>NC_091441.1:1640000-2012500 GCF_964237555.1 Oryctolagus cuniculus | reverse complement strand
CACCTCACTCCTGTACACAGTGCACCTGCGCCTCCACACCTCACTCCTGTACACACTGCACCTGCCCTCCACATCTCACTCCTGTACACAGTGCATCTGCCCCTCCACACCTCACTCCTGTACACAGTGCACCTGCCCCTCCACACCTCACTCCTGTACACACTGCACCTGTCCTCCACACCTCACTCCTGTACACAGTGCACCTGCCCCTCCACACCTCACTCCTGTACACACTGCACCTGCCCCTCCACACCTCACTCCTGTACACACTGCACCTGTCCCTCCACACCTCACTCCTGTACACACTGCACCTGCCCCTCCCACCTCACTCCTGTACACAGTGCACCTGCCCTCCACACCTCACTCCTGTACACAGTGCACCTGCGCCTCCACACCTCACTCCTGTACACACTGCACCTTCCCCTCCACACCTCACTCCTGTACACAGTGCACCTGCTCCTCCACACCTCACTCCTGTACACACTGCACCTGCGCCTCCACACCTCACTCCTGTACACACTGCACCTGCCCCTCCACACCTCACTCCTGTACACAGTGCACCTGCCCTCCACACCTCACTCCTGTACACACTGCACGTGCCCTCCACACCTCACTCCTGTACACAGTGCACCTGCCCCTCCCACACCTCACTCCTGTACACACTGCACCTGCCCCTCCACACCTCACTCCTGTACACACTGCACCTGCCCTCCACATCTCACTCCTGTACACAGTGCACCTGCCCCTCCACACCTCACTCCTGTACACACTGCACCTGCCCCTCCACACCTCACTCCTGTACACACTGCATCTGTCCCTCCACACCTCACTCCTGTACACACTGCACCTGCCCCTCCACACCTCACTCCTGTACACAGTGCACCTGCCCTCCACACCTCACTCCTGTACACACGGCACCTGCCCCCCCACCTCACTCCTGTACACACTGCACCTGCCCCACCACACCTCACTCCTGTACACAGTGCACCTGCCCCTCCACACCTCACTCCTGTACACAGTGTACCTGCCCCTCCACACCTCACTCCTGTACACAGTGCACCTGCCCCTCCACACCTCACTCCTGTACACAGTGCACCTGCCCTCCACACCTCAATCCTGTACACACTGCACCTGCCCCTCCCACCTCACTCCTGTACACAGTGCACCTGCCCTCCACACCTCACTCCTGTACACAGTGCACCTGCGCCTCCACACCTCACTCCTGTACACACTGCACCTTCCCCTCCACACCTCACTCCTGTACACACTGCACCTGCCCCTCCCACCTCACTCCTGTACACAGTGCACCTGCCCTCCACACCTCACTCCTGTACACACTGCACCTGCTCCTCCAGACCTCACTCCTGTACACAGTGCACCTGCCCCTCCACACCTCACTCCTGTACACAGTGTACCTTCCCCTCCACACCTCACTCCTGTACACAGTGCACCTGCCCCTCCACACCTCACTCCTGTACACACTGCACCTGCCCCTCCACACCTCACTCCTGTACACAGTGCACCTGTCCCTCCACACCTCACTCCTGTACACACTGCACCTTCCCCTCCACACCTCACTCCTGTACACACTGCACCTGCCCCTCCACACCTCACTCCTGTACACAGTGCACCTGCCCCTCCACACCTCACTCCTGTACACACTGCACCTGCCCCTCCCACACCTCACTCCTGTACACACTGCACCTGCTCCTCCAGACCTCACTCCTGTACACAGTGCACCTGCCCCTCCACACCTCACTCCTGTACACAGTGCACCTGCCCCTCCACACCTCACTCCTGTACACACTGCACCTGCCCCTCCCCACCTCAATCCTGTACACACTGTACCTGCCCCTCCACACCTCACTCCTGTACACAGTGCACCTACCCCTTCCATTCCTCACTCCTGTACACAGTGCACCTGCGCCTCCACACCTCACTCCTGTACACAGTGCACCTACCCCTTCCATTCCTCACTCCTGTACACAGTGCACCTGCCCCTCCACACCTCACTCCTGTACACAGTGCACCTACCCCTTCCATTCCTCACTCCTGTACACAGTGCACCTGCCCCTCCACACCTCACTCCTGTACACAGTGCACCTACCCCTTCCATTCCTCACTCCTGTACACAGTGCACCAGCCCCTCCACACCTCACTCCTGTACACACTGCACCTGCCCCTCCACACCTCACTCCTGTCCACAGTTTACCTTGTCCTCCCCACCTCACTCCTGCACAGGGTACTTGCTGCCGGCTGTGTCCTCACTCCCAATGCACAGTGGGTTTCCTTTTCCCCCCTTTCCTCCCTGCGGTAACAGGCACTCACAGCTACCAGAACCGGGACTGGAAGGGTGGTCTAGGCAGCTGGTCCTCTTCGAAGGCGGAGGTCTGGGTGCCTAGTGGCAGGCCTCTGATATTGGGTAGAAGGAACGCGGTGAGAGAGATGCGTGTTGAGGTTATTGCCACGTTTAAACAAATCAGGGCGTTTCCAAAGTTGGTATCAATGTACATCCAGCAATTTATATTCCCCTCTTGACTGGAATACTTATTACTTCAGTGTCAGAAAATGTTTGCAAATGGGATTTGAATGGATTTCCTATGGTGTCTTGTCTGTCAGTCAGGATACCATAAACTGTGAAATTAAGTGACAATCCACAGCAAGGATTTCCCATCTTTTGGTCCCAATTCTTTTTCACGCTTAAAAAAAAACTATGCAGCGTCTCAAGCAGATTTGCTTACGTGAGCTCCACAGAAATTTGGGGAGGCCTTCTGGGTGGATGTTGTGCTCAGAGAGAGACGGACGAGGACAGAGCTTCGCTCCAAGAACAGACACAGACAGACGCGCGCTGACCCCAGGGACAAGCAATTCCAAGAGAAGAGAGAAGAGGAGAGGTTTCCCTTAAAGGAGAAAGTCTGCGTCTGTCCCACTGGTCTCCTCTTTTTTTTTTTTTTCTTAAGTGTGAGGTATTTTAAATTTTCAAAACATGTTTCAGAGAATGAGAAAGAAAACTGTGCAATTCCTGCCTGGGCCTGGGAGCCCAAAACACCTGCCAGCACTCGGCCTGGGGGCTTCCTGCCTGGGCCGGGGGCTTCCTGCCTGGTGACCCCAGCAGCACGCGCTCGGCACTCTGGGCTGTGACTTGGAGCCGCTGTAGATCGGCGCTCTCCCTTCGCATGTGACTTTAGCTGCACAAATGCCAACTCCACCGAGTCGGCCCCGTCATAAAGTCAAACACACTGATTCACTGGTCACCAAGGAAGGGCAGCTGGGTACTGTCGCCGTGGAGTCCCCGCCGAGGGGCAGAGGGGCGAGGGCCTTAGGAAGCCATGCTTCTGTCTTCAGGGCCTCGGCCTGGGCACCTTTCTGGCTGACACGCGGCTGCTGGCCTCTCGTATGGCCTGCTCCTCCCCAGGTCCCTTCTGCGCTCTGAACCCCCAGCTTGCGCCTCGCAGCCTGGCCAGGACCCCTGGGGACCCTCCTGGGAGCCCCCTCACAGCTCGCTCCAGCCACCACGTCCGGGAGTGACCTGCTCAGCTGACACGTGTCACCTACAGCCAGGTCTGGCATCCGGCCGATCGTGAAAAGCGCCGTGGCTGGCTGCTGTCTGCCAGGCTCATGTCATTTTTCCCTCCTGATGTTTGGAATTTGCAAACTGACTCGCGTTTTGGCGTCTGTCCAGCCCTTGGGCACGGCCATGACGGGCAGTCGCTGTGGCATTTCCCGGACAGAAATAAACGGGGGTTCTGTGGACCGCAGACCACAGGAGCTTCGGGAGGGTCTCCACGGCCTTGTGCCCTGGCAGCCGCTGCACGGGGGGCGCTGAGGCCTGGGCCCAAAGCCCGAGTCACAGCGCGTGCGGAGCATGTGTGTTTTTCTTCTTAACTGGAAAAACAAGACAGCGTTCATTAGCGGTTTTTTCTAAATGAGATTAAATATACGCACACTTTGTCTTCCTCCTAAACTCTCATTTCACTCCCTCATTCTGTGGCCTTTCATGGGAATTTTGATAGTTTTAAAAGATTTTATTGACATCATACATAGATGAAATACCTCAAACTTTTTTGTCTTAATTATTTAATTGGCGAGAACAATTGCATATGGCTATGGTGTAGGACATAATGTTTTGATGCATGTATTCTTTGTTATATTTGACCAATATTTTGTAGAGCAACTAGCTAATTAACGTGTGCCTCACCACACATGCATATCCTAATTTGTAGTAAGAACTCTTGTCTTCTAAGATTTTACTTACTTATTTGAGAGGTAGAGTTACAGACAGAGAGAGGTAGAGCAGAGAGAGAGGTCTACCACCCGCTGGGTCACTCCCCGTGTGGCCACAACAACTGGAGCTGCGCTGATCTGAAGCCAGGAACCAGGAGCTTCTTCCAGGTCTCCCACAGGGGTGCAGGGGCCAAGGACTTGGGCCATCTTCCACTGCTTTCCCAGGCCATAGCAGAGAGCTGGATCAGAAGAGGAGCAGCTGGGACTCGAACCGGTGCCCATATGGGATGCCGGCACTGCAGGTGGAGGCATAGCCCCCTATGCCGCAGCACCGGCCCTGGTAAGAACTCTTAAAATCTGCTCTTACCACAGTTTTCAAATGCACGACCCACTGTTACTAGGAACAGTCACCACGCTGTGCACAGATCTGCTGCACGTCCCCCTCCTGTCTAACCAAAACGTTGCGTTTTCTTTTAATTATTTTTGATATTAAGGCTTTTTGCATGATTTTTGTTAGCTATTTTAATTGGACTCAGTAAATAGATTCAGGAAATGATTATTATGAATGCATTAACATATACAACATTTAACTTAGTTCCATTCTATATATGTGTGTGTGTGAGTGTGTATGTGTGTGTCTTCTCACATAAAATCTAGCCATGTTATTCTGTTCTACCATAGTATATTGTCATAATCAGAAAGTGACGTTATTATATTGCAGTATTATATTTTGTAGCTAGACTGTCGAGTAAAACAATGTATAAAATGAACACATGTACGAGTCAACAGTGAAAATACAGATAAAGGAGCCGCTCCCGACACCGGTTTGCTAAGCGGTGACCTCGGCTGCAGGTGTCTGTGGGGGGCACACGCACCTCACCGTGCCGCGGCTGCCAATCACTCTGAAGCCACCACCAGGCCACACCTGCGTCTTCTGGACCTCGGCAGCAGACCTTCGGCGTCCTTTCGTTCCGGGGCGTTCCGGTCTTCTGTTACACCGGTTACAAGAGTTTGGGTTTCTCCTAGTAATTTGTTGTTGAAAACACGAAGGAACATTTTTCCGTTTGCCAGTTATGGTCCTGCTGAGGCTGCACTGGGGAGGCAGGTGCTCAGCCCAGGACAGGCCTGGCGGCTGGCAGTGCTGTGGGCTCGGCCTGGCTGGGAGCACAGGGAGCCCGGCGCGGGGAGGGGCTCCCTCGCAGCCCGTTCCTGTCTATGGCAGCCCTAACCGCACGGCAGCTCTCCTGTATGGCCGGCCCCCAGCTCTGAGCTGCGAGCCCACGGCACCCGTGCCTGCGAATCTTGCCTTTGACGGTGCCGCGTGGGTGCTTCCGCCCACTGAATGAAACGTGTGACTTGCTGACTGTATGCCAGGTCTCGCACTCCGCCTCGGTGGAGTCGCCGGCCTCGGAGCGCACGGCAGGCCTGCCTGCCCCGAGCAGGCTCCTCTCAAGTTCCAGGCCTGGGAAGGGTGCGGGAGAGGCACCGCCCAAGGCTGAGGTCGCCGTCCGCGTGAGTCCGACCACGCGCCGCTTCGCCGGCCTCGAGCACCTGCAGATGAACGCTGCGCCTGCGCACTGGACGGAGCGGTCCGCGTGCTGAGGTGCACAGCAGTGGTCCTGCGTCCGCGTGGCGCTCACTCTCGAGCGTCCTGCTGTGCTCTGAGCTCCGGAGGTCTGTTGTCCCGTTGTCCCCGTGGGCCCGTGGGCTGGCCGTCACGCAGGATGGCGCGGACGCCAGAGGCAGTGGAAAGGGAAACTGAAAACTTCCGGGCAGCAGGGAATCAGTTTCCCCGGTGTCCTTGTGGAAAACACGGATCAGCCTTGATTCTTTTGGACTTTTTAATAACTTTTTTTTTTTTTTTTGACAGGCAGAGTGGACAGTGAGAGAGAGAGACAGAGAGAAAGGTCTGCCTTTACCATTGGTTCACCCTCCAATGGCCGCTGCAACCGGCGCACCACGCTGATCCGAAGGCAGGAGCCAGGTGCTTCTCCTGGTCTCCCATGGGGTGCAGGGCCCAAGCACTTGGGCCATCCTCCACTGCACTCCCTGGCCACAGCAGAGAGCTGGCCTGGAAGAGGGGCAACCGGGACAGAATCCAGGCCCCGGTCGGGACTAGAACCCGGGGTGCCGGCGCCGCAAGGCGGAGGATTAGCCTGTTGAGCCGCGGCGCCGGCCAGACTTTTTAATAACTTTTAGTCCTAATTATTTCCTATGGAATATTTGGATTATGCCGCACATAGAAGTCGTCATTAGCTCCTAGTGTGTGCTGACAACTCCACACCGAAGCTCGTGTATCCGTGTTTCTCACAGAGCCATTGTCATGTGAGGATTTTATGACCAGGACATACATTTTAGAATCACTGGAAACTGACATGGCATTAATTATAAGTACAAAATATTCTTTCAGAGTAAAAAAGCATAGTTTCTAATCTTTACTGTTATTGGATGAAATACATCTTTTCAAAAAACAGTGCTTAAATATTTTAATCCTGATTTGAATCATTTATTTACATTCGGTTCAATGATTATAAAATCTTCAAATTGTTCCAGGTCTTTCCTTTTCATGTCGGCGTATCCCAGGAAATTCTGATCAAGAGTCACAGATACACTTGGGGGCCGGCGCCGTGGCTCACTAGGCTAATCCTCCGCCTGTGGCCTGGGAGTGCAGTGGAGGATGGCCCAGGTGCTTGGGCCCTGCACCCCATGGGAGACCAGGAGGAGCACCTGGCTCCTGGCTTTGGATTGGTGCAGCACCGGCCGTAGTGGCCATTTGGGGGGTGAACCAAGGGAAGGAAGACCTTTCTCTCTGTTTCTCTCTCTCTCTCTCACTGTCTAACTCTGCCTGTCAAAAAAAAAAAAAAAAGATACACTTGGGGTTACTTCACTTAACACCAGGATAAAACGATTCCTGAGGTACACGCAGAAGAAAACATGGAAACCAGGAGGTTCCACGAGTCATGTCAGCCCCGCACAGTTACACTGCTCTGCAGCGGCTGTCAGTATCAGGGTGCCGTGCGCCACGTGGGACAGGCGAGGGGGAGGGGGTGCCCCCAGGGCAACGCTGCAGGGGGGGGGGGCTCGTCCACAGCACAGGACTCGGCGATGAAAGCCGAGCCACCGCGGAGTCACCCACAGCAGATGCAGGTGTGCGGAAGGGAGGGGTCCTTCTCCCAGGGGGCTGACAGCAAAGCAGTGATGACAGGGATTCACGTCTTCACGTTCGGCTCAATGAAACCGAGTTTGCTGTTCGCTCAGATGACTCAGCTGTTTGCTGGCGAGAGGTCCTGTCCTGCGGCCGGGCTGGATTCACAGGTGCTGCTGGGGAGCTGGCCGTGCTGCGGGGTTGTGCGTCCGCATCTGCCTCACGGATTCCAAATGGACTTGCAGCAGCCAGGGAGCCCGATGAAGGCTAAGGCAGGAGAGCGGGGTGGCCGGGCTCCCTGCGCACGCAGCATCGTCTGCACGTCCGTTAGTGTTTACAGTTTCTGACATCTGTGGGTGTCTCTGTTTTCCAGGCTGCTCACTTCTGCTTGCAGTTTACAGCAGCTTTTTCTCTGGCCTTGTCTCCCTTTCACCATGTGTGGCTTCCACCGTGATTCCCTGGTAGCTTTGTAAATCTATCCGGAAGCAGCCCTCTAAACAGACAGGAATAAACAAGACGTTAACGTGATGCGGGTGAGGACGCCTGCCTTGTTGGGTCAAAAGGGTCCGCAGGTGTTTTCTGTTCTTTTTTTTTTTTTTTTAATTTGACAGGTAGTGTTATAGACAGAGAGAAAGAGAGAGAAAGGTCTTCCTTCCCTTGGTTCACCCCCCAAAATGGCCGCTACAGCTGGAGCTACGCCAATCCGAAGCCAGGAGCCAGATGCTTCTCCTGGTCTCCCAGGTGGGTGCAGGGCCCAAGCATTTGGGCCATCCTCCACTGCACTCCCGGGCCACAGCAGAGAGCTGGCCTGGAAGAGGGGCAGCTGGTACTAGAACCCGGCGTCCATATGGGATGCTGGTGCTGCAGGTGGAGGATTAACCAAGTGAGCCATGGCGCCAGCCCCTTCTGCCCTGATCTTTACCACAGCCCACGCTCCCAGCTCCAGGGGAAGCTGGCACCAAACAGGCTTTGATAAACAACAAGGCAGAGCTGGGACTTGAACTAGGGATTGACGACTTCGTGGCAAGTGTTCCTTTCCTACCAGCTAGGAGAAAAATCAACTTAATGGGCATTTAATGGCAAAAGGCTCAGTGAGAATCTGGCACAGGGTCAGGCACTTGCCGCAGTGTGTGAGTGCCAATGGAACACTCAGGATTTAAAAATGATTGCGTGGTGCGTTTCAGAGGAAGTCGCAAATCTCGTGCCCATCTGAGCAGGTGCGGCTCTGGCTCGAGACCGGGGCTCCGGGCTCCTCGTGTCCACCATCTCCGTGGCGGTCAGGAAGCCGCGATGGGGCCATTTCCCCCCCAGGGCATCAGAGAGTCTCTGTCTGGACGCCTCCATCTCTAAACCAAGATCTTCTCTGTTGCACCCTCGCCGAGCCCGGGCCCATCCGAGCGTTCTCACCGAGCCCAGGAGCCCAGCGGGCTCACCAGGAGCCCGCCCTTCAGCCGTGCCCCTTCCCTGTGGCTGCTTGCACACTCTGCCCGTTCATCCGGTCACGCCCCCTCTTCACAGCCTCCTGGAAACCCCAGCCCGCTCGCCGCCTCCCAGGCAGCACCTCGCTGCTGTCTCCTCGCACCGCTAACGGTTGCCAGCGTGGGCTTTCCTGGGAAGCAGCTCTGTCTAAAACAGTCTCCCCCGCCAGCACCAGGGTGTCGAGAGACACACCTTGGTGATGCAATCAGCTTATACCGAGCTCGCTTGCTTTGTTGTGTCATTTTTTTTTAAGATTGATTGATTTATTTAAAGAGCAGAATGACAGTGAGAGAGGGATACACACACACACACACACACACACACACAGCTTGCCCGTCTGCTGGCTCACTCCTCAGATGGCTGCAACAGCCTGGGCTGGACCACACCAAAGCCAGGAGCCAGGAGCTCCATCCTGTACTCCCACGTGGGTGACAAGGACCCAAACACTTGCGTAGTCATCTGTTGCTGCCCAGACACATTAGCAGGGAGCTGGGTTGAAGCGGAGAAGCCGGGACTTGAACCAGAGCTCTGATGTGGCACGTGGGTATCCCAGGTGGCCTCACAGCCCACTGTGCCTGGACGGCGGCCTTTGTATCCTATGTCTTCCTGTAAGACTGGAGTGATCTCGTCTTTCCCCAGTTCCCGTTCTAGAGTGACAGATCACACACAGTGGTTGTTCTGTGAGCACTTGGCATTGACTGGCGAGGTCTGACCTCACCTCCGTCTCCGTGCTCCTGCGGCTCCAAGCCCGCAGGGCCTCTGCATCGTCCTTGGGTCTGGAGCACAGCCGCTCCCTCAGGGCCCCGCCTGGCTTGTAGGAGAGGTGGTGTTGATGCAGGGCCCCCTGTGGGCCTAATTTAGAAGCCCAACACCCCAGCCCCAACTTGGCCCCGCCCTGCAAAGGAAGTGTTGGGGCCAGGCTCCTTAAGCAAATACGTAGCAAGGAATCCAAGAGGTGTGCGTGCAGGGGGCCTTGGAAAGAGGCGGGGCCCACGCACAGTCTCCCTGGTCCCTTGCCCTGCCCCTCCCTTCCAGAACTCCACAACGTGAACCACGCTCAGGCCCTGCGTCCTAGGGGTACCCTGTCCTCTGTCTCGCTCTGGGTCATTGCTCCCAAGTGAAAATACGCTCTGAGCAAGAGCCTCGGAGAGCCGCCATCCTTCTGTCACCACTGGGGCCTCTATGGTCAGCGCCCAGCCCAGCCCAGCCCAGCCCGGCCCAGCCCAGAACCCACGGAGGTGACCGCACCAGCTCCCTGGAGCACAGGGCTCCTGGTTGGACCTGTTTCTAGGGCCGAGGCTCCCGGGTGCACCCGGCTGCAGGACTGGAAGGTTTTCGGGGATGCCTCGTTCGTCTCCGCAGGGTGCTGAGTCACTCAGAGGAGGGAGTCACCGTGGGAAAGGCCACGTCTTCCTGGGTGTCCAGTAACGACAGTGGGGAGACACAGCTGAGTCAGCTCACGGTCCTGACGGAGCCCCGCACCCGTCCTGAGCACCCAAACGTGGCAGCCTTCACGGTGGACACATGGAAGCGGAGGACCCTGCGGCCGAGGGTCCTGTGCTGCTGAGAGAGAGGGCAGGGGCGGAGCCCGCCAAGGTCCCCGCCCCTGCTGAGTCCCACAAGTCACTGCTCTGTGAGCTGGAGGCGGAGCAGCCTCCCTGTCCTCCAGGCCGAGCCACACAGGGAGCCGAACTGAGAAGCAGGTGCAGGGGCGTTTTCACAGCGGAGCAGCCCCAGGCCCCGAGCCGCTCCCTCGGGAGACTCTGAGACGGGTGAAAAGGCACAAAAGAACGCAAGCGTTTTCTGCTATTGCTCATCCAGATGAGGTCCAGGAAGCCACCCAGTAACGCTGCTCCAGCAACGCAGCTGCAGGGTCCCGCGTCCCAGCTCCGGATGCAAACCTCCATTGTGGACGCCTCGGTGGGCAGCTGGAGAGCCAAGGGAGCCACTGAAGGTGCCAGGGCCGGGGGCTCCAGGGGAAGCCGTCGTTGCCCGGGGGCAGGCGGCCGTTCCCCCTGCTGCCCCCAGACCCGCTGTGCACACGGCAATGCGGCCTCTCTCGGATACTCGCTGCCCCGGCCTCAGTGTCACAATATTTACCCATGAAGCAACCCCCAGCCCCAGAGAAGTTCCCCCAAGCAAGTGCCTGCTAATAGGATTTGCTCTTTGTGATTTCCCGGAGGCCGGGGTGCCCACTCCCGCAGGGACGCTGGCCGCTGTCTGGGCAGTGCAGGCGGGGCGGGAGCGTGGGCCGGAGGGCGCCGGTGACTCAGGTGCCGGTGCAGGGACCCCGTCCCTCCCTATGGCCTCCCTCTGCACGGACGTGGTCTCCAGCACCACGTCCAGGTTTCCTGTCTCCCCCAGACTGCGTGTAGGCTTTGGAACGGCAGGGACATTTCTGCCCAGCGTGGTCATCACGTTCCGGGCGATTCCAGAAAAGCTGTGTGTTGATGGACGTCGAGCACTTCTGTATAGCACACGCATGGGCCGGGGGAGGGGATTGTTTCTCTTCGTCTCGCTGAAACCAGGTCCTGTGTGTTTTTAGGCACAAGGACTGAACACAGAGAGCCGACCCAGCGTTCACTAAACGGTCAAACGGCTTCAATCAGTCCAGGACCTGGGAGCTGCTTGTTCACAGGGAAGGCGCCAGAAAAACCCTAGCTGGACAATATCTTCCTGCATCTTTGTTGCACTTGCAAAGGAAACAAATGCTACTTTGTATTAATGTGCCGGGTGACTAATTAAATGATGACCTCGGAAACTCTCCAAAATGTCTCTTTCTTCTTAAAGCCGAGGGTACGTGTAGTCTAGTTTTTGTATTTCTCAGGGCACGATTATTCATTTGGGGTAGGAGAGATGGTGATTATTTTTAATTAAATTGTCTTCAGAGAAGCTCACAATTGGGAAGTGATGAGAGCATTGTAAGAAATATCTCATTTGAGGCAATAGATAGCTGAATTGGCTGGCAATTCTGAAATTCAAAGGTCTGAGTAATCGGTGGATAATTGCGGATTGTTTTCTGCTAAGTTCTTGTGCGAGGGCCTCTTGGCTGTCCTAGTAAATGAGGTTCTGATCATTACAAGGAAAGGACATTTTCCTTAAAAGCAAATGAAGGATGAAATGAATCTTTAAAATAATTAAATATTACAGGATTCGGTCAAAAGCTTATCTCTCTGTTTGAAACTAACACGTTGCCATCATTGCGAGCCTCTCATGGTGAAGAAAGTTGTGAGAAACCTCACACTAATATTTTAATTCAAGTTTCATTACCAAAAATCCTCTGTATTTTGACACAGAGTTAATTTATTTGAAAGAGCTACGGAGAGAGAGGGAGGGAGAGAGAGCTCCCATTCACTGGTTCACTCCCCAGATGTCTGTAGCAGCCAGCGATGGGCCAGGCTGGAGCCAGGAGCCAGGAGCTTCATCTGGGTCTCCCACGGGGGTGCAGGGGCCCCAGGCCTTGGGCCATCCTCTGCTGCCTTTCCCAGGCCACAGTAGAAGGTGGATCAGAAATAGAGCAGCTGGGACTTGAACTGGTGTCCGTGTGGGATGGCGGTGCTGTAGATGGCGGCTGTAACCACTTCACCACGGCGCGAGGTCCAAGCTGTTACTTCTCTGTTTGTCCTTTGCAGAGTGAACCCCAGAGGTTGCTCTCACTCTGGCCGTCTTTGGCACGGTGAGCTTGGAACTCTGCTACCGTTCCGCTTGATTTGGTAGCTTCATGGTGGCCAATGATTCTCAAGCCTCAGATTGGTTTATAGAAACTCTCACAGAGCATTTTAATATTAGCGTTTTTGCAAAGTGAGAATGATCCAGTCACGTTTTGATTTCTCAAGCCATGCAGGCTGAAACGAGACGGCGAGTGCACTGCAGGGTCGGCTCTGGCAGCTCTGTCCTCAGAGAGCAGCTGTGGACGTGTGGATCTGAAGTTAGCGGCTGAAAGCCACCCCTCTGACACCTGCTGCACCCTCTGATGGCCCCGCCACTGAGGAGGTTTGCTTCTGCAGCCACCGGAGCCGTTTCTCAGCACCACCGACTCCTCGTGTGAGTACCAGGCTCTGCGAGATGATCTCCTCCGACACGCAGCGCGCTGCCTCCAGGGCTCGCTGCTCATCAGGAGGTGCCCACCACAGCCAGAAACGTATCTCAGACCCACTGGAGCATGAGAATGCGAACTCCGGTGACTGGCGAGGGTGGGCACCACTGCATCCTGTTGTGCCTGCTGGCGCCCAGGCTGCACGAGGTTGCCCCAGTGTGTCAAACTCTCAGAAGCTCTGGCTGGGGCTGCAACGCAAACTCTGTGCCGTGAGGTTGGACCAGCAGGACCCCTAGCACCTGCTTACAGTCACGGCCGTCAGGAGGGTCTCACCCCTGCCTCGCTCCCAGCAGAGCCCGGACGCGCTGGCGTCTCCCCTCTGAGCTCACGTCAATAGCTGAGCCCCACCGACACGCGTGCTGTGCCAGCGACCACAGTCACACGACTGAGTGATGGCACAGGTCTGTTTTGTGAGCACGTTAGCTCTTGCTACACTGCGGCAGGCCACGTTTTAAAGAGGTCTGCTTTGGCTCCCGGTTCTGCAGACTCTGAGTCCAAATGGCATGGGGCCAGCTTTGACTGCCACAGGAGGCAGGCGTGCGTGTGTCCTCTGTCTCCATCAGCTGTCGTCTCTAAGTCCTGATGGCTGAACTCCGCCTGAATCATTTCCCAGGGATTCCACCTCTCACGCCACAGCTGCGTGATTCCCTTCCTCCTGCTGGCGGGGTGCACGGCTTGGGTGGGGGCGGGGTCCCATCGCAGCCAGGGCAGGGAGTCCCCGCAGAGCCATGCTTCTCTCCGCTTAGTCCTCCTGGCTCCTGCTCCAGACCTCACTGGGCTCCCGTCTCCTGGGCAGCCCTGTCCCCTGTCCATGTTCATTCCCCAGCCTCTCAGCAGAGCCCCTCAAACGAGTCCTCTGCTTCCAGTTCCTTCCCTGTCGTCATGCAGGGACGCACCTCCTCCTGTCCCAGGACTCTGGGGTGAACAATGCAAGCTGTCATGAGGAGGAAAGTGTTCCCGCTCTTGGAAGTCACCAGGCAGAATTTTCCATTCATGGTTTATCTTCAAAGACCTGTGGTTATCCGTGGTCAGAGTTGCAGGGGACACAAATGTCTGAATTTCTAAGGAGTATCGACCGTGGCGGGGTGTCCCTCCCGGACCCGCAGCTCCCAGCGTTAATCTACATGCTCCTCACTGCACGCAGCCCAGTGGAATGACTCCAAAGCCACACCAGTCAAAATAGAAGGCCATACACTAGAGTCCATACCGGCAGAGGTTTTGCTAGCACACTAGACAATCTGAACTCTGCGGGGGGGGGGGATATAATATACAAAAGTAGAGCTGCAATCTCGTCTCCGTCATCACGGGGCTGGCCACATGTCATTACATTGTATAGATGCACAATAGTGACCGACACCTGGCTTATTGAACACTTTTGTCCAACCGCACTGCAAACATCTGTGTGCAAACATATTTACATATTTAAACATCATCTCCAAAAAATTAATTCATAGAAGTTGGATTTGGCTTTTTCCTTAAGTCTTTTAACTTTTTCATAATTTGATGTGTTATCAAACTGTAACTCATGAAAACTTGATGTGGGTCAACTTCAGTCCATGTATCCAACCACATGGATGTGATGCACAGTTTTTATCCATTGTTTAATAGATGAGGAAGAACTTTTGATATGCTGTAGGTGCATGATATCTTCATTATATATAAATTATCTGAATATACTATGTCTTATCATATCATTAGTGCCATTACTTCCTTTGTTCACTGTGCTCACAATAAAGTGTTTTCTATCGCATCACTGTAACCCACTCAGTTTGGAGTTCAATGTCCCTACACAAAATACTTGTAGGAGTTGTTGCTATTCTCACCCTGACTTGTATACTACAGTGTCTGTGTAAGTGTTTACAGCAGGTGATAATGGAATGAACCAGGGCCTTCAGCAACCAGGCAGTCAACCAGATGCTTCTCCATCCATACGTGCCTGTCCCTGCGGAGCCCCAAGATACCCCCAGCGGGCCCCTGTAGACGACGACGTCCCCAGTCAGCAGGAAGTAGCCAGAGAGACTCATTGTCGCCCCCTTTCCTATCATCAAAAGGTCGGGATGGTAGCTTCGGGATCCGCAAGGAGGGAAGGCCTACACTTCCCGGAATGGAGAGTCCCTACCTGTACTTCCGGGGAAGAAAAGTCCTTGTTAAGGTCCCTGCGGGTGCCTAAAGGTCAACCAGTGAGGATCAGACCTGCCTCAGCCTTTAACCCCCACGCCCTTTATATATAAAAGGAGCCCTCCCAGCCTCTGATGCGCGACTTCCCTGGCCCCCACTCTGTTGGGACTGGGGAACCTCGCCAGGGAGCGGAATCCCAATAAAAGCTTGTGAATTAAAAAAAAAAATACTGGCCGGCGCTGCGGCTCACTAGGCACAGCAGGTTCTAGGACCGGTTGGGGCGCCGGATTCTGTCCTGGTTGCCCCTCTTCCAGGCCAGCTCTCTGCTGTGGCCAGGGAGTGCAGTGGAGGATGGCCCAAGTGCTTGGGTCCTGCACCTGCATGGGAGACCAGGAGAAGCACCTGGCTCCTGCCATCGGATCAGTGCTGTGTGCTGGCTGCAGCACACCGGCCGCAGCGGTCATTGGGGGGTGAACCAACGGAAAAGGAAGACCTTTCTCTCTCTCTCTCTCTCTCTCATTGTCCACTCTGCCTGTCAAAAAATAAAAAATATGCTGTAAAATATTTTCAGGAGTTGTTTATTTTTATTGCGATTGCAGTAATTCTGTTCCCTACAATCAAGTGAAATTAATGCCAGTCCCAAATTCCAGTCAAAAATGGATTCCTTCATGAAGCACAGCTTGATCGCCAGCTCCTGCAATGGGCCTTTTCTAACAGGGAATTCACCCTACTTTTTGGATCTGCCACACTTGGCAGTCATTCTTCTGATTCTGGTTTTGTGACCGATTTCCATTTGGTCCATATTAACCTAAGTCTCCTTGAGTTGTCTTAGCTCCAAGAGAACCATTTCTGTTCCTGTTTTAATAAACGGAATCCTCTATACCTGCAAGTGTACAAAATAGATACCTAAGGAATGCCACAAGAAAAATAAGGAGAGAACACAAGATTTGATTACAATATGTGGTTCCCATCTTCTTTTTAATCTACTGTCTTACCAAAAGGAACACGTAAAATACTTCCCAACTATATAAACAGTGAAGGAAGGAAATGACAAACCCAAAATTCTAAATAATGGCTACTTCAGGAGGAGAAGGCAGGGAGATGAGAGTGGAATGGGAGAGGGTGTTATAATTAAAAGAACATTATTTTCAGGGGTCTAGATTAACTTTTCAGTGATGCATATTGAAGATATCTTAATGCATATTGAAGATAGATGATAGATAGATAAATGATAGAGAAAGAAAGAAAGTGGTTCACTGCTAGTCCAATAATTACAGTGTCTCTTGGGGACAGGTGTTTGGAGAGAAGTTAAGACACCACTCGGATACTTGCATCCCATATTGCAGAGCCTGGTTCAAGTCGTGGCTCCTCGCTCTGATCCAGCGCCCTGCTAATGCACACCTGGATGGCAGCAGGCGATGGCTCAAGCACTTGAGTCCCTGCCAGCCATGTGGGAGACCCAGACTGGGTTCTGGACTCCTGCATCTGAAGTGGCCCAGCCCTGGCTGCTGTAGGCATTTAGGCAGTGAACCAGGGATGGAGAGACTCTCGCTGTGTGTGTGTATTTCTCTCTCTCCCCTTTTCTCTGCTTTTCAAATAAAACGAAAATAAATAAACTTTAAAAGCACTTAATGAGCCAAAGATTATGTGATCCAAAAATACATATACAGATATAAATAAATATATATAAAGCTACAGTTAAGCTAATTTTGATTTGTAAACATTGTGAGATTTTCTGTAAAGATATATTTATATACTTGTAGTAGTTCTGATTGTTTATGGAGAATTAGTTTCTGTTTACTCTGAGTGATCCAAATAATTACTTTATTCCAATTATGTAAATTGACAGTAATCTTATTCTGAACAGCTTAGTAGGCTTTAGGAAGCCAGAAATACAATTTAAATCATATCCTAAGCAGTGATGTGGCTTCTTTTCTGTACTTTGAGTTTTCCAGGAAAGCATGACCTCACTGGTGGGCAGGCAGGCGGGTGGCGGGCTGATTCCTCGGATGCTGACTTCATTGCCTAATAATACCAGTTTTTGTGAGCACGTCTGAGGGCTGCCGGATCAATGGAGTCCTCAGGTGACATAAACAAAGTTCCAGAGACAGCTCGGAAGAATGGGACTTCCGTGTTTGCACATAGAAGGTCACCGGTTCTGTAATATTCCCCAGCTGATTTTGCCTCAAAGAAGGCTGCCCAAAGTGTGCTATTCAGTTTATTAACATATTTTCTAAGGCTCGTGAAATAAAGCCATGAGAATCAACTTAGTGGTGTTCCAACTACTGAATAAGAGCTAATCACAAGAGAAATTTCTAAATTAAACATATTTTAGGTGATGGATCTGTTAGATTGGTTTGCACCATACCATATTGATACATTCATCATACTGTCACATGCCTCATAAATATATATGAGCACAGTTTGTCTACTTATAATAAAATTAAATTTTAAAAAATTTAGTGAGATCTACTCTCTTAGGTTACAGACTTATTTGGGACCCAAAATCCTTCCCCCCTTCCAGTTCTGCTTCTCTCCAATGCTTCTCTCCCATATTGGAAGTGCATAACCTGTGTGGTTCCACCGGTTCATGGCTGTACTGGAATCTGACCCCAGGATTAGTTATACCTGCAGTCATACACAGACCTGATTTGGGTGAGATTTTGTACTTAGAGTTGATGTTGCAGTGACTAAAACTTTGGTGACTATTGGGACGGAAAGCACATTTGTGGATGTGGGAAGGGCAGGAGCTTGGTAGGAGCATCGTGGAGAGTGTAGTGGACTGAATTGTATCTACCCAAAACTCGTATTGGATGTCCTGACTTGCAGGATGTCAGGGTGTGATTAAGAATGTAATTAAGTTAAAATGAGGGCAGTAGGTTAGGTTCCTAATGCCCTGTGAGTAGTGTCTGTGTGCAAAGAGGGGGTTAGGACACAGACACGCAGGCACTCACAGAGAGAGGACAACAGCCTAAGGCGAGGGGAGAAGCCTTGGGAGAAACCAGCTCTGCTGACACCTTGCTCGACTCCAGCCTCCAGAACTGAGAACAAGGATGTTTTTCTGTTTAAGTCATGAAAGCTGTGCTGCCTTGTTGTGCTCACCACACTAAGCAGACACAAATGGACAACTAAGAGCCAGCAGGCCAACGCAAGGGGGTGAGCCTGCCAGTGGACCACGGCAAGGCGGGATGCAGGCTGGGGTTCAGCACCACGGCCAGCTCCAGGCACACTCCTGAGTTAACACTCTCGGAAACGCTGTGCACCCCACCCTCATGCCCTCAAACCTCCTTGCAGGCAGCCACTTAGATTTCTCTTGTCACCCAGAGCGTGCTGTGTAGCGTGGGAGAGGGTCCTTTCAATTCCAGTGGCTCCAGTTTTGTGGCATAGGAACACAGACACACATGTGTGTATGCATATCTCATACAAACAAAAACACATACATGTACATGTGCACACATGCAAGTTTTATACACACATCCTCATATGCATATACACACAGATGGGCACATGTGTGCAAATGTGGATATGTGTGTACAAAACTTCAAAACCACGCATCAACTCTGATTCCAACCTGTGCTTCCAGGGCTTAGTTTAACCTTTCCTCTTCACTTATATTTTTCTGACAGTTAAATATCTACGTCATTACCCCCTGCACCATATACAGTTGCTCATTCATATGATTTGCACAAGTCGCTTTAGCGTTATTAAAAAAAATTATTGGGAGTCCAGCTCTCTGCTGTGGCCCGGGAGTGCAGTGGAGGATGGCCCAGCTCCTTGGGCCCTGCACCCCATGGGAGACCAGGAGAGGCGCCTGGCTCCTGGCTTCGGATCGGTGCAGCACGCCAGCCGCAATGCGCCAGCCGTATTGGCCACTTGTGGGGTGAACCAATGGAAAAAGGAAGACCTTTCTCTCTCTCTGTCTCTCTCTCTCACTGTCTAACTCTGCCTGTCAAAAAAAAAATGTTGGGGTGAGCATTTGCCCTAGCAGTTTGGATACCACCTGGGACTCCTGTATCTGTCAGTAGAGTGCCTGGGTTCGAGTCCTGGCTCTGCTCCTAGGAGGCAGCAGGTGGCGGCTCAGGTGGTTGGGCCCCTGCCACCCATGTGCGAGACCTGGGTGGAGTTCCTGGCTCCCTCTTTGGTCTGGCCCAGTCGTGGTGGCTAAAGGCATTTGAGAAGCCGACCAGTAGATGAGGGATCTCTCCCTTTCTCTTGGTCTGTAACTCTGGCTCTCAAATAAATAAATAATAAACATTAAAATAAAATTGAAAGACAATATTTAAATCTGTTTCTCATCGCCTTTAGCCTTACGGAGTCAAGATACTGTTTTCTAAAGGTATTTAGATTTACCCTTTACTTCCGAGGGCTGCCTGACAAAGCCCCGCACTTTGGCAGCCTTGGGAAAACAGTAGCTTCCTGCCTCACCATGCCGGAGGCCAAAATCCAGGGGCAGGGCTCGACCCCCCGAGACCGCAGGTGGGAGCTTCGTTGCCTCCAGCTTCCGACAGCCATGGGTCCCGCATGTTCCTGCCGCCAAGTTTCTGCTGCTTAGCCACCTGCGTTCTCCTGGGCACCTGTGTCCAGTTCTTCCCCTTCCCGTAAGGGCGCAGTTGCTGGGACTGGAAGACTTACTCCGCATGAGCGTGACTTCACCCCATGCACAGCCACTGCCTTCGGGGACACAGTTCAATCCGCGTTACCCGCCCCTTCAGCCTGGTTGTGTGTTCATCTGTCTCGCAGCTAGTTTGTGTTTTAGTTTTCATTCCTTTGAAAGCCTGGTTGATTTTAATTATTTATGCTAACAGTGTATGAAATATTAATGTCCCTAAATGTCAGAGGCATTGTGAAAGTGTTCTCACTGAGCGCTGTTTCTCGATTCTCCCTTCAATTCTGCTCCCTTCTTTCTCCATTTCCCCACCATTTTCTGCACGATTCTTTAACACTCGCTGATTCCTTGTGCATGTGTGCGTGTGCGTGGCTCTGTGACAACCTTCTGGAAATAACTGCAGATCTCTTCATGGAAATCATCCTACTTCTTTTTTTCGGAGCTGAGTAGAACTTCACTGCTTGGATCTGATCCTATTTTCATGGTTCTCTGACTGTAGATCTCTGTGTTGTGTTCATTAGGCTGCACAGACAGCTCTACAGGTAGGACGTGTGCAGGCAGGATCTGGGTTGTTCAAGTATCTTGGAGTAGAATCCTGGACGTGCAAATGCTGAACGGAGGAGACATGTGGTTTTGTTCCGGAACATTGTCCCGTCTCACATTCCAGCCAGCGAGAGTGGTTTCGGCTTTGTGAGGACAAGGTGCTACCTTTTTAATTCTCACCAGCCCGATGTGTGAGAAACGGCTCCTTTGTTGTCTGATGCTGATTTCTGTACGCATGTGAGGAGACATCAAGCCTCACTTGTGGGTATGTGTCTTCCTCCTTCCAGATTTTACCACAGGAGACTGGGTGTCTCCTCTGCACTTGGGTGACCAGGCCATGGTGCTGGGGACCTTGCTGTGACGTCGTCGTCATCACAGGAAGCACCACCGGCCCCACGGGTGGCATTAGCCCTGGCAGGTCTCTCAAACACACACGCAGCCTGCTGCAGTCTGAGCAAATGCTAAAAGCAGGGAGAGTGTATGGAACCACGTGCACATGTCGGAATAGATTCTTTTTTTTTTTTTTTTTGACAGGCAGGGTTAGGCAGTGAAAGAGAGAGAGAGACAGAGAGAAAGGTTTTCCTTCCATTGGTTCACCCCTCCACCCCCCAACGGCTGCTACGGCCAGCGCCCTGTGCCGATCCGAAGCCAGGAGCCAGGTGCTTCTCCTGGTCTCCCATGCAGGTGCAGGGCCCAAGGACCTGGGCCATCCTCCACTGCACTCCCGGGCCATAGCAGAGAGCTGGCCTGGAAGAGGGGCAACCGGGACAGAATCCGGCGCCCCAACTGGGACTAGAACCCGGTGTGCCGGCGCCGCAAGGCGGAGGATTAGCCTAGTGAGCCGCGGCGCTGACCAAAATAGATTCCTGACAATATATAACAAGAATTTAGCTGAAAAAAGAGTCGATGATTACCACAAACACCACAAAACCCTCTTACAACATTGACAAGAACTTGTCTTCGCCATCTACTTTTCCGTTTGACTGTGGAGTGGGCGTGGAGCCCAGCACGTGGGATGCTTTCATCTCACAGCAGAGCGCCCGGGGTCAAGTCTCTCTTCTGGGCTCCTGGCTCCACCTCCCCACCAACACTGACCCTGGGAGGCGGGGTTGGGTTCCTGTCACCCGTGTGAGAGGCCTGTGCACCATTCCAGGCTCCCAACTTCGGCCCTGGCAGAGTCCCAGTTATTGCAAGCACCTGGGGAAAGAACCAGCGGGTGGGAGCTTTGTGTCCCTCTGTCTGTCTGTCAAGTCTCTTTTGCTCTCTGTCTCTCAAATAAAAAAATGGAAAACTGTATTTGTTTGATTTTAATTTATATTAAATTGGAAGATAGAACAGGAGCAGGCAAGAAAGAATATAGGAAATGGGTTTCCTGAAATAATATGGTGAATCAGTAGACTTATGAGAATGGGAAATTATAGGCAAGACATCTGTTAGAGTTCAATGTTTGCTTCAGACCTTGTTATGATTAAAAAATAAACAAGGCATTAAAGCGTCCATGTTACGAGTAGGAACAAAGAGAACTGATTACTTCTGTTGTTATGATTTAGCCCAATTTGGGGGAGCACAGCCCAGGAGAAAGCGCACAGAGGAAATTATTAGAACCCAAGGAGAATTTGCAAGGGTTTGAAAAGGTGATGATGCTAACAACAATAACGGTGAGGGGAGTAATGATGGCAACTGAGGTGTTTGCTGTATAAATGTTGTCCTGAGTTCACTGTCTAGACTGCTGAGTTCTAGGAGAGGTACAAGTGGAATCCATAATCCAGTTCTCAGAATTCATTTGTTTAAAAAGGTGGAGAAGGCCGGCGCCGCGGCTCACTAGGCTAATCCTCCGCCTAGCGGCGCCGGCACACCGGGTTCTAGTCCCGGTCGGGGCGCCGGATTCTGTCCTGGTTGCCCCTCTTCCAGGCCAGCCCTCTGCTGTGGCCAGGGAGTGCAGTGGAGGATGGCCCAGGTGCTTGGGCCCTGCACCCCATGGGAGACCAGGAGAAGCACCTGGCTCCTGGCTCCTGCCATCGGATCAGCGCGGTGCGCCGGCCGCAGCGCGCCGGCCGCGGCGGCCATTGGAGGGTGAACCAACGGCAAAGGAAGACCTTTCTCTCTGTCTCTCTCTCTCACTGTCCACTCTGCCTGTCAAAAAAATAAAAAAATAAAAAAATAAAAAAAATAAAAAAAAAATAAAAAGGTGGAGAAGACAATCGGTTTCCTGACAATTCTATTGTTTTTCTATTGCAGGAGCACGGAGTGATTAACAGATGTTAGTGTTCGGTTTCCCTCCCTGCGTCACTGAAATGAGACGTTGAGTCTAGCACGAGGGTCTTTCACAGTGAACTGCGGGGGCTGTGGTGCAGTGTGCTACATGGCTGCCTGGGATGCTGGCATCCCGGGTGAGTGACAGCTCAATTCCCAGGGGCTCCACGCCCCATCCAGCTCCCTGCTGATGGCCTGGGAAAGCAGTGGAAGATGGGCCAAGGCTTTGAGCTCCTGACACCCACGTGGGTGAAAAGTTAAAAGCACTTCGGACAGCTTAGATGTCCGACGTGTTGATTCTGTCCAGACTTTCAGATCTAACTTACTTCTGCGATCGCATACTCCGTCCCATCGGTGTGAGGGCAGAGGGACGACGTGTGTACCAGCTGGTTCCGTCATAGTCCTTGTTGAACCCAGAGCCTCCTCAGAGAAAAGCTCTCACCGCTTCCTGAGTGCGTCGTACAAACTCCCTTTTTTGAGGGTGCTTAGAATTTTATTCCTGGAAATATCTTTTTGTTGTTTTCATTGTTTTTTCGGTGTTACAATTGCGTTCACATTTTTGATGCAGTCTAAAGTACACGGAAGAGTTAGCGTGCAACGACTTTCCCAGATGGCCTGAGAGTAAGCCGGTGCCTCCCCTGTTCTCCCCGGAGCCCTGTGCATCTCCTAGAGCAGGGACAGCGACCAGCACAGGGCGGCGACCGGGAGCAGGGAACCCACAGGGACTCGCCACCGCCACTCGAGCCCCGGCACACGGCCAGGTGTGGCCGTTTTCTCAGAGGTGCCCTTCTCGGGGCCAGTCCTGTGGCACAGCGGGTTTTCTGTCACCCGGCATCTGTGTTGGAACGCCAGCTTCAGTCCCTGCCGCTCCACTTCCGGGCCAGCTTTTCCCGCCTGAGCCTGGGCAGGCAGCGGACGCTGGGTCAAGAACTCGGGGCCCTGACACCCAGGAGGGAGGCTGAGATGGAAGGGTGACTCTTGGCCTCAGCCTGCCCATCTCTCTCTCTCTCTCTCTCTCTCTCTCTCTCCCCCCGCATCTTCCTCCCTCCCTATAAATATGTCCTTTTTTTCTAAAACAATGTCCTTTAAGGGTCGAGTTCAGGGGCACAGGTTGCGTTTGGCCGCTGTGTCTCCTTAGACGGTGTCACTCCGGAACGGATCTTCGAGCTTCATGACCTTGGAGAAAACCCTCTCACAGGACCGCCCTGGGCGTGGTCTCTGCTGAGCTGCCTGCTGCCGTCTCCATGGCACCGACCTTGGCGTGGCGGAAGTGGCAGTGTTTCCCCCCACCCGTGAGGAGCTAGAACAGCCCGCATGGATCACTGGGCCAAGGTGGTGTCTTCTGGCTTTCATGCTGAGTTTACTTTGTTTTTTACTTTCATAGTTAATAAATATTTTATGAACAATTACTTATAAGCTATTTAAATACTTGATTTCTCATCAAATTTTCAATTATTCATGATCTTAAGCCAATACAGACTCATGATTTTTTTGTACTATTTGATAGATTAAAATTTCTCATTGTCGCAGCCAGTGCTGTGGCACACTGGGTGAAGCTGCCACCTGCAGTGCCAGCATCTCATATGGGCGCCGATTCGAGTCCTAGCTATTCCATTTCCGATCCAGCTCTCTGCCTTGGCCTGGGAAAGCAGTAGAAGATGGCCCACGTCCCTGGGCCCCTGCACCTGTGTGGGAGACCCAGAAGAAGCTCCTGGCTCCTCACTTCAGATCAGCACAGCTCAAGCCATTGTGGCCACTCCCATGTTGTGGGAGTGAACCAGTGGATGGAAGACCTCTCTCTCTCTCTCTCTCTCTCTCTCTCTCTCTGCCTCTTCTTCTCTCTCAGTGTAGCTCTGACTTTCAAGTAAATAAATAAATCTTTAAAAAATATAAAATATTCCTCATTGTCATTGTTTATTTCGGGGCTCAGTTTGCCTTAGATTGGGCCAGAGGGAGCCCTTCAAACTCTGTTCTGTGTTCCTGTCTTTATCTGAGCGTTTTCTTTCTTTGTGGCACAAGATTTTCCAGACTTATTGTGAATTTTCTTTTCCAACCTTAAAATCAGCCACTTGTCCAAGGAGCCAGGAGTCTCCCGAGTGGAGAATGTCAGGATGTGGGGCTCCAGGGCACGGGGTCTCCCCTGCAGTGAGGAGCCAGAGGTCAGATGCGTGAATGTATCATACAGACAGGTGAGTGGACTCCCTATGCAGCCGCCTCCCTGTCACCTGTCTTCCACCCATGTCCGCGTCCCTGGCATCCAGTGTCTGTGTGGAGGCTGTGACTGCACCAGCGACCCAGAGTCAGCCCCAGTCTCCCTTCCACATCTGTGTCTCCCTGTCCCACACTGAGAAACCGCTCCCCTGAGCTCAGGGCGCTTCCTGGCATCATGGACACCCTTGTGCATGCCCCGCCCCCAATGTCCTCACTGCCCCTCCACCCACAGGCCCCAGCTGCACCCTTGTCCTCTGGACGCCCCCTGCTGCCCGTGAGCTCCAACCTCCCTCCTAGGCCGTTTTCCCGGGAACCGAGGGCACTTGGCCGTGGCCCTTGCGTGTTTCGCCGTTGTGGTGAGAAGCAGAAATACGGCTCCCATTTGTCCAGAGGAGACTCCGCTCTGGCACACACATCCCGACAGGAAGGGGTTGTCTCCACACCGCCATGGGCCTTTTTTTTAATTCCACTTTTCCATTTATCTGGGAGGCAGAGCACTAGAGGGAGACAGCCAGAGAGAGATGTCGCATCCCCTGGTTCCCTCCCCAAACGCCTGCAATGGCCCAGGGCTGGGGCCAAAGCCAGGAGCTGGGAACTCGGTGCCTGACGGCTGGACGCGGAACAGGAGCCCAGCCTTGGGCAGGGGCAGGGCTGGGAGGCGAGCCCAGGGGCCGCACTGTGGGCTGCAGCGGCCTCACCACTGGACGGAAGCCCCGAGCCCCGGGGTGAGTCAGCTCCTGATTTGGAGGGGAGAGGGAGTTGCTGAACGCCTCCCGCCTTCGAGGCCCCCTCCCCTGAGGGGGCTCAGGTTTCCCAGCTGTCCCCGTCACAGGGAGTCTGACGCGAGCCACAGTGGCTGAGCCGCTCGTGAGGCAGGAGGCGTCCCTGGCCCCACAGAGGCAGGGGACTGTCCATACCCAGCAGTTCTGAGCCTGGTCACCTCCTGCTTATGGAGCAAATCTGCCCAAAGCGCTACGGTAGGCGTGGCCACGGCCCAGCAGGACCCTGTCAGTCACTGTCACTGCTCCCTCTGGAACCCACCTGAACACCCACCTGGGTGAGCTGTAACAGACCACTTGGTGGCCACACAGGAGCCTCGAGTTCAGTGCTCAGACAAGTAATGTATTTATTCATTTATTTGAAAGTCAGAGTTACACAGAGACAGAGGAGAGGCACAGACAGACAGAGAGAGAGAGGTCTTCCATCCACTGGTTCACTCCCCATTTGGCTGTAACGACCAGATCTGAGCTGATCCAAAGCCAGGAGCCAGGAGGGAGCTTCCTCTGGGTCTCCCACGTGGGTGCAGGAGCCCAAGCACTTGGGCCATCTTCTGCTGCTTTCCCAGGCCATAGCATAGAGCTGGATTGGAAGTGAAGCAGCTGGGTCCAGAACCGGCACCCACATGGGATGCTGGCACTGTTGGCGGTGGCTTTACCTGCTATGCCACTGCGCCGGCCCCTCGTAAAAGAAATTTAATGTTTGGTCATTTCAGGATGAAAAATACAAAATCACTTCTGGTTTCACTTTTTCCCAACTTCAATGCTGTTAAAAGCTGCCTTTTTTTTACACTGAAGAAAAGAAGTTCTTATCTTTTTGGTTTTTCGTTAGCTTTGGCTTGAGACTGGATCTGGTATAGACAGAGGCCACAGCTGCTGGCATAGACGCGGGCCAAACCTGATGGCATAGACACAGGCCACAGCTGATGGTGTGGACACAGGCAATAGCTGGTGGTGTAGACACACCATAGCTGCTAGTATAGACACAGGCCACAGCTGGTGGTGTGGATACAGGCCATAGCTGGTGGTGTAGACACAGGCCATAGCTGGTGGTGTAGACACACCACAGCTGCTAGTATAGACACAGGCCATAACTGCTGGTGTAGATGTAGACCACAGCTGGTGGTGTGGACACAGGCCATAGCTGGTGGTGTAGACAGAAACCACAGCTGCTAGTGCAGACACAGGCCACAGCTGGTGGTATGGATACAGGCCATAGCTGGTGTTGTAGACACACCACAGCTGCTAGTACAGACACAGGCCACAGCTGGTGGTGTGGATACAGGCCATACTGCTGGTGTAGATGTAGACCACAGCTGGTGGTGTAGACAGAAGCCGCAGCTATTTGCATAGGCAGAATATTCTCTTCTGTAGTTATCTGGCCCAGCTGCTTGTATTTTTAAACACCTCATTTTAAATGCAGCAAAAATCCACACAAAGTCAAATCAATGCCCACATCAGCCTTACTTTCCATGAAGGATCTTGCTCTCTCCTTCTAGAACATGGCAGGTTTCTGGGGCTTGCGGATCAGGGGGATTAGGCTCACCCGTGGGCGTGTGGCCTGAGGTTGAGGTTGAAGGCCCCGTGCCTGCTCTGTGTCAGCGTGAAAACAAGCCCGAGTCAGTCGATCCCTTAAGAGCTGCTCCGGATCCCGGGAGTGGAATTCTGACCGCGTCCGAGCCTGCAGGAGAAGCCGAGATGGCCACGCGTGTGGGCAGGGGCTGAGCCTCCCTGCTCCGTTCTCTACGGTTCTCACAGCTCCTGCTGAGGGCGGGAGTCGACAGTGAGTGGATGCACCACGAGTGGAGGCTTGAGCTCCACAGACCGTCCATCTGGAGGACAAAGCCTGCCGGTCTCAGCACCCCCAGGTCTGTTTTAGCCCATAAGTTCAGCTAAGTCTAGCCCAGAGGAATTGCCAATACCACCAGCCAAGGGCTTACAGACAACTGGTCCACCATCATGGACTCCGCCGTCACCACGTCACTTCTGGGGGCTGCTTTACAGTGAGCAGAGTCCCGGCCCGGCTCCTGGTCCTGGGGGATCCACTGGTTAGTGCCATGTGACACGTGCATAGTTCCGAGGACAGTCTTGTGAGAGCACTGGCGGGGGGCCCTTGAGAGGTGACGCGCCCTTGTTACCAAAGACACCAAGGTCTCGCGGCCGAATTATGCAGTCTTGCTGAAAGCCAGCAAAGCCGGCGGCCGCACGGGACCAGGCGCAGCCCCGACTGAGCTCAGGGGTAAGCTTCTAAAGGCAAAACCGCATCTGTTGGGAGTGAATTACAAAGCCAAGCATTCCTTAAGGAAGCCGGAGCAAGCGAGGCCACGCTGGTCTCGGGGGCATTGGCACATTTTCCCAGCACTTAATGCAGACAGTCCTGACAGATAACATTATTACAAGGCTAGTTTCTGAGCTGGTGTTGTGCAACTGGTTAGAAAAATAGAGGACAGAGTGACTGTCGATCATCCAGAGACAAAACTGAGTGACCCGGGTCAGCCGCGTCTCACTTCACCGCGGGAGAGGCCACCCTCCTCTCTGGAGCAGCACAAACAAGAGGCCAGAAAAGATTTATTCAAAAGAGTCTCAGAGAGAGAGAGAGAGAGAGAGAGAAGGGAGAGACAGAGAGAGAGAGAGAGAGAGAGAGAGAGAGAGGTCTTCCATCCACTGGGTCACTCCCTAGATGACTGCTATGGTCAGGGCTGGGCCAGCCTGAAGCCAGAAGCTGGGAGCCAGGATCTTCATCTGATCTCCCGTGTGGACGGCGGGGGCCCAATCACTTTGGCCATCTTCCACTACTTTCCCAGGTGCATTAGGGGGGAGCTGGATCAGAAGTGGAGCAGCCGGGACTCGAACCAGTGCCCATACGGGATGCTGACACAGCAGGAGGCAGCTGGACCTGCTACAGCCTGAATCCAGCTCCAGCCCTGAAACCAGTGCTTTCATACAGGAAGGGTCCCGGGCCAACAGCTCCAGCTCGCTCGCTCTCCCCTCCCCCATTTTTTTGTCCTCCAAGAAAATAAAGGAATCTTTAAAATCAGTAAGATTTTATCTGCCCGGCGCCCCGGTCACTAGGCTAATCCTCTGCCTGCGGCGCAGGCACACCGGGTTCTAATCCCGGTCGGGGCGCTGGATTCTGTCCCGGGTGCCCCTCTTCCAGGCCAGCTCTCTGCTGTGGCCCGGGAGTGCAGTGGAGGATGGCCCGAGTGCTTGGGCCCTGCACCCCATGGGAGACCAGGAGAAGCACCTGGCTCCTGGCTTCGGATCAGCGCAGTGCACCGGCCACAGTGGCCATTGTGGGGTGAACCAACGGAAAAGGAAGACCTTTCTCTCTGTCTCTATCTCTGTCTACTCTGCCTGTCAAAAAACAAACAAACAAAAAAAAAAAAGAAGAAGATTTTCTCGTAGTTTCTGCCAGTTTCTAAGGTCCCCTGCAGGCTGAGTGTGTTGGTTCTGACGAGCGTTCTGCCCATCGATGAGCTTCTCCCGCAGCCACTGAGTGACACCAGCCAGTGACTTCCTGCATTTCACACGGCGCATTTCTTCCCAGAACCTGCATTCTGAGGAGTCAGTGTGTGTTTGTGGCTTATTTGCAACTGCTTTCTAGTGGATAAACTATAGTTTTCTGGTGCTAAATAAAAGCTGCCCTGATTACCCAAGGCTCATCCACGTTGGGTTCCCGCCGGCTGATTTTTATAAGCATAATGAGTTTTGGAGAGAAACGCTTTGCTCTCCCTGCTGTCAGGTCAACTTTTTTGCTTTTGTTATTAATTCCAGAAAAAGTACAGCCTGAAACATCAATATCTTTGATGAAAGTGGAGGTGTGTAGCCATGGCGACGGCCGCTGAGCCGCAGACGCGAGGCGCAAGGCCCTGCCAGGCAGAGACGCTCCTAATGTGCACAACAACTTCAAATTAAAGTTTCCAGGGCGTCCACGGGCTCAGGAACACAGCCACGGGGAGTCAGTCCCGGGCTCCCTCCAGACCACTGAGAGCTCTTGGTTGCATGGAAATGTCTTTCTTTATGTATGTGATCGCATCCTGCAAAAAGTTCATGAGAAATGCGATTAAGAGATACGCTTATTTTTGGTGCATTTTGGAAATCCATGTATACAGAGATATTCAAAAAGTCCATAAAAATGCAAATTATGGAAAAACTTTTCATGCATCTCAAAACTCGTTTTCGGCCGGCACCACAGCTCACTAGGCTAATCCTCCGCCTAGCGGTGCCGGCACACCGGGTTCTAGTCCCGGTCAGGGTGCCGGATTCTGTCCCGGCCCTCTTCCAGGCCAGCTCTCTGCTGTGGCCAGTGAGTGCAGTGGAGGATGGCCCAAGTGCTTGGGCCCTGCACCCCATGGGAGACCAGGAGAAGCACCTGGCTCCTGCCATCGGATCAGCGCGGTGCGCCGGCCGCAGCGCGCCGGCCACAGTGGCCATTGTGGGGTGAACCAACGGAAACGGAAGACCTTTCTCTCTGTGTAACTCTAAAAAAAAGATTTATTTAAAAAAAAACTTGTTTTTCTCTAAAATGAACTTCCCTTTTACTGCAGTTTTCCCACGAGCTGTCTGAAGCTAACTGCACGTGTGTATGGTCCCGTACGTCCAGCACTGGGTGTGTGATTCCGTTTCAAACTGTGGAGAATAAAAAGGCCTTAGACAGGCAGCTGGGCCAGCCCTTCCTCCTTAGCAGAGCTCTCCAGGGATCGCGTCCCTAGCGAGAACCTCTCCCGAGGAGGACGAGAAGCCGAGTTGTGATAGGGCGGGGACAGGAGTGCCGTGCAGTAGCTGGCAGAGTGCCTGCTGGGAGTCGCGCCTCCGCTTCCCATTCAGCTGCCTGTGGAGGCGCCTGGGAGGCAGCAGGGGAGGCTCAGGTAGTTGGGTCCCCGCCGCCCCCGCGGCGACCATGCTGGCGTCTGCCTTCAGCCTGGCTCGGCACCAGCTGCTGCAGGCACTTGGGGAGTGAACCAGCGGATGGCAGATTCTCTCTCTCTCTCTCTCTCTCTCTCTCTCTCTCTGTTGCTCTGCCTTTCAAATAACTACATAAATAAAACTTCAGGAAGAATAAGATGATTGATTACTAAGTTTGGGTTATTGCACCAAGCTACTAAAATGTAACAGCTCTATGAATACATTATTTTGAAGAAAAATTGCTTAATATTGCATGAAACTCCTTGGCTTATTAAAATTAGAAGCACAAAGCGTATCTGTGCAATGGACTAATTACAGCTCCTGGTCTAGCTTGGTAGGGCTTCTGGTCTTTCTCCACAGTGCGTGAAGCATCAGAGGTATTTCTAGTGGTTTGGAGAGTCTGACTCATGCTGTTCAGTTTGACACCAGAGAGTGCGAGAGGGACACGGTCGAGGAAGGCCCGGCGCGTGTGCGGGTGCCCGGTAACCTGGGGTTCAGGACCTTGCGGCACTGAGAAGCTGTGGCTGTGGTGGGAGGAGAGGGAGAGCCACGGGGGCCACTCCGGGGGTCCTCGCCTTGCGCCCAGAGGCCACGCCCTGATGGGCACTCTCCTAGACTCCGTGTTTCAGGCCCAGTATCACAAGGAAGGCTGTTTGACGACAACTCCTGTACCTGCTATAGCGACACAGTCTCTGGGCCTCGCGTGTGCAGACAAGTGTCTACACACAAACCAGTGCACGTGCATGCATGTGTGGGTGTGTGCAGAGTCTACGTGTGCATGTACAAGCACACACACACACATATGTACGCATGCACACAGCTGTCCAAGCACATGTACTGGCATTGTACTGCGCATATGTGTGTCTTTGTGCATAGGTAGATTATCTAAACTAACAAAGCCATGTCAACTCAGAATTTATTTATTACCCAAAGCAAGCACATTTGTAAGAGAATACATTGTTTGTTGAAAAACATCAACCAATGCAACGTGTGGACCAATGAAACAGCAATGACGCTCACTGCCTGGGAAGAAGGCATCGGGCGCACGTGAAAATGTTAACAACGGGCACCCAGCACTGACGCACTATGGCGATTTCTCTTTCCCCCTCGCTCATGTTTGAATTTTCTAAATTTTACCTACTGTGTTTTAAATATCTTGTATTTTTCTAGGAATTTTTAAAGCTAGAAATGCCTATTTTTATTATCTAAAAATATCCTGTGTTCCTAAAAGTATTTATTTTTCTTGAAATGCAGAGAAACAGAGATGGTCCACCTGCTGATTCACCCCCCAAATGCCTGCAGGGGCTGGGGCTGGGCGGTGCAGGAGCCAGGAGCCTGGAGCTCCTTCTGGCGGGAACTGGCCGTGGGCAGCAGGGACTGGACCGAGGACGTGCGCCATTGCGCGCTGCTCCTCCCGTCTGCCAGGTCCTCCCACGTTTCCAGGCCACCTTGGTGCGGAGACACTGACACAGTTCCATCCGCCCGTCCCGGGTCTCAGGCTGCGGCCGTGGCTGCCCCGTTGACCACAGCTCGGCTCAGCTGCACCTGGTGACCTGACGTCTGGCCCAGGCGAGAGACCACTGGCTGTGACAGGAGGGAGGAACTGGGTGCCGTGAACCCGCGCGCGCCTGAGGACTCCGCCCCTGCCCGCGCCGCAGGGCTCCGCGCTCTCCACGGCTTCCTCGGTCCTCTGGAAGCAGCGGCTTCTCTCCGCCCAGGCTGGGATCCTCCAGGCAACCTCCCTCGAGGTTGACGCCCGACACTTGTCGCTCCCTGGACCTCCTCTCGCCTTTTGAAAGACCCCAGAGGGGTCCTCCTAGAGCCGATCCCCTCCTGTCCTACTGCGTCCAGCCAAAGGAAGACCTTTTTCTCTGTCTCTCTCTCTTACTGTCCACTCTGCCTGTCAAAAAATAAATAAATAAAAAAATAAAACAAAAAACAAAAAACAAAGAACAAGGCCGGCGCCGCAGCTCACTAGGCTAATCCTCCGCCGAGCGGTGCCGGCACACCGGGTTCCAGTCCCGGTGGGGGCGCCGGATTCTGTCCCGGTTGCCCCTCTTCCAGGCCAGCTCTCTGCTGTGGCCAGGGAGTGCAGTGGAGGATGGCCCAAGTGCTTGGGCCCTGCACCCCATGGGAGACCAGGAGAAGCACCTGGCTCCTGCCATCGGATCAGCGTGGTGCGCCGGCTGCGGCGGCCATTGGAGCGTGAACCAACGGAAAAGGAAGACCTTTCTCTCTCTCTCTCACTGTCCACTCTGCCTGTCAAAAACAACAACAACAACAATAACAACAAAAACCAAAGAACAAGTAAAAGTGAGAACTTCCTTATCTGTTCTGGGACTTGGGCTAACTAAAACCTGCTTTGCTCTTTTGGTAAAAATGTAACTTGTAGTTCGCATCGCCTGCCTGTTTCATTCCCTGGTATTGTATAGTCCTAGTCTCATTCCCTGCACGTTTAAGCTATTTGAACAGGTTGCTTTGACATGGATCAACCTGGGTTTTCGGAGGGTAGTTGAGTACGTTAATGCCACTTCTTGATATTTTTGTCCGAAGATTCACTTTGGAGGAAGATTGAGGCGATAGGTCGATACAAACATCCCATCGGCATCCCTCCCAGTGGACGCCTTCCACAGCCAGGCTCTTCCATTCAGTCGTTCTGAGCATTTCTGTCGAGGGCCTATTTGAATTACAATCTGCAGAACAGCAGTGCGTACTCTGGCTTCCCACCCACACGATTCGTGGACGTGGGTTTCTTCAGAAGTCTGGCTGTGCCTGACGCGCATCTATTTTGCTCTCTGACCCTCCCCTGGGCACTCGCAGTGCGGGGGTTTGGAAAGCTTGCTCATTCCGGATGCAGCCTCGGGGTGCCCAGCGACAGCCCCCAGCAGTCCCAGGCACAGTGCCGGCTTTCCACCCTTGTGCGGATTTCTCTTGGTCATGTTCCTCTGTTGGGTACAGGAGAGCATGATCATTCCCATTCAAATGCAGATGCACTCATCTGTAGCCTTTGTCCTGGTCCCTGCAGGGCTGCAGTGTCCTCACACCCACGCCTCACAGTAGCCCCTGCCCCCCGCAGACCCGGCTGTGGCCGCACCTACCCCCCCCACTGAAGACCCAGCGCTTGCGTGGTGTTTCCCAGAGGGAGGGGCTCCTCCTTGCCCCCCTTCCCCCAGCAGCACACAGCGTAGGCACCCACGTGCTTGAGGAGCCCTGCACACACGCCCCGCCTGCCCCGCTTGCCCCATCTGCCGGTAGAGCTGCCACTCAGCGGCCACAGGGTCAGTAACTTAGAGCACTCACTGCAGTAGATGACCAGGACATCCGGCTGCCTTGTGCTCTTTATTTCTTTCCACAGTTGACATTTAAGACAGGAGAGAAGGCACCGAGGCCCGCCCACGCTGGCGGATTCACCGCGGGAAATCAGGTCAGGACAAGGGTGAGCTCCCCTGGATCGGTGAGAGCAGAGGGGGTCTGGCGGTGAGGCTCTGCCCCGGCAGTTGGGGAGTGAGAGGCGGCACGTGCCTGGCAGAGCTGCGCGTGAGGCTGGTTTATAAGTCATGGCACTCTGCTGTTGGTACAGAAACACAGTCCTGCGCGGTCACTTAACAGAAGGCACTCAGCAAACAGTCATGGTCATGGTGCGACAAAGGACGCAAGAACAACAGCAAACGAAGGTCCCTGAGGATTGAGAGAAAACGAGGTGACTCAGCTATTTTTATAAAGCATCTTTTGGAATAACTGTTGAGAGGAGACTGTGCAAGTGCCAGTGCCCAAGGGGACTGTGACGCTGTTCCCGGGAGTGTGACGCTGTTCCCAGGAGTGTGACACTGTTCCTGGGAATGTGACACTCTTCTCGGGAGTATGATGCTATTCCCAGGAGTGTGACGCTGTTCCCAGGAGTGTGACACTCTTCTCGGGAGTGTGACACTGTTCCCAGGAGTATGACGCTGTTCCCAGAAGTGTGATGCCGTTCCTAGGTGAATGTTGTTGTTCTTGGGAGTGTGACACTGTTCCTGGGAGTGTTGCACTGTTCCTGGGAGTGTTGCACTGTTCCCAGGAGTGTGACACCGTTTCCAGGAGTGTGACACTGTTCCCGGGAGTGTGACACTGTTCCCGGGAGTGTCACACTGTTCCCGGGAGTGTGACACTGTTCCCGGGAGTATGACACTGTTCCTGGGAGTGTCACACTGTTCCCAGGAGTGTCACGCTGTTCCCAGGAGTGTCACGCTGTTCACAGGAGTGTGACACTGTTCCCAGGAGTGTCATGCTGTTCCCAGGAGTGTGACACTGTTCCCGGGAGTGTGACACTGTTTCTGGGAGTGCCACACTGTTCCCGGGAGTGTCATGCTGTTCCCAGGAGTGTGACACTGTTGCCGGGAGTGTGACACTGTTCCCAGGAGTGTGACGCTGTTCCCAGGAGTGTGACACTGTTCCCAGGAGTGTGACGCTGTTCCCAGGAGTGTGACACTGTTCCTGGGAGTGTGACGCTGTTCCCAGGAGTGTGACGCTGTTCCCGGGGGTGTCACACTGTTCCCGGGACTGTGATGCTGTTCCCAGGAGTGTGACACTGTTCCCAGGAGTGTGACACTGTTCCCGGGAGTGTCACACTGTTCCTGGGAGTGTCACGCTGTTCCCGGGAGTGTCACGCTGTTCCCAGGAGTGTGACGCCATTTCTGGGTGAGTGTTGTTGTTCTTGGGGTTGTGACGCTGTTCCCGGGAGTGTGACGCTGTTCCTGGAGAGGGTGACACTGTTCTGAGCACCACAGAGCAGCCACATTTCTCAAAATGGGACTTCACAAGACGTTTCAACAAATTCTAGTGACAATTGCAAATATCAACAACAAATGTGAGTCCTAAATTTTTAGCACTAAATCAGCATGAAGATTTGATCAAATATGGAGCTGGCAGTTAGAATTGTACGACGTTTACCCAGGAGAGGAAAGCGCTGTCTTCCCGTCAGGCTCCCATGGCAGGAGTGCGCCTCAGCGTACCTGCTCCGTGGCTGCTCCGTGGCTGCTCCGTGGCTGCTCCGTGGCCGCTCCGTGGCTGCTCCATGGCTGAGCAGGGCGACTTCGCAGCCTGTGAAACCTACGCCCCACAGATCCGCCTTCCACACCCACAGAGTTTGCCAGAAACGAATGCTTTTGTCCAGACACGTGCTCCCGGGGGCCTCCCACGCCTTCCTTCATGAGACAGAGCTGAAAGGGGCACAGCGTCTGGAGACGGGGATGGGCAGGCGAGCCCAGGAAGGGGTCGGAGGCATCAGACAGCCACAGCATGAGCAGGCGCTGGGCACAGTGGCTGAAAGGCACAGCGTTGGGAGACCCGCCCAGTGGAGTGTCCAGGAGGCTGCTCACTGGACAGTGGATCGTGACGGCCGGGGCAGCGCTGATTGGGAGCAACGGGGCCCACTGGAGGCTGATGGAGAAAGCAGGCCACTGTGTGGGGTGACGTGAGGGGTCTGTGTGGTGGGAACTCCAGGAGACAGTGATGGGGTGTGTGGAATGATGTGAGGGGGTCCGTGTGGGGGGAACCCCAGGAGGGGGCCGTGGGGTGGGGGACAGCTGGCGACCGTGCAAGTTTACAGAAGTGTGAGGGAGAGGTGAAACACAGACACAATGCAACCAGGGGCTGGTGCTCTGGCATAGCAGGTTAAGCTGCCATCTACAGCCCCGGGATTCCATGTGCGTGCAGGTTCAAGTCCCGGCTGCTCCACTTCTGATCCAGCTCCCTGCCAGTGTGCCTGGGAGGGCAGTGGAGGATGGCCCCTGCACCCATGTGAGAGACCCTGATGAAGCTCCTGGCTCCTGGCTTCAGCCTTGCCCAGCCTTGGTCATTGCAGCCATCTGGGGAGTAAACCAGTGGATGGAAGACCTCTCTCCTCTCTCCTCTCTCTCTCTCTCTGTCTCTCTCACTTTAACTCTGATGTTCCAATGAAATTTAAAAGAAAGAAGAAAACAAAAGAGATAATGCAACCAGTTTTGCTGTAAAACACAAATCACCCAGCGTGGAGAGTGGGAGCTGGGGGGAGGGGCCGAGGGTATGCGCGTGGATTCAGGAGGGTGAGGCCTTGATGGTGGCTGCATCTCAAGAGAGAGGCAGGAGTGTGTAAAGGGAAAATGAGGCTGGGAGCGAAACCAATTGGCTGTGTCACCAGCGCCACCCCTCCCCCCGCCATGGCCAGAGTTTCCCGGGCGCTGCACCTGCTGGGGAGACGCCGTGCAGGCCACAGGAGCATCCGTGCCCCCTCCAGCACCAGAATGTGCCCACCCCGGGCTCCCGTCTCCACCGCGCGGCCCGGCCCAGCCCACCGGAGGAGGAGGCTGTGTGTGCGGCCACTCTGTCCTCCCAGCAGGCCCGGCCCGGGCGCCGCCCCCCACGTCTTGCCGCCCAGCCCTCGCGGTACAGATGCAGACTCCGTGACTTTCACGATCTGATGCCCTCCTAAGATCTAATAAACACACGTGAGAATCAAATTACTCCCGAAAGAGCTACTCTAACTCACTTAGGGAGAAGCACAACGTAAATAAGGGCATTCTTGATGAGGACGCCGTGTGTTCCAGCCAGGAGCCACATGGAGCCAAGTACGCTGGGTGTTGGCGGGTGGACGTCGCCATGATGCTGCTCGTCTATCCCGGGGGAAAGGGAAACCAGGCACCAGTGATGCGGCAGCAAAGTTCCATAGACTGAGAGAGCTTTTACTTTTACGTTCAAATCTTGATGTCTACACGAACACTCATTTTACAAAATCACTCAAGCCAGGAAAGTTCAGAGCATTTCCAACAAAGCCAGATAAAGCCATCCCTGGGTCAGCCCCACACAGTGCTGGCCCCTCCCTGGGTCAGCCCCACACAGTGCTGGCCCCTCCCTGGGTCAGCCCCACACAGTTCTGGCCCTCCGCCCTCCGCGACACTGGCTGTTCAGTCGCCAACGTTAACCCGGCCTGTGAGAAGCACGGTGCGTGAGCCCTCCTTCCTGGAACACTGCAGCTCTTCACTCAGTGAGGATCCTCAGTGACCGCTCCCTGGGGAGCCTGTGCTGAGTTGGCCGCCCTGGAAAGTTAGCAGCTGGGGGCGTGTCCTGCTCATGACTTCTGAATATTTCAGGTCAACGCAGTTGACGATTGGAAGGAGAAGGGGAACTTGCGAGGGAGAAACTGGAAGAAAGAACCAGATGACCCCGGCTGGTGTTGGGTGACAAACTTGCTCTGGGTCTTCGCTGGCCACAAACCTCTCGGATTACCCTCGTATATGCGGTGACACGGAAAGGGTGCTAGATTTTTAGTGAAAAAGTCAGGCTGCAAAGCGATTCTTCAGTTCTACTGCGCTATTTCTAAGTAGATTTGAGAACATGCACGATGAAATAGAAGTGCATGGATATTTGGTTTCCCAAGGGATCTTACTTGCCAAAAAATGAATGTGATTTTCTACCGTAAGATGAAACACAACTAAAACACGTTGTTATTTATTCTAGAAAAAAGACAACTGAATAGAGGGAAGAGGTTTGACACGAGGGACCATGAGCAGCAGGGACAGGGCCAGCTGCAGTGTAGCGGAGATGGGACAGACAGACAGCACTAAAATTCTCCCCCCATGGGTCTTGGCGGTGCTGCAGAAAGAGAGAGAGAACCCTGAGAACGTCCTACGGAGAATGCAGCCTGGTTCAGTTGGGCGCTGTGCAAACTGAGCCAAGATCTGAAGTCAAGAGGATTTGGGGCAGTGATTTTCAGGGTGTGCCTCCCTGGCTGGCAGCACCTCAGGCAGAGCCCAGGGTCTGGGTCCCAGTTCCAGGGGATCTGCACACTTGTGTGCTGTGAGACCCTCAGGAGAGGGCACCGCGAGAGGGTGGGAGCCTGTGCGGGAAGCAGGGGCATGCGGTGCGGAGACAGAGGGGACCGACGCCTTAGGACATGGAATGAGCCCGTCCCCGCTGAGAGCCAGCCAGGAACACGGCGACACAGAGGCAGAGGGGCCGGGGTGAGGCCGGAGGGCAGGAGGCTGGTGGAGCCCCGGCCAGGCGGAGAGTGTGGGCTTTGTGTGCAAACAGTACAGGCAGGTGTGTGACTGTGGGTGACTGCAATGAGCCAGAGCCAAACTGTAAACCATTTACCGAGAAAGATACTCAGTTCTCAAATCATTCTGTTTTCAATTTTTATTTATTTGAAAGGCGGAGACAGAGACTGAGAAAGACGCAGACAGAAAGGGATCGGCCATCCACCGGTTCATTCCCCGAGTGCTCACAGTAGCCAGGCTGGGCCAGGCCACAGCAGAGCCTGGAATTCAGTCTTCTACACGGCAACAGGGACCCCACGACTTGAGCCATCGCTGCCTTCCCAAAGGCGATCACGGGAGCTGAATTGGGAGAGGGGCAGGAACTTGAACCTCAGCCCCCCAGGGGGAGGAGCTGGTATCCTGAACAGAGTCTCAACTACTCACCAAATGCCCACCCCCAGAATAGTGCTCTTACGGCTTCTCATGTACTTGATTCGACGTGCACACACCCACTCAGAGAAAAAGCTTCGTGACGTATTGGCCCTGTCCATGGCCCAGATGACCTGTGACGTGGACGTTGTCACGGAGCAGACGTCTGCTGGCTGCTCAAGGTGCCCAGGTCTAGCCAGGGAAGCCACCGTCTGTTAGGTCCCCGGCCGCTCTCTCTCCTGCTGTGTGCGCTATTTCCAAATCTCGATCACCAATCTTCCTGAGAGTTAAGGAGAAATTTCTCGTTAGATGGAAATAAGGCACAGAATTGCATTAAGCCCTAGTTTTTTTTTTTTAATTACGTATTTATTTTTTGCTTATTTGAAGAGCAGAGAGACAGACATTGACCAAATGAGATCTCCCATGAGCTGGTTCTCGCCATAAACCCCAGACTGGCTGGGGCTGGGCCACGCCCAAGCAGAGAACAGAGAACGCGGTTGGCTCTCGGGGTGGGTGGCGGGGACCCCGGTGTGTGGCCATTGCTCGGTGCCTCTCAGTGAGCATCGGCGAGAAGCTGGCATCAGAGCAGGGCCGGGACTCCGGCACAGGCGCTTCCACTTGGGCACCAGCCGCGGTGCCGAACGCCTGCCCACGCTCGGGCTTTATAAACCAGACCGCCGGATCCCTGGGAGGAACACAAGAACACAGGCCGCTGCCGTTCCCCGTTGAACTTGGAGTCGTGAGGGTGCGGCCTTTCGTTCTCAGGAGAGTCCTCACACGTGTGGCTTCCAGGGATGCGTGGCCTCTGCGGTTACAGCAGCTCGTCCAGTGCTTCCAGTCCTGTTTGTAATCGGTGTCTCAGAACACACCCACTCCGGTTCTTGCTCTTGGTTCGAATCCTGACCCACTATGGGACCGAGCAAGGACATTTCCCTTTAATTCTATTATTGCTACTCATGAGCCTATCTGTTACAGAGAATTAAATATGCAAACGTTAAGGATGCAAAAGCCGCATAATTCAAATTCTTGTGCTAATGCCAAAATTGACCAAAACTTTGCATAAGATTTTGTCTTTTTATTTAAGATATTGAAACACACAGAATCTTAAAAAGGACGGCTGGCTAGTTCCATACGGCTTCCCCTCCTTCCCTTCAGAACGGACTCACACCCTGCGGCCCTGAGCTCATCCTCTGGGAGCCTGAGGGTTTGCAGGTCACATCCCCAGCTCAGCCAGCGGAGGAGCCAGGAGTCTCCACGGCCCATGTTCCAGAAAGCCCTGCGGGCTGGCAGCTCAGCGCGGGATTAGAGCTCACAGATCTCCTGTGCCTTTTGTGCTAACGTTGCCACGGCTTTGTAAAAGGCCAGGGCCACCCCAGACGGCAGGGGCTCTCTGAGGCTTCTCGGGAACCGCTCGGCTTCTCCTGCCAACGGCCGGTCTCAGAGCCCCGTCCTTGAACAGGAGCACAGGTCTCTGCTGGGGCAGCTGGGACCAAACACCGATGTCTGCAAAGTGAAGGTCTGTGAACAGGCACCAGTGTGCCGGACCGTGTGTCACCGATGGCAGTGTCGGCTGGATCTGCACGCGCACGTGTGTGTGTGTGTGTGTGTGTGTGTAAGAGAGCACATAGCGTCTGCTCACAAGAGGGGAGCAGGGGCACCAGCAGTGTGGAGAGCGTGGTTCTACAGCCGAGACAGCAGGCCCCGGGGTCCACACCGCAGCCAGGGGCAGTGAGCCCGAGGGGCACTGGGAGCCGAGTCTCTGCTGATGGAGTCCACTCAGCGCCCACACACACAGTTTTACCCCAGAACAGCGTCTGCAAATGCAAGCACACGGAGCTAAGGAGGCTTTCCTAGCCACCCACACTTCACACACAGAGGACCCTGGGCAGCGCCTGCCTATCGGCTGGCTGTCGGGCAGAACACAGACTCAGGACTGACGGAGGGGCTCATCCCGTGTCCCCGGTCACACAGCTGCACACGGCCCGTGCCGGCTGCATCCCAGCCAAGCAAGTGCCCATAGCCGCCCCTGCCAACAGGCGTTTGGTGCTTGTGTTTTGAGGTGTGCGCTGGCGTGTAGACACACCCACTGTATGTGTTTTCTGGAGGTCTGCTCTGGGCGGGGCACTCCGCGTGTTGGTTGATTGAACACGCCTGTGAATAATCCACAGTTCATCTCCCTAACCTTACAGCCAACAGGGATGAACACACACAGCCTGCGTCCACCCAAGGAGATGGGTGAAGGAAAACACGCACAGAGGGGCCAGAGGGGACTGTGTGATTCACACGTCGTCTGAGAGCCGATAGAGACAAACACGGGAGGTGAAGTAAGCGCTGTTTCACTGTGGGAATGAACTTGGGGACGGCTCAAGGCTCAGTGGCTCCCATCTCATGCACAGAACCAGCTCCGGTGTAGCACGGACGTGCAGCCATCGCTGGGCTTCCTGGAAGTATTGGGCTGCAGCCTTTTCTTCTCCCCGTATGAGAGTCTGTAGAGTGCTGCTATGCCTAGAACAGCAACAGGACACCAAATCACGTGGAGCTAATGCCGATCTTCGGGATGTGCACGGAGCACTGAGCGGGTGAGGCTCCGCGTGCGGCTGGCCGGCTGCCCAGCAAAGCCGGAGTGAGGCAGGCGTTTCTCACGGCACTTCCACCTGCCCGTCCATACCCAGAGGTGGCATCACAGGTGGTGAGGCCAGGCTGTCTCTTCTCTTTCATGGACTAATCCTCCCAGGGACTGAAGAATAAACTCTCCTCATCACACAGGCAGGCGCTGAGGGCTTGGCCATTTGTGCTGGTGCAGTTCCGTGGGCACAGCCATGCTGGTGGGGCTCTGAGAGTCGTGGGGGGATGGGCCCCGTGCCCCTGCCGTCTGCGGCAACGGCTCCCGCTCTGCCGTGGAGCGCACGGGCACTGCTCTGAGGCTGTCGCCAGGTGTGACAGCACCTTCTCCCGTGACGGGCAGCAGTGAACCGACTCCCCACGGACGGGACTCGTTCCTCTGGTGGGAGCTCTGCTCTCCAGGGCTCCGGCGACCCGCTCAGGCACAGGGCAACGCCCCTACCACGAGGTGAGCCGGGCGGGGTGCCTGACGGCCTCAGGGGACAGTTCCTCATGATGCCACTTCCTGGGACCAGGACCCAGGATCTTGGGGGCCAGGAGAACTTGGAATTCTGTGCACCTGAGCCGTTGTTGGCGCCAACCTTGAGCATCCAGGCTGGTGCCCGATGCCCGTCCCCACGTCTTCTGGAAGCATGGCTGGCGGAAACTCTGTGGTTCTGCAAACGCCCTGGGGCAGGAGGCTGGGTCACGCTGGCCGCTCCAACCACTCACCGGCTCTGCGACCCTTCCTTATATTTTACCCGCTGCGTCCCCCCCTGCTTCCTATCCCTTTCCAAGTTCACTCGTGCAAGGACAAATAGAAATGTCAGACGCCGGGCACAGACTTCCCTCACCCCCCTCCCTGGAGGCAGTTGCTTTAGTGAACCCTGGGGTGTTCTTGTCCATCCCTCCAACACGTATGCGAATCCTGTGTGCAGAAGTGAACGCCTCCCCTGAGGACCTGGGCGTCAGGTGTCGCCAGTGCGTGTGGGAGCAGAGTTCTTCACGCAGTGGGAGCCCAGCTCCGGGACACACACATGCCTCCCCCCACGTGGACGCTCCAGGCGTGTTTCCACTCCAGATAAAACCAGCCGCTGCCTTAGCTGGCCGTCCCAACCAGGTCCAGCTTGGATGAGCTGTGGGTGGTAGGACCTGCAGTGCAGTCCTCTCCCGGAGGCCCAGCTCTTGGTGATGGGTGTGCGTGTGCGGGGATGGGTGGGTGTCTGCCTGGCTCTATAAAGGGAGAACCGGTCCCTGGGGGGACTGCCTGGGATGGACACCACGCGATGGCCGGTGCTTCCCCCGGAATGGGCTTTCCACCTCTGTGCAGAGGCTTTCTGGTGGAGAGAACATCTCCTTTTAAATACTTACTTATTTGAAAGGCAGAGTTACACACACACAGAGGGAGAGGGAGAGGGAGAGGGAGAGGGAGAGGGAGAGAGAGAGAGTGCGCTATCTCCGTCCACTGGTTCACTCCCCAAATGGCCATGATGACCAGGGCTGGGCCAGGCCGAAGCCAGGAGTCAGGAGCCTCACCGGGTCTCCCACGTGGCAGCAGGGGCCTGAGAACTTGGGCATCTTCTGCTGCTGGATCGGAAGTGGAGCAGCTGGGACTGAACGGGCACCCACGTGGGATGCCGGCGTCGCAGGTGGCGACTTTAACTGCTCCACCGCAGCGTCAGCCCCAACAGCTCCTTTTAAGTTATACTTCCCAGCATCCCCTGCACTTGTGAGCCTGTCTCGGTCCTGCCTTTGAGGGGCGCAGGTGGAGGAAGGAGCTCTGGGCCTCGCACAGCAAGGCCAGCTCCCCGTGTCAGAGGCAATGTGAGGGTTGAGGTGGGCTGTGCCGAGAGAGACCTCCTTCCCACGCCGTGAGTCTGTATGGGGTAGCCAAGGGCTTGGACACTGATGAACGTCGTCCGTTAAGCTCGGGCGGAGCAGCTCCGCAGAGTTACGACGCCACCATTCACGCCGCTGCACAGCCGAGGGTCATTTACTGCCCCTTGTGGCCAAGGGAGCCCCCTTCCTTTAAGTCCAGCCCCAGCCTTACGGCATTGGCGTCTTACATGTCCTGTCTTTAGCAGCCGGCATGGTGACTCCTTGTAAGAAATGCAGGCATTTATCACTATCGCCTCGAGTCCAGTTTTTTTTTTTTTTTTTTTTTTTTTTTTTATGTTTTGACAGGCAGAGTGGACAGTGAGAGAGAGACAGAGAGAGAAAGGTCTTCCTTTTGCCGTTGGTTCACCCTCCAATGGCCGCCGCTGCAGCCGGCGCACCGCGCTGATCCGATGGCAGGAGCCAGGAGCCAGGTGCTTTTTCCTGGTCTCCCATGGGGTGCAGGGCCCAAGCACCTGGGCCATCCTCCACTGCACTTTCTGGCCATAGCAGAGAGCTGGCCTGGAAGAGGGGCAACCGGGACAGAATCCGGCGCCCCGACCGGGACTAGAACCCGGTGTGCCGGCGCCGCAAGGTGGAGGATTAGCCTATTGAGCCACGGCGCCGGCCCAAGTCCAGTTTTTGCAAATAGCAATAGCTCCGCAAATGCAGGAATGGAGAAAACACAGAGGAGAAGCAGGTGGGGAGACCCAGAGACTGCTGGAGCCCACGTCCCGTGGCCCAGCGCGGGCCAGTGGCAGTCACCAGTGGGACGAGCAGGCCCGGGAGCTGCTACAGAGTCTTTGCTCCCAGGGAAGACGGCGTCAACGGATTCTCCACGCTGGCATCCTGCAAGCCATCCTGAGCGTCCTCACGTTGACAGAGTGGGAGTCCTGTTTATAAACACAATTTCCTGAGGTTAGAGGCTTTTATGCCATTTTGCGTCTTCCTCTTACTTCCTGAAGTCATTATGCTAATACGTCTTTCCTGACTTTTTTTTTCCTTTTTGCCATCTCATAACCTTTATGCTAAGGAGAGTACTGATGATTGACTTCAGTTTAAAGTGGAGCGAAAGGAAATTTATAACTGTGGCTGACTGCTGGTAGTAGGAAGTCAGCCCTGATGCTGTGGGGGTTCCCCACCCCGTGCCGAGGGGCTCGGAGGGGTCACAGCACACACCGAGGCTTCTGGGTCTCAGTGGGGACACACAGCGTGGCCTGGCACGTGGCTCCACATCAAGATCAATCTCCTGGCTAAGCAGCGCTTCTGCCCTTCCCACCTGCCAAGGCTCTTCAGACGGTCAAATGCAGCCAAGCCCGAGAAAGAACTAGGGCTGAATGGTCTGGCGACAGGCAGGGTGTGGGACAGGGTGACTTGTGAGACCTTGGTCCGAGCTCGGCAGAACCTGCAGCTGTGAAGGTTTGACTTAGCTGTTTTAAAGATTTACTCATTTATTTGAAAGGCAGAGTTACAGAGATGGGGAGAGAGAGAGAGAGAGAGAGAGTCTTCCATCCTCTGGTTCTCTCCCCAGATGGCCACAACAACCAGGGCTGGGCCAGGCCGAAGCCAGGAGCCAGGAGCTTCAGCCGAGTCTCCCACGTGGGTGTCAGGGACCCAAGCACTTGGGCCATCTTTCCCCAGGCACATTTGCAGGGAGCCGGATCAGAGGTGGAGCAACCGGGACTCGAACCAGCACTCGATGCCTGCTTTGCGGGAGGTGGCTTAGCCTCCCGCGCCACGACACTGGCCCCTGTTTGTTTATTTTTAATGTATCCGACAACTGAGAGCTGGGAGAGTGAATCCGCCAAGCATGTGTCCCTGGTGCCCTGTCCGACAGCCCGTGCCGTCGGTGCCCAGGTGGCAGGAGCTGCGTTTTGGTGGAGGATCTGATTGCCCGCCAGGCGTTCGATGCCACCGGCAGTGGCGGCTCCTGCTGCATTTCCTTCTCCAGACAGTATCTGAGGGCGTGGTGCGTTCACGGCCTAGGATGGTTTCCAGGGTGCACGTTCCGCACACTCAGGGCAGCTTTTACCCCTCACTTTCTAGGCAGCATTGCCACGTTGAACGGACACGAGCAAGTCAGGTCATTAGATTCTTAACTTGAGCTTTAAAATGCACCTGCAGGCTAACTGAAGAGCAACACGGAGCTCTATTCACGGTCTCGTCTTCCCTTACAGGGAGTGATGATTAATGTCACCCTAGTGCCGCGTGGGTACTTGCAAGGATTCCGCGGCAGAAATAGTGCAGGATTGCAGGCTTAAGTAGTAGGAAAACGGTTTCTTTGCGGAGCTGCAAGGACTCTGATCCAGGGAGAGCAGTTTGACCCAGGGCTGCGTGCTCTGGACACCCTGACAAGCCCTGGCCTGGGCTCTGCCACCGAAGTGTTGCAACCCCGCCCCCGTGTGGGCAAGAGTGTCCCTAAGGGCATCGCAGCCACGGAGGCGGGGAGGAAGCTCCAGGCGCACAGCTCGCTGTGTGCCAGTTCTCCCAAGCCTGGCAGCCGAGCAGTTTTCCTGGCTTCATTTTCGGCTTTGAAAGAGGTTTATAATGATTGCTTTTTAGAGGCAGTGAGAAGCATCTGTAGGATGGAGACCGAAGCGGAGGCCGTGGGGGACGCTTCCAGAGATGCGACTGCCTGGGAAAGCAGCCGTGAGTACGGCCGCTGTGCGGAAGGGGGATCCCGGGGCGTGGCGCGACCCAGTTCTTGCAGAAGGCTTTGTGCTTGCTCACGGCCGGACGTCTGACAACGGTGCTCTTCTTCAAAACGCAGGCAGCAGGCATCTTCCCGCCCGGCAGGTTCAGGAGGACGAGCCATCCTCGGGCTGAACGTGCCCGTGCCCGTGCCGCTTCACCTGTGAACGCCGGAACCCGTGCCTTCGGGATCTCGACTGCGCTGTGCTGGAGGATCTGTAAGTCACAGGAGCTTCCTGGCGACGTGTAACAAACTCAGTTATGTTTCCAGCCATCACTACTTCTGAGCCAATCAGGATGGCAGACACAATTTTATCTTCATTTATTTATTTTAGGGATGTATTTATTTATTTGAAAGTCAGAGGTACACACAGAGAGAAGGAGAGGCAGAGAGAGAGAGAGAGAAAGAGAGAGAGAAATCGAGATCTTCCATCTGCTGGTTCACTCCCCAGATAACAGCAACAGCTGGAACTGCACTGATCCGGAGCCAGGAACCAGGAGCCAGGAGCCAGGAGCTGCTTCTGGTCTCCCATGTGGGCACAGGGGCCAAGGACGTGGACCATCTTCCTCTGCTTTCCTAGGCCATAGCAGAGAGTTGAATCGGAAATGGAGCAGCCAGGACTCGAACCGGTGCCCAAATGGGATGCCAACACTGCAGGAATCCCACGGCTTCCCCAGCTGCATGGGAGGCTCCGGCCCAGATATCTGTGCCCTCCCGCAGAGCCCTGCCTGCTCCCCAGCAGGGAGCCAGCCCCAGGCCTCAGCCACAAGGCAGACAGGCGTCACACCAAGGGGGACCCGGGCTGGGTGTGCGGAGTCCCCTCGCTTAACACCAGGCAGACAGGCGTCCACACCGAGGGGGACCCGGGCTGGGTGTGTGGAGCCCTGTGGGGAGCAACTCGGACTAGACTGTTACTCGAATTAAGACTTATTCTATGCATCTGCTCTCCCACAATATGGTGCTGGGAGAGGAGTAAACAGCTTCTACACAGCTGCATCTCGCCAACTTCACAAGCTGCAGGAGCTGCTCCTGATTGGAGGAGAGCAGCGTGCTCGGCGTGTGGGTAGCAGAGTTGGGATTGGTGGAAGAGGACTATAAAGGAGGAGAGAGACAACATGCACCAGGAACATCTATCTGAAGGAACACCTGAGCAGCCCCCGAGAGAGCCTGCCGGCGGTGTGCTGCTCCCCCGTGGAAGTGGGGAAAGTGGCAGGAGGAACCGCCCTTCCACGGAGGTGGAAGGGTCGGTAGCCAACCCGGGAAGAACCAGCAGCAAACCCAAGGAGGGCCGTGCAGACAAAAGAAAAGCACAGGGTCCTGTGTCGTTCCTCCACAAAGAGGGGGAGCGACAGAGCCCCCTTGCTTAACACCAGGCAGACAGGTGTCCACACCGAGGGGGACCCGGGCTGGGTGTGCAGAGTCCCCTTGCTTAACACCAGGCAGACAGGCGTCCACACCGAGGATGACCCGGGCTGGGTGTGCGGAGTCCCCTCGCTTAACACCAGGCAGACAGGCGTCCGCACCGAGGATGACCCGGGCTGGGTGTGCGGAGTCCCCTCGCTTAAGACCAGGCAGACAGGCGTCCACACCAAGGGGACCCGGGCTGCGTGTGCGGAGTCCCCTCGCTTCACACCAGGCAGACAGGCGTCCACACCGAGGGGGACCCGGGCTGGGTGTGTGGAGTCCCCTCGCTTCACACCAGGCAGACAGGCGTCCACACCGAGGATGACCCGGGCTGGGTGTGCGGAGTCCCCTCGCTTAACACCAGGCAGACAGGCGTCCACACCAAGGGGGACCCGGGCTGGGTGTGCGGAGTCCCCTCGCTTCACACCAGGCAGACAGGTGTCCACACCAAGGGGGACCCGGGCTGGGTGTGCGGAGTCCCCTCGCTTAACGCCAGGCAGACAGGCGCCCACACCAAGGGGACACGGGCTGGGTGTGCGGAGCCCCCTCACTTAGCACCAGGCAGAGAGGCGTCCACACCGAGGATGACCCGGGCTGGGGGTGCGGAGTCCCCTCGCTTAAGACCAGGCAGACAGGCGTCCACACCAAGGGGACCCGGGATGGGTGTGCGAAGTCCCCTCGCTTAACACCAGGCAGACAGGTGTCCACACCAAGGGGGACCCGGGCTGGGTGTGCGGAGCCCCCTCGCTTAACGCCAGGCAGACAGGCGCCCACACCAAGGGGACATGGGCTGGGTGTGCGGAGCCCCCTCACTTAGCACCAGGCAGACAGGCGCCCACACCAAGGGGACACGGGCTGGGTGTGCTGAGCCCCCTCACTTAGACCAGGCAGACAGGCGTCCACACCACGGGGGACTCGGGCTGGGTGTGCGGTTTCCCCTAGGTTAGCACCAGGCAGACAGGTGTCCACACCAAGGGGACCCGGGCTGGGTGTGCGGTTTCCCCTTGCTTAGCACCAGGCAGACAGGCGTCCACACCAAGGGGGACCCGGGCTGGGTGTGCAGAGCCCCCTAGGTTAGCACCAGGCAGACAGGCGTCCACACCGAGGGGGACCTGGGCTGGGTGTGCGGAGCCCCCTCGCTTAACACCAGGCAGAGAGGCGTCCACACCGAGGGGGACCCGGGCTGGGTGTGCGGAGCCCCCTCGCTTAACACCAGGCAGACAGGCGTACACACCAAGGGGACCCGGGCTGGGTGTGCGGAATCCCCTCGCTTCACACCAGGCAGACAGGTGTCCACACCAAGGGGACCCGGGCTGGGTGTGCGGAGCCCCCTCACTTAACACCAGGCAGACAGGCGCCCACACAAAGGGGGACCTGGGCTGGGTGTGCGGAGCCCCCTCGCTTAACACCAGGCAAACAGGTGTCCACACCAAGGGGGACCCGGGCTGGGTGTGCGGAGCCCCCTCGCTTCACGCCAGGCAGACAGGCGCCCACACCAAGGGGACATGGGCTGGGTGTGTGGAGCCCCCTCGCTTAACACCAGGCAGACAGGTGTCCACACCAAGGGGGACCCGGGCTGGGTGTGCGGAATCCCCTCGCTTCACACCAGGCAGACAGGCGTCCACACCAAGGGGGACCCGGGCTGGGTGTGCGGAGTCCCCTCGCTTCACACCAGGCAGACAGGCGTCCACACCGAAGGGGACCTGGGCTGGGTGTGCGGAGCCCCCTCGCTTAACACCAGGCAGACAGGCGTCCACACCAAGGGGACCCGGGCTGGGTGTGCGGAGCCCCCTCGCTTCACGCCATCAGACAGGCGTCCACACCGAGGGGGACCCAGGCTGGGTGTGTGGTTTCCCCTCGCTTAGCACCAGGCAGACAGGTGTCCACACCAAGGGGGACCCAGGCTGGGTGTGCGGAGCCCCCTCGCTTAACGCCAGGCAGACAGGCGTCCACACCAAGGGGACCCGGGCTGGGTGTGCGGAGCCCCCTCGCTTCACGCCATCAGACAGGCGTCCACACCGAGGGGGACCCAGGCTGGGTGTGTGGTTTCCCCTCGCTTAGCACCAGGCAGACAGGTGTCCACACCGAGGGGGACCCAGGCTGGGTGTGCGGAGCCCCCTCGCTTAACGCCAGGCAGACAGGCGTCCACACCAAGGGGACCCGGGCTGGGTGTGCGGAGCCCCCTCACTTAACACCAGGCAGACAGGCGTCCACACCAAGGGGGACCCGGGCTGGGTGTGCGGAGTCCCCTCGCTTCACACCAGGCAGACAGGCATCCACACCAAGGGGGACCCGGGCTGGGTGTGCGGAGTCCCCTCGCTTCACACCAGGCAGACAGGCGTCCACACCGAGGGGACCCGGGCTGGGTGTGTGGTTTCCCCTCGCTGAACGCCAGGCAGACAGGCGTCCACACCAAGGGGACCCGGGCTGGGTGTGCGGAGCCCCCTCGCTTCATGCCAGGCAGACAGGCGTCCACACCAAGGGCACCCGGGCTGGGTGTGCGGAGCCCCCTCGCTTAACGCCAGGCAGACAGGCGTCCACACTGAGGGGACCCGGGCTGGGTGTTCGGAGCCCCCTTGCTTCACACCAGGCAGAGAGGCGTCCACACCAAGGGGGACCCGGGCTGTGTGTGCGGATTCCCCTCGCTTAACGAGCAGATGCTGCAGATTCCTGTGATGCCAGTTGTGAAAGGACTTGAACTTCTTTTTCTTGGTGTCAGGCTTTACAAAGTGAAAGATTCACTTTAAAAAAATCATCTGCTTTCTAATACACTGTTTAACTTATAAGAACTGAACCTTATCCCAAGCCAAGGAAAGAATGATGTATTTAAAACAGCAGTCAAATTACCAAGTTTGGGAACAGCTTCTCACTCTTCCTCCCCCTTCACGCACCTGCACACGGTGACTTGAGCAACTGAGAACAGTTTCTTTCCTCCTTTTTAAAAAAAGATTTATCTTATTTATTTGAAGTCACAGTTACAGAGAGAGTGAGAGAATCAGACAGAGAGAGGGAGATAGAGGGAGGGAGAGAGAGAGATTTTCCATCTGCTGGTTCACTCCCCAAATGGCTGCAATGGCTGGGGCTGGGCCAGGCCGAAGCCAGGAGCCAGGAGCTCCATCAGCTCTCCCGCGTGGGTGCAGGGACTCGCCTCCCTTGCTTTCTCAGGCACACTAGCAGGGAGCTGGATCGGAAGCAGAGCAGCCGGGACTCCAACCGGTACCCCCATGGGATGTTGTACTGATGGTGGCGGCTTTACCTACTGATGGTGGCGGCTTTACCTGCTGTGCTATAATGAGGGCCCCAGAGAAGATTGTCATGCAAGGACATCTTTGAGGAGTTTAGAAATGGTCAAAGCTTTTTCCTGAAGACAGTGCCTGGGTCCACATGAGAAGAGGCAACTGCAAGGCCTCCATGAGCCGGCCTGTTTGAGCACCTGCTTTCAGATGAAGGAGACCCCGGGCAGTTAAGTGTTTAATGTGGAATAAGAGGGGCCTGTGTTCTGTGTTCTGGGTTAACCCACAGCCTGCAAAGCCAGCATCCCATCTGGGCACCAGTTCAAGTGCTGGCTGCTCCAGTCCAGGTCCAGCTCCCTGCTAATGCACCTGGGAGAGCAATGGAAGATGGCCCAAGTGCTTGGGCCCCCGCACCCACTGGCTCCTGGCTTTGGTGTGGTCCAGCACTGGCCGTTTCAGCCATCTGGGGAGTGAACAGCTGGAAGGAAGCACTCTCTCTCTCTCTCTCTCTCTCTCTCTCTCTCTCTCTCATTCTGTAACTCTGACTTTCAAATAAATAAGTAAATCTTTACAACAGAATAATGATTTATCAGTAGAAGACGGAAGCATCAGGCAAACACTGGCTCCTCAGGACTCTCTCGTGCGCGTCCCTATGCATCTGTGCTCTCCGTAAGGGAAGCAGGACAGCTCGATGTTTGGTTAGAACGGGGCTAGACAAGGTGGGGAAAAGCGAGGCCGTGGGGATGGAAAGGGAATCCAGGGTGCTGTCTTGGAGCCGGGCCTGGGGCACAGGATGAAGCTGTCCATAGCCAGCGCTTACCGTGGAGCCTGCGGACTCCCCAGCGTCAGGACGAGGTCTGCCCCCATGTGACTGGACGTGGCGTGGCGTGGTGTGGCGTGTAGCTCCACCGCCCACACATGGGACTGGCGTGCACCTCCAGGACCGCACTGGCCCCGGTGACCGCAGCACCCAGGCTTAGTGACCGTGTGGGCGGCCAGAGCTCTGCCCTCCTCACTCCCCTTCCTCCTCGGGCAGACAGCAAGGAGCCACAGGGCTGCCCTAGGACTCAGTGCTGGCTGGAAGACCCTGGCTCTGCGCAGATCCTAACGGTCCCATTCCCACATCCGTGCCTGCCTCCGTGCCGGGCTGGTGGGACCGGCATCACAGCCGGTAGCGCCCGGGGCTCGGCTGCAGCAGCTTTGGCTTGCGAGTGAGCCGAGCAGCAGAGACAGCACACTGACAAGAGTGCCCGGGGACGTGCTGGCCCGGATGGCGGTGGGCTCGGTGTGGTCCTGCATCGCAGCACTGGCGACAGCAGGACGGTGTGCCGGGGCCGTCCTGGCCCTTGGGGAGGCTTGTAGGGGGGTGTTGCCCTTTGGTGGGATGTGAGCGGCACACTGACTGCAGATTCGGGCCGTGTCTGAGCTCAGAGCACCCTCTGGGATGGATGCCTGCCTGCGCACTGGCCGTGAATTCCTGCAGGCTCCGACTGAGGGTGCCAGCTAATGCCGAAGTTCCGGAAGAGCCCCCAGGCTCGGAGGAAACAGCAGACTGCTTAGAACTTCCGGAACAGCACCCACGCAGCCCGATTGCCGGCTGGAAAAATTATCTTCCAAGTGGCTGCCAATTCAACATAGTGTGTTACAACCAAAAGGTGTTTTTAGTAAGCCTCGGTAACCACAAATCAAAAATCAGATGTCAGTGTTGTGGCACAGTGGGTTAAGCCGCCATCTGTGACGCTAGCGTCCCATATGGGGCCTGGTCTGTGTCCTGGCTGCTCCACTTCTGATCCAGCTCCTGATAACAGCCTGGGAAAGCAGTGGAAGGCGGCACCAGTGCTCGGGCCCCCACACCCACGTGGGAGACCCTGAAGAAGCTCCTGGCTTCAGTCTGGCCCAGTCCTGGCTGTTGTGGCCATCTGTTGAGAGGTGAACCAGCAGATGGAAGATCTCTTTCTCTATGTCCCTCTCTCTGTAATTCTGTCAAATAAATCTTTAAAAATCTATAATAGACTTTCCAAAAATCATAGTCAAGGAACCAAAGCATACTAGGTGAAAATTTCAACCTCCGAAGAAGAGTGTAAGAGCTGGAGAAAGAAAGCAATTGTAATAAAACTAGAAAAGAGGAAACATTGTACCCATAATAGTATCTTAAATGTAAAAGGATTAAATTGTCGGTTTAAAAGACATAGAATGACTCAAGGGATAAAAGGCAAAATCTGATTAGATGCTGCTTACAAGGAACTCCGCTCACCGCGGAGGACACACACGGACTGGAAGCGCAATGATGCAGTAAGGTGTTCCCCGTGAGAGGAGCCACAGAGAAAGCTGCAGTAGGTGTGCTTGTATCAGATAGAATAGATTTTAAGTCAAACACAATAAAAAGAGACAAAAAAGCTCTTTATATAATGATAAAGGATTCAATCCAGCAAGGCAAAATAAAACTTATAAATGTATTTGCAACTGATATTGGAACACCCAAAGATATAAAGCAAATAATAACAGACTTAAAGGGGCAGATACAATAATAGTATGTGACCCCAACTCTCCACCTCTAGAAATGGACACAACATCTAGACACAAGAAAAAAAAAACTACAAAGAAGCAGCAGAGCTGAATTGCACCCTCGACCACCGGGACCGAGAGCACGTCCCATCCCACAGCTGCAGGGGCAGGTTACACCACAGCTCACCAGCGCAGCCTCAGCCAATTTTGAAAACAGAAATGACCTTGAGTGTCTTTGCTACAAAACTATAAATTCTAAACAAGGAAAACTTTGGAAACCAAATAAACGCATGAAAGTTAAACAACTTAGTCCCAAGCCACCGAGGAATGAAGGAAAACTTCGGAAGAACAATTGACAAATTCTTGAAATGAACAAAACAGGGAAACGCAGCATTCCAAAACCCAAGGGGCACAGTGAAAGAAACGACGACAGGGGAGCTCATCGCCATCGACGCTACATCAGAAGGAGAAATGTCCCAGTTAAATGGCTCAGTCCTGCACCTCAGGGAATCAGAGACATAAGCCTGCTCAGGCCAGCGCTGCCACTCCAGCCGCTGGGGTCCCGCCCCCCGGCTCCCTGATGCTCACCCAGCAGGTGACGACACCGCTCTCAAACACAGAATGCATCGTCAGCCGCAGGTGTTGGGACCTTGCCAGCGGGCATTTGTGGGGAAATTCAGGGTTCGGGTGGTCTGGCCAGAGCAGGAGTGGGTGGTGTGGAGAACACGCAGAGCTGAGCCCCCTGGGCTGAGCAGCCACGAGGGCCTCAAGGGCCTCCGGTTTTCAGGGTTTGTGTACAGGGTCCCAGCTGCCGTGTGATTTCCCAGAGAAAAGCAAAAACTCTTAAATTATCCCAAAACACAGAAGGGGGGGGTAGTTTTTCCAACCGAACTACAAGCGACCAGCATTACCTGGATACCGAAATCAGGCAAGGATACAAGAAAGCCACAGGCTAATAACTGATGAACACAGATGCAAATATTCTTCAGTCCTCTCCCAGCCAGATACAACAGTACATTAAAAAGGCCAGCCACTGGGGGCCGGCATTGTGGTGGAGCAGGTTAAGCCATTGCCTGCAATGCTGGCATGCCATATGGGCACGGGACCAAGTCCCCACGGCTCCACTTCTGATCCAGCTCCCTACTAATGCACCTGGGAAAGCCTAAGTGCTTGGGCCTCTGCACCATGTTGGAGACACGAATGATGCCCTGGCTCCCGGCTTTGGCCTGGCCCAGCCCTGGCCCAGCCCTGGCCCTTGCAGCCATTGGGGAGTGGATGGAAGATCTCTCTCTCTCTGTAACTCTGCCTTTCAGCCAGCATCATCAAGTGGAGTCATCCGGGGAATGCAAGGATGGTTCAATATATGCAAACCCATGCACACGGCAGGTTAGAGTTAAGCACGGTAGTTCTGGGATTAGAGACTTAACAATGTGCTGCATATTTAAAAAAAACTAAAGAAAAATTTTGGGTATTTTCACCATAATGTTTGAGGCGTTAGCTATGTTTACCCTGGTTGGACATTAGGTAGTGTGTGCACACATTAAAACATACATGGCACCCCATAAATATGCACAGTTTTTATGTCTGTTAAAAACAAAAAGTAAAAATAAATGAAGATACAAGTAAATAGAGGAATTAAAGGTTAAGATCTTCACGCCTTTTAGATTCTACTCCCAAGTGTGTGTTCCAGGAAAACCCCCCTCCCCATGTGTGTAAGAAACGTGAAGTGTGAAGTCCTGGACTCTACCTGCTGCGAGCTGCCCAGGGTCCCGGTGTCCGACAGAGGGTGGTGGACCACAAGCTCCCATAGCCCAGCACCGCTGTTTCTGTGTCAAGTCCTGCGCAAAAGTGTTTCCATGAGGCCGTGGGAGTAGGCCCAGGCAATACCTGCACGGGCAGTGGGTGAAGGCCCTGGGAAGGAGACCTGGGCTTAGGGGACCCGAGTGCGTGCTTTCTTTCTTTCTTTCTTTCTTTCTTTCTTTCTTTCTTTCGACAGACAGAGTGGACAGTGAGAGAGAGAGACAGAGAGAAAGGTCTTCCTTTGCCGTTGGTTCATCCTCCAATGGCCGCCGTGGCTGGTGCACTGCAGCCGGTGCACCGCGCTGATCTGATGGCAGGAGCCAGGTGCTTCTCCTGGTCTCCCATGGGGTGCAGGGCCCAAGCACTTGGGCCATCCTCCACTGCACTCCCTGGCCACAGCAGAGAGCTGGCCTGGAAGAAGGGCAACCGGGACAGAATCCGGCGCCCAGACTGGGATGAGAACCCGGTGTGCCGGCGCCGCAAGGCAGAGGATTAGCCTAGTGAGCCGCGGCGCCGGCCACCGAGTGCTTTCTGACTGATGATGCGTGTGCCTGCGAGAGACACCTGCTGCCCAGGGCGGTGCGGTGAGGGAGCTTCCTGCTGCTCTGGAGGTAGGCGCTGGGGTAACCCCCTGCTCACACAGGAGGAGGGCCGTTCACCACTCAGACCTCCGGGAAGGACACGGTGGGCAGAGGGAGTGGTGTCTCCCAGAAGGCTGTGCAGGCACTCCAGACACAAAAGCCCACGGACAGCTGTCTGTCGGCACGATGCCGCATTATTTAAATGAAACACGTGGTAAAGGCTACAACAGAATCTGAGACAGTTTGCTGTTAGCTGAGTGCATCCCTTATGTGAGTTCTGTGTACAGTTTAAAAACACGCACTGAGTTCTGTGTACAGTTTAAAAACATGCACACTGTTAAAACTTATGCAGGTGGTAAAGACTTTTTAAATAACTATGCACAGGAAGGATTCAGATTCACGATGATTTTAGGAAAAAGTTATGCATGAGGAGGTGGCATCCGGGACTCGATGTCTAGTATTTGATTTCTAAAGATAATATTCTACAGAAATAGAGCAATGGTGGTTTTCATTACGTTTTGATTGCCAGGATCTCAAAGTTCATTAATTTTAATTGCACTGGTACCTGTCTCTTTTATATTTATATCTGTTATAAACGCACACAGCATTTCAAAAATCATCTCAGAAAGAATCATCTAATTAGACCAGGACAATCATAAGAAATGGATCCCTGATTTTGGCACTGTTGCTTACGGCATATTTAAAGTCCATCCAGTGAGTGATTAAGCATGCAGACTTTGAACTTCTTTTTTTTTTTTATTTATTTGACAGGCAGAGTTAGACAGTGAGAGAGAGAGAGAGACAGAGAGAAAGGTCTTCCTTCCATTGGTTAATCCCCAAATGGCCACTACAGCCGGTGCTGCGCTGATCCGAAGCCAGGAGCCAGGTGCTTCCTCCTGGTCTCCCATGTGGGGTGCAGGGGCCCAAGCACCTGGCCCATCCTCCACTGCACTCCAGGGTCATAGCAGAGAGCTGGACTGGAAGAGGTGCAACCAGGACTAGAACCGGTGCCCATAAGGGATGCCGGCGCCGCAGGCAGAGGATTAACCAAGTGAGCCACGGCGCCAGCCCCAACTTTGCACTTCTTATTGGAAGTCTGTTCAGAGACGGAGCCTTCACTGATCGGATCAGCGTCGCTCCTTGAAGACCCAGCCGCAACCACAAGTGGACTCAACTTCCTGGCAGGAGCCCAGTGGTCCAGGTGTGTGCAGCTGCCCGCGGGTCCGGTTAGATGTGGCCACGTGGAGACATCAGGGGAGAGGGAAAAGCTCCTGAAAGTCTGCTTTGTGTTTGTTCCCTGAGGAAAACCCAGGTGAGTAGGCGTTCAGACCGAGGACTGAGAAGTGCTGAAGCCAAGGGCTGCGCGCAGGGCGCAGTCAGCGGGTCACGGAGTCACCGAGTCACCGGCCTCCTGCATCCTCCTCCCTCTGCAGGAAGACAGCTGGGAGCGGTGGAGACTCGGAACGCGGAGGGTCAGACAGCTCGCTTCACGCGGCAGCCTCTGCGAGAGCTGGTGGTGCTCTCGGGGCTGGGCCAGCGGCTGGGCCCACGAGGACACAAAACCCGAGCCTCTTCCGTCAACATGGCCGTGGGGGACCCAGCGGGAGGCTCGAGGCCACGTCCTCACTGCAGAGCGGAGCTGAATCGGTGAACGACTGACAGCAGAACGCGTCCCTGATGCAGCCCAAGCGGCCCCGGGCTTAGCGCGTTCCTGACGACCTGGCCGCAGGTGGCCCCCGCGCTTCCAGGCTCTGCCTCCATGAGAGAGGAGAGCTCCGGGGCGGGGCTTCCCCAGATGCTGGCCCACCACAGCCCGTCTCACACAGCTGGTGAGGCACACTGCTCACTCCCAGTGGACAGCGGGTCTCTTGGGGAGGAATGGGTTCTCAGCCCAGGACCCCATGCCCTAACGGTCAGCAGACACGTTCCTGAGAAGTCCCGGCAACCACTGCAGGATCTGTCGGGGAAGACCGGAGCCAAGGCACGGCGTGAGCACCGTCCCTTCTCTGACAGACACCACCGAGCAGTCCCTGGCTCTGCCAGGAAACCTGGCCCCGTGCTCTGTGGAATTACTAACAGGGGTGATGGGAAATGTTGATCCTGCGATCAACAGCCCCGACCAGTTACGAGACAATGACAGCTCTGCCGGTCGCCTCTCTCCTGGAGAGGATGTGGGCTAGAGCTGAACGAATCTGAGACAGTCTGACCAAAGGCACGAGGTTCGAGGGCCTTGTGGTAGCCATGTGGATGGCACCGAGGGGTGGATACGGCGGAAGTCCCCCCGCTACTACTACCTGGTATCCAGGCAACGTGGCTCCCCCCATCCTCCAACATGGATGAGAAGCAGAAACGCAGGGAGGCGGGTATGGCCGCGAGAAAACCAAAACAGGTGCATTCGGCGTAAGGGGAGGGGAGGGGCCCTGACCTCTGTGACTTTGTGGACTTGTTGTTCTGGTGACCGTCGCTGGTTCAGTGGAGGCTGAGGCCATCGGGGACACTCACTCACTCACTCACTCATTCTTCATTCAGCGGGTTCCGCGTGGCCACCGACTGTGCAGGGGCCACCGACTGTGCAGGAATGCCGCAGCAGCGGGAACGTCCACCCCGTGGTTTATAAGCTACAAACAGCTGTGTGAGCTCATGTGGGAAGTCGCTGACTGGAGGTGGATTTCAAGCCGCGACTACTGAAGTCTGCGCCTGTGGCCGCCTGGTGCGTTCTCTGCACACAGCGGGGGTCCTGGAGGCATGGGGTTTGCAGTGAGCCGGGACGGCCGTGGCGAGGAGGAGGATGGGATTCCAGGACACAGAGGCTGGGGTGCTGTCGGAAGCCGCGTGGCAGCAGGGGCTCAGCCAGAGGCGCCGGGCTGGGAAGAATGTGAGGACAGAGCTGGGAGCAGGCGATGGCCCCGTGACAGCAGCCAGCCCCCTCTGCACTGTGGACACACCCCATGCCTGAACCATGGGGACCAGGGGGCCGTCTTCCTGGGGTGTGGGGAGCAACTGGACTAGACTGTTACTGGAATTAAGACTTATTCTATGCATCTGCTCTCCCACAATATGGCGCTGGGAGAGGAGGAAACAGCTTCTACACAGCTGCCTCCAGTTCAACCAATAAACAGCAGGACCTGCTCCTGATTGGAGGAGAGCAGCGTACTCGGCGTGTGGGTAGCAGAGTTGGGATTGGTGGAAGAGGACTATAAAGGAGGAGAGAGACGGCATGCACCAGGAACATCTAAGGGGAACATCTATCTGAAGGAACATCTGTGCAGCCCCCGAGAGAGCCGGCCGGCGGTGTGCCGCTCCCCTGCGGAAATGGGGAAAGTGGCAGGGGGAACCGCCCTTCCACGGAGGTGGAAGGGACGGTAGCCAACCCGGGAAGAACCAGCAGCAAACCCGGGGAGGGCCGAGCAGACAAAAGAACAACGCAGGGTCCTGTGTCGTTCCTCCACGAAGAGGGGGAGCGACATAATGGTGCCGTGACTCGGATATGAAGCCTAGGCAGGGTTTAGTGTCGTTCCTCCACGAAGAGGGGGAGCGACACTGGGGCAGGCAGGCTCTCTCCCCATCTCCATCTCCGGGCCTGCACTGCTCTCCAGGGCCTGTGTCCCAGGGGTTCCCAGAGGGGCCCGCAGGCAGCTGAGCCACGGAGCCGTGAGCACAGGAGACAATTCCGAGCCTATCGGGACAGCCGGCCAGGGTCCATGCGACACGGAAGCCTGGAGGCTGGCAGCGTCGCCTTGGCCACAGGTCGGGCCTGGGACGCCCAGGGCCCACGAAGCTGCCAGGTTGCAGCAGCTGCTGAGGCCATGAGGCCTCCAGCCGTCTGCCCTGGTTCTCAAGTGTCCCCAGAAGACACCGCGTAGTGGTTAATCCAACCTAACACGGGTTCCTTGCCTGTTTTGAAAATCCGTTTTTAAAAAAAAAAAAAAAAACACCTCTGAGAAGTCCCCACCAGGAACAAAGGAGCCAAAGCAAGCCAGGACTGTGCTTGGGGGGGGGGGGCGAGCAGCAGCGCTCTCTCCAGAGTGAAAGGGCGGGGGGCGCTCTGCTCCCTCCATTCAGCCCATCCTGGAGAAGCCGGAGGGGGCCTGGGGTCCCACAAACCCTGGGAGCCCTGTGCCAGAGCCCCTGCTGGCTCCCAACGGAGCATTTTCTGCTGCAGGCAAAGGCACCTCCCACAGTCTCTGTAAGAAAGGCTGGGGCAGCTTGCGCTCCCCTCGAGGGCCGTCCCACGGGGGCAGCTGCAGACCTGGACTGAGTGGGTGAGCCACAGCTGGAACCCAGGGAGCTGTGCGAGATCAGCCAGCCCCCTCCCCCCCCAGTTGGGGGCAGCCCAGGCCATCACCCTGGGAGTTCCAGACGGTTCTGTGCACCCCTTGAGGCCAGAACAGTGCCTGGTCGCTGGGGTTTGGGGCGGGGCTTTCCTGGCAGGGGGCAGCGCTCCGGCCTGTTGACATGGAGAGCTGCCTGCTTGCGTGGGCTTGGCGTGGACAAGGCTCTGTCCCTGGGACAGGCGATGTACGGGCCTTAGGGCATGAGAGTCTGGGTTGGGGAAGGTGCGGGGGTGGGGCAGCCACTCCTTCCATCAGACGGCCCAGCGGAGGTGAAGCAGTGGACCCGCCGCCACGTGACCACGCTGGAGCGGCCCCCACAGCCGGTGCCCTGTGGTCAGAGCCCTGGGGTCAAGCGTTCCAGCCTCGCCCTCCAGCCTCGTCCTCAGCTCCTAATCTGAGACGCTTTTGCAAAGGGATCCTCCTGGGTGCCGTCTTTCCCACGAGCCCCCGGAAATGACTTTCCGGACGGCTGCCCCGCCTGCCCCCAGCGCTGCTCTGACAGACAGACAGCAGCTCCTGCGTGAGCGGGAGAGGAAGACACGCGCCCATCAGACACTCAGCCACGATTCTCACGGGCGTCCAGGTCGCTGCCTTGGGACTCGGCGTCAAGTCCAGGCCTCCTGCCTTCTCAGAAATGCTGTGAACAGACACGAGCTTTACAATCCTCGGCGTTAAGATCAACGCTCTAACATTTCGTAGTTATTATTTATAATACCCAGGTATTAAATGTTAATACTTGTGCACCAGGCAGGTGCATACGGAGTCTATAATGACCAAAGTGACCCCAGATGATGCAAACATCTTTGTTTTGCAGTATGCGTTATGCACATAGAGAGGGCACAGGAATCTCTCACAGATACACGTACACACATACACACATGTACACATACATGCAAACATATACACACGCACACATGCACAATACACACATGCACATATAGGCACGAACACACATACACATATACACATTAAGCACACGTGTACATACCATGCACACATATACACTCTATGTACACACACATACACACATATACATGCACACACATATATATACACAATACACTATGCACACATATGCACATGCACACACATATACATGCATGCACATGTACACACACTATGCACACATGCACACACCATGCACACATTCATACTCCATGTACCCATATACACATACACACATACATTTTATACATTCACAGATACAAAACACACACACACATATACATACACGTGCATGCACACACAAACACACATGCAAAATGCATGTACATGCATGCACATACATGCACGCACATGCGCAAATACATGTATTTGCACAGAACAGACGTGCACATACACACACAATGCACACATGCATGTGCACACATATACACAAGTACATACATGCATATGCATAATACACACGTGCACACACATACACAGGCTGCTCACAGCTGCTGCACTGGACTTCCTGGACCACAGGGGACTTCCAGGACTGTGGGGGTCTCCCTGCCTGTCCCCAGTGGTCCTCTGGAACTTCTCTCCCTGTGTTGACCAGCGACCGTGTCCGACACAGTGTTTTCCCAAGCTCCGGTCCCGTGTGCCCGAGACAGCCTCAGTGCTGTGTGCAATGACAGCCTCTGACAGTTCCATCTTAATCTGTTTTCTCTGCTGCGTTCATCTGCCGTGAACTCAGCGTGACCACGACCTGCTCTTGTGGTTCCTGAGCTGTAGTGTCACGCTGGCGCCGTGTGAGAGTCTCCTCTCTGGATCGGTGCTGGCGCCGTGTGAGAGTCTCCTCTCTGGAGTCGGTGCTGGTGTCCTGTGAGAGTCTCCTCTCTGGGTCAGTGCTGGTGTCCTGTGAGAGTCTCCTCTCTGGGTCAGTGCTGGTGCCGTGTGAGAGTCTCCTCTCTGGATCAGTGCTGGTGTCGTGTGAGAGTCTCCTCTCTGGGTCAGTGCTGGTGTCCTGTGAGAGTCTCCTCTCTGGATCAGTGCTGGTGCCGTGTGAGAGTCTCCTCTCTGGATCAGTGCTGGTGCCGTGTGAGAGTCTCCTCTCTGGGTCAGTGCTGGTGTCCTGTGAGAGTCTCCTCTCTGGATCAGTGCTGGTGTCCTGTGAGAGTCTCCTCTCTGGGTCAGTGCTGGTGCCGTGTGAGAGTCTCCTCTCTGGGTCAGTGCTGGTGCCGTGTGAGAGTCTCCTCTCTGGGTCAGTGCTGGTGCCGTGTCAGAGTCTCCTCTCTGGGTCGGTGCTGGTGCCGTGTGAGAGTCTCCTCTCTGGGTCAGTGCTGGTGTCATGTGAGAGTCTCCTCTCTGGATCAGTGCTGGTGCCGTGTGAGAGTCTCCTCTCTGGATCAGTGCTGGTGCCGTGTGAGAGTCTCCTCTCTGGATCAGTGCTGGTGTCCTGTGAGAGTCTCCTCTCTGGGTCGGTGCTGGTGCCGTGTGAGAGTCTCCTCTCTGGGTCAGTGCTGGTGCCGTGTGAGAGTCTCCTCTCTGGGTCAGTGCTGGTGTCCTGTGAGAGTCTCCTCTCTGGGTCAGTGCTGGTGCCGTGTGAGAGTCTCCTCTCTGGGTCAGTGCTGGTGTCCTGTGAGAGTCTCCTCTCTGGATCAGTGCTGGTGCCGTGTGAGAGTCTCCTCTCTGGATCAGTGCTGGTGTCTGTCAGAGTCTCCTCTCTGGATCAGTGCTGGCGCCGTGTTTGAAGTTTCCTCTCTGGAGTCTGGTGCTGTTTTAGCTTCCTGCCGTGGATCCCTGGAAGACAACAGCCCCGTTCTTCTCTCCTTTGCGGCCCCCTTTCTGTGAGTGACATAATGGAAGTCTGTTGGCGATAACTGTGCATGCTTACGGGCTACAGTGAGGGATTCCAACACACAGCGTGTGCCGGGTGAGTCAGGGTGACAGCGTCTCTGCTTCTTTGACGTGACTCCGATGGAGGCGTGGGCTCCTCTCCCCTGTTTGCGCATGAAATCCGTACCAGCTGGGGCGAATCGGTCGCCCAGCGTGCGGTGCAACACCAGGAACGTGGTCCTGGGGTCCACTCTGACGCGCTTGGCACCTGCCGTCCCAGCTCCCCCGCGACCCTACTCCTCCCGCCGCTGATAGTCCCCACGCTATGTGCAGCTGAGCTTTCTGAGCTTCTACATAGTGGGGGAGGACGCAGCGTTTGCTTCACTTCACACAGAGTCCTCCACGTCTCTCCGTTGTGCTGCAAATGACGGACGGTCATTCTTCGCACGGCTGAATCCCGTTCCATGGTGTGTTCCTACCGCATTTTACCTGCTCATCTGATGGTGGAGGCCTTGGGGGACTGCACATCGCGGCTACCGTGAACAGCGCTGCTATACACGCGGTGGGGCCCACGCTCCCCGATTCAATGACTTCATTCCTTTCTGGTGCACACCCGGCGCCAGGCTTGCTGGGCCCTTTGTTTGACTTACGTCCACTGCCGTGGAAATGCACTGGACTCCCACGAGGTGGTCAGAAACTCACGGTAAGTGCACCGGCTGCAAGATGGAGAGGACGGAGCCCTCGGCATCCGGGCGAGCGCCGCATTCACGGCAAACCTCTGCCAAGTCACTACAGACAAGCAGTCGTGAGTGTGGAACCCACCCTGAGGGTATCACAGGGCGTGCGGGGCAGACGCCGCAGAGACGCCCGAGCCAGGACGGGGCGGTGAGAACTCAGTGGTTGTGAGGATGAGGTTTGCTGGGCTGAAAAGCGGGTAGAGGCACCTGGGGGGAGGCGGCCGACAGCAAGCCGTGGGCCGTCTCCTGCATGGGCTGTCCCTCTCTCCCCACACGGTGCATTGCTGCTGCTTCATCAAACGGTATCACGGCTCGATGCAAGCAGAACGCGACAGAGCAGGACGGCCCATGCACCACCAACCACACACTATAAATCTCGACAGCCGGGGTTCATGTACAAGTTAGCATTTCTTTACCCCCCACCCCCATGCCCTGTGTGCCCATAACTCACGTCTGAGATTTAGTGCACGTGGACCCGTGCACGCCCCGCGCAGCCATCAGAATCCAGGTTTAGCTCACACATGTCCTCCCCAGGTGTGCTCACACATGTCCTCCCCAGGTTTAGCTCACACATGTCCTCCCCAGGTGTGCTCACACACGTCCTCCCCAGGTGTGCTCACACATGTCCTCCCCAGGTGTGCTCACACACGTCCTCCCCAGGTGTGCTCACATATGTCCTCCCCAGGTGTGCTCACACACGTCCTCCCCAGGTGTGCTCACACATGTCCTCCCCAGGTGTGCTCACACACGTCCTCCCCAGGTGTGCTTACACATGTCCTCCCCAGGTGTGCTCACACACGTCCTCCCCGGGTGTGCTCACACACGTCCTCCCCGGGTGTGCTCACAATGTCCTCCCCGGGTGTGCTCACACATGTCCTCCCCGGGTGTGCTCACACATGTCCTCCCTGGGTGTGCTCACACATGTCCTCCCCGGGTGTGCTCACACACGTCCTCCCCGGGTGTGCTCACACATGTCCTCCCCGGGTGTGCTCACACACGTCCTCCCCGGGTGTGCTCACAATGTCCTCCCCGGGTGTGCTCACACACGTCCTCCCCAGGTGTGCTCACACACGTCCTCCCCGGGTGTGCTCACACACGTCCTCCCCAGGTGTGCTCACAATGTCCTCCCCAGGTGTGCTCACACATGTCCTCCCCGGGTGTGCTCACACATGTCCTCCCTGGGTGTGCTCACACATGTCCTCCCCGGGTGTGCTCACACATGTCCTCCCCAGGTGTGCTCACACATGTCCTCCCCGAGTGTGCTCACAATGTCCTCCCCAGGTGTGCTCACACATGTCCTCCCCGAGTGTGCTCACACATGTCCTCCCCAGGTTTAGCTCACACATGTCCTCCCCAGGTGTGCTCACACATGTCCTCCCCAGGTGTGCTCACACACGTCCTCCCCAGGTGTGCTCACACACGTCCTCCCCAGGTGTGCTCACACACGTCCTCCCCAGGTGTGCTCACACATGTCCTCCCCAGGTGTGCTCACACACGTCCTCCCCAGGTGTGCTCACACATGTCCTCCCCAGCTGTGCTCACACACGTCCTCCCCAGGTGTGCTCACACACGTCCTCCCCAGGTGTGCTCACACATGTCCTCCCCGGGTGTGCTCACACACGTCCTCCCCAGGTGTGCTCACACACGTCCTCCCCAGGTGTGCTCACACACGTCCTCCCCGGGTGTGCTCACGCATGTCCTCCCCAGGTGTGCTCACACATGTCCTCCCCAGGTGTGCTCACACATGTCCTCCCCGGGTGTGCTCACGCATGTCCTCCCCGGGTGTGCTCACACATGTCCTCCTCGGGTGTGCTCACACACGTCCTCCCCGGGTGTGCTCACACATGTCCTCCCCGGGTGTGCTCACGCATGTCCTCCCCAGGTGTGCTCACACATGTCCTCCCCAGGTGTGCTCACACATGTCCTCCCCGGGTGTGCTCACAATGTCCTCCCCAGGTGTGCTCACACATGTCCTCCCCGAGTGTGCTCACACATGTCCTCCCCAGGTGTGCTCACACACGTCCTCCCCGGGTGTGCTCACACATGTCCTCCCCAGGTGTGCTCACACACGTCCTCCCCAGGTGTGCTTACACATGTCCTCCCCAGGTGTGCTCACACACGTCCTCCCCAGGTGTGCTCACACATGTCCTCCCCAGCTGTGCTCACACATGTCCTCCCCAGGTGTGCTCACACACGTCCTCCCCAGGTGTGCTCACACACGTCCTCCCCGGGTGTGCTCACACACGTCCTCCCCAGGTGTGCTCACACACGTCCTCCCCAGGTGTGCTCACACACGTCCTCCCCGGGTGTGCTCACGCATGTCCTCCCCAGGTGTGCTCACACATGTCCTCCCCAGGTGTGCTCACACATGTCCTCCCCGGGTGTGCTCACGCATGTCCTCCCCGGGTGTGCTCACACATGTCCTCCTCGGGTGTGCTCACACATGTCCTCCCCGGGTGTGCTCACACATGTCCTCCCCGGGTGTGCTCACACATGTCCTCCCCGGGTGTGCTCACGCATGTCCTCCCCAGGTGTGCTCACACATGTCCTCCCCAGGTGTGCTCACACATGTCCTCCCCAGGTTTAGCTCACACATGTCCTCTCCAGTTTAGCTCACACATGTCCTCCCCAGGTGTGCTCACACATGTCCTCCCCAGGTGTGCTCACAATGTCCTCCCCAGGTGTTCTCACTCACCTTTGTTTTTGCTTGTTTCATGCAGGAAGAAGCCTTCATAGGGGATTCACGCTGCCAAACATGTTTCGGTGCAGGGGACGCTGTATGCAGCTGCACACACAGTACTGCCCGGCCGGTCTCTGGACGTCACTCCTCCTGCATAGCTGTGGCTTTGAGCCCAGTGAGCGGCCGTTCCCCACGTCCCCTCCCTAGGACCCTCTCTGCTGCCCACTTCTGCGTTTGCGATGCTTCGCGGAAGAGGAACCAGGCAGTGTCTGTGCTGCGGTGACGGACGTTCAGTTTGGAACAGGATTCTCCAGATCGGGCCGCGCTGCTCTTTCTTTCTCACGGATTCCATGTGCACCTGCACACGGCCTCGGGTTGTTCTCTTCTCTCGGGGACTGAGAGTGATCCTTCAGTGAACACAGGAGTGCAGGAACGCGACGCCTTTTAGACGCTGGGGCCTGCTGTGTTAGCGTCCACAGTCACATCATCAGGCGGTTCCTAGGAGAGCCCAGTGGCGGCTGGAGCGCATGTCCTAGGCCCCTGCCTTCCTGCCTCTGGGCTGCCAGGACGCCTGCCCACTTCTGCACTGTGCGGCTCAGTTTTCCAGGCTGGACACCAGTTCTCCTCTCAGCTACTTGGCGCCATTGGCCTTTGACCTGTGCTGATCAAAAGTGTTGCACAAATACAAATGTCACTCAGAACTGGGCGATTCTACTGGAAACACAAATTGGACAGCTCCCCGGTATGAATGTAGCCTGCGCACTCCTGTCTCATCCTGACAGCACGCATACTTGTTCCTGGGCCATCAGGTTAGCCATCAAAGCGCCCCATCCACGCAGTTATGTGTGTACTCGATACACGATAGCCACCAGAAGTTCAGTTTTGGCCAAAACGTGCTAAAGGCATTTCTCCTATCAGTAAGACAAGACCTTGGTCTTCTCATCACATCAGCTGGGATGTCAAGCACGCGTGCTGTTTGCTATGAGAGAGAGGAATGGTGAGAGAGAAAGATCTCCCCTCTGCTCGTTTGCTCCAAGTCTCCCTGCAGCGGCTCAGGGTAGGCCAGGCCAGAGCCTGGAGCTGAGAAGCCAGTGTCAGTCTCCCACAGGGTGGTCGGGGCGCAGCCACTCGGGACACCACTGCCACCTCCACGACCTGCGTTAGCAGGGAGCTGGAGTCGGGAGCCGAGCTGGGTGCTGGACCCAGGGGCTCTGCGCTGGAGCGTGCTGTGTCCAGTGTCCACGCCAGGGGGAGCCGAGCCGTGAGACATGTAGGCAGCCGAGTCTTTGTCAGGACAGCGGGTCTTTGGCGTGGTAGGCGGGGATGGCAGGACTACCGGCGTGGAAGGGATGACCGAGCCCACATCACGCTGTTCTGCAATGACAATGACTTCAGAGCCTCCTGGAGTCTCCTGTTAATTACTGGATTTCATAAACAAAGCATTTCACCAGCATAATTCATCGTGAGGCCGCATTTAATACCGTGCTATAAAACAAATCGAGTGCGCCTCTTGTTAAACACGCCTGGCAGCTTGAAATATTAACTCGACACACTGAGTCGAGCAGTTGATTAAACAGGGGGGGTTATTGAATTACGCTTTTATGAGGCACATTATGCGTAGAGAAATAGATCATTTATTATGACGAACATACCGTTTATAATGACACATATTGATTTTATTCTCGGAATTTTCCACTTGACTTCTAATCATTGCAATTTATCACTTAGTTTGATGAGTTTAATCTTAAACAAAAATTAGATCCCAGCCTTCCCCCACCCCCATTTATTGGGGATTGTTTAAGAAATAAAGCGCAGATTTCCATTTTGGTGGCCTCTGTGTGAAGTCAAATTACTGCGGGCCGACTTCATGATAACTTTACGTCTAGGTGCACACGCCAGCAAAGCTAGTACCCTCAGCAGTGTTACAAATCTAGGCTCTTCTGTGAAGTAGGGGGCCTGTCGGACATCGCACTGTGCGCCCTGGGTCCTGCCAACGTGTGCCGCGCAGTCCGTCACTTCCCATGCCTGACGCTGCACTCCCAGGTCACCTGGCAGCCCCTGTCCTGATGCTGGCTCTGCCCTCCCCTCCATCGCAGGGCTGCCCTCTGTGTCTCTGCTGTGTGTGCAGACCTCTGACTTGAGCTTGCCGTCTACTCCTGGGAGGACGTGTCCAGGCCTGGGAGGACGTGTCCAGGCCTGAGTGAGGAGCAGGCTGACAAGGAGCCAGATGTGTTAGCCAGGGTTCTCCTTGGCCAGTCTGTGGGCAGGCCACACACACACACACACACACACACACACGTGCACGGTGAAGCAGCCTGCGGCACAGCTGCGTTCCAGAACCCTGCTCCTGGTGCCGGCAGGGCAAAGCTGCCAAGCCTCATCCCAGGGAGATGAGCGCTTCCATTCAATGCGCCCAGGAGACCTGGGAGCACAGGAGAGGACCCCAGACCCCAGAGAGGCAGTTGTTCTGCAGAAATGCCCCACCTGGCCCACAGGGCACCCCCAGCTGGGGTATAAACTTGAACCGGAAAAATTAGACCTTATTTGTATCAATTTCAACTTGCAACTTGGCACTTGCTTCTATGGTGAACACAGGAGACCAGCTGCAGCTCTGTACGCAGCACCCGTGACTTTGCAACCAGAACCACAGGGTCCTTCTCATCAGCTTAGTGCTTTTGCAGACACCTGCAGACGCTACAGATGAAGTTTGTGCCGGTCGCTGCTTCAGAGCCGGGTCTTATTATACGGTGTGTCCATTGAAAAGGTCATGTGTCATGCAGACACTTTTCTCTGCACTTTAGTCAGCTGATCTCACTGTAATTGGCTTCCATTTTAAGGCTGTGGATTTTTCACAATACCTTTGAGCTCATTTCCCCATGGGGGCAGGTAAGCGTCTCCAGACCTTCAAGGGAGGTCACCACGTGACCAGGCCCCCGCACCCGGAGTCAGCTTCGTCAGCTGCATTCGCAGGTGCTCTGGGACTGCCAGTGGCCCCCACAACGTGGCGTGCAGACCTCCCCAGTGGGAGGGGTGGGACAGCCCCTCGGGCTTGGGACTTGAGCTCAGGGAAGCCCCGGCCTCAGCTGGCAAGCTCTGCTCCGGCACAGCTCCCTGGGAAACCAGGGAGCCTCAGGGGAGTCACGGCCCCCCGCGGCTGTGTCGACAACAGCCCCGGGAGATGGGAGCCAGTGGACAGGGGTCTTGAAAGCCTGGCTCTTCAGCGTTCCCGAGACATCCCTGGGAACGTCCAGGGGCATTTGTAGGAGCGGTTCTGGCACGGAGCTGGAAGTCCCTCAAACGCAGGAGGGGCTGGCAGCAGGGAGTGGGGGCATCAGGCGGAGATGCAGGTGTTCTGGGCCTCTGCCTTTGTGAGTGATGGTACTGGTAACCGGTCTCATCTTGCCATCTGAGCTGGACCGCTGGCAGCTTCCGGTCGTCTACCTCATTGTCACCGTCATTATTGAGGCTGCAGTAGCAACCGTTGGAATTATTTTTCTTTTAGTATCAAACATTTGGACTGACTTCCTGTCATGGCTGCCAGCAGTGATGTTCCTAGGAACACGTCGCTCTGTGCGAATTATGAAACTCGCCCCAGAAAGGAGCCGGAAAGCGGCATTTTGGCCCCTTGCGGCAGGATGAGCAGGGTCGCGTCGGGCAGCTGTTGGGAATGCTCACAGAGGCCAGAGGCTCCGAGGCCTCCGCGGGACTGCACGGAGCCCACGGGGCCGCTGGGTGCTGCAGGCGCCCACAGCGCCGATCCGCGCACTGCAGCCCTGAGCCGGCGCCCGTCCCCGCGCTGCAGCCCTGAGCCGGCGCCCATCCCCGCACTGCAGCCCTGAGCCGGCGCCCATCCCCGCGCTGCAGCCCTGAGCCGGTGCCGATCCCCGCACTGCAGCCCTGAGCTAGCGCCCATCCCTGCACTGCAGCCCTGAGCTAGCGCCCGTCCCCGCACTGCAGCCCTGAGCCGGTGCCCGTCCCCGCACTGCAGCCCTGAGCCGGTGCCGATCCCCGCACTGCAGCCCTGAGCCGGTGCAGATCCCCGCACTGCAGCCCTGAGCCGGCGCCCATCCCCGCACTGCAGCCCTGAGCCAGCGCAGATCCGCGCACTGCAGCCCTGAGCCGGCGCCCATCCCCACACTGCAGCCCTGAGCTAGCGCCCGTCCCCGCACTGCAGCCCTGAGCCAGTGCCCGTCCCTGCACTGCAGCCCTGAGCCAGCGCCCGTCCCCGCTGCAGCCCTGAGCCAGCGCCCGTCCCCGCACTGCAGCCCTGAGCCAGCGCCCATCCCCGCGCTGCAGCCCTGAGCCGGCGCCCATCCCCGCGCTGCAGCCCTGAGCTGGCGCCCATCCCCGCGCTGCAGCCCTGAGCCGGCGCCAGCGCACAAAGCCACGCTGCTCTGCACCGAGGCGAGGGAGTTCTTCACGGTGACGACGCGGCGTTCCTCGGGAAGCCTCGCTCCCGGCCAGGCCAGTTCCTTTTTCAGATGTAGAGAACGTTTAAGGTTGAAGCCGCTCGGGCACAGGAAACACAAAGTCCCCCGAGGGGCTGGCGCGTCCTGGGCAGCGTCTCTGTCGGGAAAACTCATCCCCTGTCACACACAGTCCCCTCCCCCCCCCAGCACACCCTGCCCCGCCACGCAGATGGGGCATCGCAGACTAACACCCTGACGCGTGTCTTCACGGTCACGAGGGGCACGCTGCCTGGAGCACGTGTCCTCCGCCCTCCCCGTCCTGGGCACACTGAACAAGGGCAGGTCTGCTCCGCGTGCGTGCTCCGTGCGGGGCACCCCCCCCCCCCCAGCAGCTCCTCCTGGCAGCAGCAGGGTGCGGGGGCAGGGGTGCGCTTGGGACTTTGCTCCTGGGCTAAGCTGTATCCTCCGGCTGCAATAAGAGGGGGACTTTGGACGCGGGGGCCTCCCTTGGTCTTATTTCTCCATCTGCTCGGAAGCATCCGCTGGAAACTTCCAATCCACCGCGACTGGGTGCAGGATTATCTGCGGCTCATTTCCTACAGGGCGCTCTGGCCACAAAGGTCATTTTGTACCTTTCATTTGAAACGCGCAGATATTTGAAAGGAAATGCATTTGCTCTCGCTCCTGGATAATTGCATCAAGTGAACCTCTGCTCTCAGAACATGTTAGATGTGGCTTTAAAATCAAATCGTTAGGGTATCCTGTTAGGAATTTGTGTCTCCAGTGAGAAAACCTTGCTTCCAAGTCAAATAAAGCCAACCGAGACTAACTGAGGACCCTCTGCTGCTTTTACGAAGCGTTGTAGTCATTTGGAAAATCCAAGGACGTTCCTGCTACACTCACTTCTGAGCGACAAGACACAAATGCCGGACGAGCACAGTGACAGACCTGCTCTGCCCGTGCTGAGTGCTGTCGGGTGAACTCCTCTGGCAAAAGGTTTTGCACCTTTTATGGGAGGCGGCTTTGGGCAGTTTTAGAAGGAAAGAGAATCGGAATTGCATTTTTGTTTTTTTGACAGGCAGAGTTAGTGAGAGAGAGAGAGACAGAGAGAAAGGTCTTCCTTCCGTTGGTTCACCCCCTAAATGGCTGCCATGGCCGGAGCTATGCTGATCCGAAGCCAGGAGCCAGGTGCTTCTCCTGGTCTCCCATGCAGATGCAGGGCCCAAGCACTTGGGCCATCCTCCACTGCACTCCTGGGCCTGGAAGAGGAGCAACCGGGACAGAACCGGCGCCCCAGCCGGGACTAGAACCTGGGGTGCTGGCGCTGCAGGTGGAGGATTAGCCTAGTGAGCCATGGTGCCGGCCTCTGAATTCCATTTTGAAAGGCACAAGTTAGAGAGGCAGAAGAGCTTCCTAGGCAGGTGACCCAGCAGGTGTGCATGGGGGGAGGTGGAAGACAGCTGCTGGGATCATGTCAGATGGCGGGGTCAGACATGCCAGATGGCGGAGTCAGACATGTCAGATGGCGGGGGTCACACCCATGTCAGATGGTGGAGGTCACACATGGGCAGGGCACAAACGCTCCTGCTTGCTTGGAGGAAGGCCCGGAATGAAGAGTGGAGAGTTGGTGAGGGCATCACCCAGCACGGCCACATGCTAAGCAACAGCACAAAACCCTTTCTTCACCAGAGGGTGCACGTGTGTGACACCCAGCTCTGCTGGCCCTGACGTGAGACCATACCTGAGGAAGGCACGTTGGAAGACAAAGGCAGCCAGAAAATGTGAGTCGTTTATGATTTAGGAACCAAGAAGCCACAAATCCTCACCTGGGGAGACTCCGTGCTCAAATCAGCGCATGGCTGCTGTCACTCGGCAGAGCAGCGGGGCTGCTACAATGCCCAGGCTGTGGTCACACACAGAGCAGCGGGGCTGTTGCAATGCCCAGGCTGTGGTCACCCACAGAGCAGTGGGGCTGTTACAATGCCCAGGCTGTGGTCACACACAGAGCAGCGGGGCTGTTACAATGCCCAGGCTGTGGTCACACACAGAGCAGTGGGGCTGTTACAATGCCCAGGCTGTGGTCACACACAGAGCAGTGGGGCTGTTACAATGCCCAGGCTGTGGTCACTCGGCAGAGCAGCGGGGCTGTTACAATGCCCAGGCTGTGGTCACACACAGAGCAGCGGGGCTGTTACAATGCCCAGGCTGTGGTCACTCGGCAGAGCAGCGGGGCTGTTACAATGCCCAGGCTGTGGTCACACACAGAGCAGTGGGGCTGTTACAATGCCCAGGCTGCTGTCACTCGGCAGAGCAGCGGGGCTGCTACAATGCCCAGGCTGTGGTCACACACAGAGCAGCGGGGCTGTTACAATGCCCAGGCTGTGGTCACTCGGCAGAGCAGCGGGGCTGTTGCAATGCCCAGGCTGTGGTCACACACAGAGCAGCGGGGCTGTTGCAATGCCCAGGCTGTGGTCACACACAGAGCAGCGGGGCTGTTACAATGCCCAGGCTGTGGTCACCCAGAGAGCAGCGGGGCTGTTACAATGCCCAGGCTGTGGTCACACACAGAGCAGCGGGGCTGTTACAATGCCCAGGCTGTGGTCACACACAGAGCAGCGGGGCTGTTACAATGCCCAGGCTGTGGTCACCCACAGAGCAGCGGGGCTGTTACAATGCCCAGGCTGTGGTCACCCACAGAGCAGCGGGGCTGTTACAATGCCCAGGCTGTGGTCACCCACAGAGCAGCGGGGCTGTTGCAATGCCCAGGCTGTGGTCACACACAGAGCAGTGGGGCTGTTGCAATGCCCAGGCTGTGGTCACCCAGAGAGCAGCGGGGCTGTTGCAATGCCCAGGCTGTGGTCACACACAGAGCAGTGGGGCTGTTGCAATGCCCAGGCTGTGGTCACCCAGAGAGCAGCGGGGCTGTTGCAATGCCCAGGCTGTGGTCACACACAGAGCAGCGGGGCTGTTGCAATGCCCAGGCTGTTGTACCCACAGAGCAGCGGGGCTGTTACAATGCCCAGGCTGTGGTCACACACAGAGCAGCGGGGCTGTTACAATGCCCAGGCTGTGGTCACACACAGAGCAGCGGGGCTGTTGCAATGCCCAGGCTGTGGTCACCCACAGAGCAGCGGGGCTGTTACAATGCCCAGGCTGTGGTCACCCACAGAGCAGCGGGGCTGTTGCAATGCCCAGGCTGTGGTCACCCACAGAGCAGCGGGGCTGTTACAATGCCCAGGCTGTGGTCACACACAGAGCAGTGGGGCTGTTACAATGCCCAGGCTGTGGTCACCCAGAGAGCAGCGGGGCTGTTACAATGCCCAGGCTGTGGTCACACACAGAGCAGTGGGGCTGTTACAATGCCCAGGCTGTGGTCACACACAGAGCAGCGGGGCTGTTACAATGCCCAGGCTGTGGTCACCCACAGAGCAGCGGGGCTGTTACAATGCCCAGGCTGTGGTCACCCAGAGAGCAGCGGGGCTGTTACAATGCCCAGGCTGTGGTCACCCAGAGAGCAGCGGGGCTGTTACAATGCCCAGGCTGTGGTCACCCAGAGAGCAGCGGGGCTGTTACAATGCCCAGGCTGTGGTCACACACAGAGCAGTGGGGCTGTTACAATGCCCAGGCTGTGGTCACACACAGAGCAGTGGGGCTGTTACAATGCCCAGGCTGTGGTCACTCGGCAGAGCAGCGGGGCTGTTGCAATGCCCAGGCTGTGGTCACACACAGAGCAGCGGGGCTGTTGCAATGCCCAGGCTGTGGTCACACACAGAGCAGTGGGGCTGTTGCAATGCCCAGGCTGTGGTCACACACAGAGCAGCGGGGCTGTTGCAATGCCCAGGCTGTGGTCACACACAGAGCAGCGGGGCTGTTACAATGCCCAGGCTGTGGTCACACACAGAGCAGCGGGGCTGTTACAATGCCCAGGCTGTGGTCACACACAGAGCAGCGGGGCTGTTACAATGCCCAGGCTGTGGTCACACACAGAGCAGCGGGGCTGTTACAATGCCCAGGCTGCGGTCACACACAGAGCAGTGGGGCTGTTACAATGCCCAGGCTGTGGTCACTCGGCAGAGCAGCGGGGCTGTTGCAATGCCCAGGCTGTGGTCACACACAGAGCAGCGGGGCTGTTGCAATGCCCAGGCTGTGGTCACACACAGAGCAGTGGGGCTGTTGCAATGCCCAGGCTGTGGTCACACACAGAGCAGCGGGGCTGTTGCAATGCCCAGGCTGTGGTCACCCAGCAGAGCAGCAGGGCTGTTACAATGCCCAGGCTGTGGTCACACACAGAGCAGCGGGGCTGTTGCAATGCCCAGGCTGTGGTCACCCACAGAGCAGCGGGGCTGTTACAATGCCCAGGCTGTGGTCACACACAGAGCAGCGGGGCTGTTACAATGCCCAGGCTGTGGTCACACACAGAGCAGCGGGGCTGTTACAATGCCCAGGCTGTGGTCACCCAGAGAGCAGTGGGGCTGTTACAATGCCCAGGCTGTGGTCACCCAGAGAGCAGTGGGGCTGTTACAATACTCGGGCTCTTGTCACCCAGCAGAGCAGCGGGGCTGTTGCAATGCCCAGGCTGTGGTCACCCAGCAGAGCAGCGGGGCTGTTACAATGCCCAGGCTGTGGTCACCCACAGAGCAGTGGGGCTGTTACAATGCCCAGGCTGTGGTCACACACAGAGCAGCGGGGCTGTTACAATGCCCAGGCTGTGGTCACTCGGCAGAGCAGCGGGGCTGTTACAATGCCCAGGCTGTGGTCACCCAGAGAGCAGTGGGGCTGTTACAATGCCCAGGCTGTGGTCACCCAGAGAGCAGTGGGGCTGTTACAATACTCGGGCTCTTGTCACCCAGCAGAGCAGCGGGGCTGTTGCAATGCCCAGGCTGTGGTCACCCAGCAGAGCAGCGGGGCTGTTACAATGCCCAGGCTGTGGTCACCCACAGAGCAGTGGGGCTGTTACAATGCCCAGGCTGTGGTCACACACAGAGCAGCGGGGCTGTTACAATGCCCAGGCTGTGGTCACTCGGCAGAGCAGTGGGGCTGTTACAATGCCCAGGCTGTGGTCACACACAGAGCAGCGGGGCTGTTACAATGCCCAGGCTGTGGTCACCCACAGAGCAGTGGGGCTGTTACAATGCCCAGGCTGTGGTCACACACAGAGCAGCGGGGCTGTTGCAATGCCCAGGCTGTGGTCACACACAGAGCAGTGGGGCTGTTGCAATGCCCAGGCTGTGGTCACACACAGAGCAGTGGGGCTGTTACAATGCCCAGGCTGTGGTCACACACAGAGCAGTGGGGCTGTTACAATGCCCAGGCTGTGGTCACACACAGAGCAGTGGGGCTGTTACAATGCCCAGGCTGTGGTCACCCAGAGAGCAGCGGGGCTGTTACAATGCCCAGGCTGTGGTCACACACAGAGCAGTGGGGCTGTTACAATGCCCAGGCTGTGGTCACACACAGAGCAGCGGGGCTGTTGCAATGCCCAGGCTGTGGTCACACACAGAGCAGTGGGGCTGTTACAATGCCCAGGCTGTGGTCACACACAGAGCAGCGGGGCTGTTGCAATGCCCAGGCTGTGGTCACCAGCAGAGCAGCGGGGCTGTTGCAATGCTCAGGCTGTTGTACCCACAGAGCAGCGGGGCTGTTACAATGCTCAGGGCGCAGACTTCTTCAGCTGACAGCGCCTGCTCCCACGGGCTGAATGCGTTACCGCTAGAACCAAGAGGAGGCCGTGAGGTCGTGCAGGTGAAATGCTGGCGGAGGAGAAGTGTGGCGCACCTGGGCGCTGGCGATCACTCAGCAGCCCCGGTGAGAGCCGGCTCCCGGCCACCGCGCGGCGCCACTCTGGTTGGGAGGAGACCTGCGGTGGTTTGCCCACGTGCAGACCTGGAATGCAGGTTTCTGGAAACCTCAGGGAACTCACGGGCCGGTGGCCTCTGCCTCTTTCCTCTTGTGCAGCTGCACCGTCCCAGGACCCTCAGGTGTCCGTCAGCCAGCTTCCCGCCGCTGCACACCCATGTGCTTCCCGACAGCTCCCGTTTCTCCCTGGGGCGGGCATCTGTGCTCTCTCGCTTGTCTCAGCCGTGTTTGCCAGTGTCCCTGCAAGCACTTTCGTGACGGCTGCTCTCAGTTCTGTGTCAGATCCTCCAGCCCCGCTCCCCACGCTGGCACCTGCTGACTGCTCTCTGTGGTCCCTGTTGGGAGCCTGCACCGGCTGCTCCACATGTGCCCTTGGGTCAGGAGACCCTGGATCTCAGGGCCTCCCTGCCCCTCCTGGTCCAGCAGCCTCCTTGACACTGCTCCGGCAGGGAGGGGCTGCTGCCTGTGACCACCAAGGGGAGTGGAGGTCCAGGACACCCCCTCCCCCAGCCTCTGCTGCGTGGGCCGTGGCCGGAGCTCAGGGCTGAGTCTGAAGTCTTGTCTTCACGGGCTGCTCCTTTCTTAAGTCAGGCTTTCTTTCTTTCTTTTTTTTTTAAAATTTGTTTATTTGAGAGACAGAGTTACAGAGAGAGGTAGAGACAGAGAGAGAGGTCTTCCATCTGCTGGTTCACTCCCGAGATGGCTGCAATGGCCGGAGCTGCACCGATCTGAAGCCAGGAGCTTCCTCTGGGTCTCCCACATGGGTGCAGGAGCCCAAGCACTTGGGCCATCTTCTACTGCTTTCCCAGGTGACAGCAGAGAGCTGGACCGGAAGAGACACAGCCGGGACTAGAACTGCTGCCCATATGGGATGCCGGCGCTTCAGGCCAGGGCTTTAACCTGCTGCGCCACAGCGCCGACTCCTTTAAGTCAGGCTTTATTTGTGCCCCGGGGCCCCTCCAGATGGCCAGCTTCTGTTCTGAGGTGGGAAAACCGAGAGCACTGCCCCCCAGCCTCTCCTCGGGGCCAGCTGCCTCCACCCGAGTCCGCAGAGCCTGGTTTGCACGGTGGCCGAGGCTGTGGCTGCCCGGTGGCAGGAATGGGAAATGTGTGCATTCGTCTGCCCAGCAGGGGGCGCTCCTCAAGTTCTCGTTGATTTCAGCTGTGTTTCCTATCCGCTTCCTGTAAGGGTCAGGGTTCCTAGGAGTTGTGGCTGAAGGGCCCGAAGGTCCAGGGAGTCTCTCCTGTCAGTTTACCCACGGGAAGAGCAGACGAGACCAGCACTCCCAAACAGGACGTGGTTCCTGGTTAAGACACCTGTGTCCCCTGCGGTGGTGCCCGGGTCTGGAACTGGCTCCACCTGCGGCTTCTCCCCAGCTCACGGATGCGGGCTCAGCTGCCTGGGTCCCTGCCACCCACACGGAGGCCTGGACCTGGTTCCCGGCTCCTGGCGCCAGCCGGCCCCCGCCCCAGCTGCTGCAGGCACGATGACATGAATTAATTAGCAAATGGGAAGTCTCTCACTGCCCGTCTCCCTGCCCTTCCAAAAAATAAATTACAAATAACGGGGTAATCTGGTGCTGGGATGCTGCCCTGTTGTGGGGAGCAACTGGGAGCAACTCGGACTAGACTAAGTTACTGGAATTAAGACTTATTCTATGCATCTGCTTTCCCACAATATGGCGCTGAGAAGGGAAACAGCTTCTACACAGCTGCCTCCAGTTCAACCAATAAACTGTGGGACCTGCTCCTGATTGGAGGAGAGCAGCGTACTCGGCGTGTGGGTAGCAGAGTTGGGATTGGTGGAAGAGGACTATAAAGGAGGAGAGAGACGGCATGCACCAGGAACATCTAAGGGGAACACCTGTGCAGCCCCCGAGAGAGTCGGCCGGCGGTGTGCCGCTCCCCCGCGGAAGTGGGGAAAGTGGCAGGGGGAACCGCCCTTCCACGGAGGTGGAAGGGTCGGCAGCCAACCCGGGAAGAACCAGCAGCAAACCCGGGGAGGGCCGAGCAGACGAAAGAACAGCGCAGGGTCCTGTGTCGTTCCTCCACGAAGAGGGGGAGCGACACCCTGTAACCACAATAACTGCATAACATCCAAGCTGAAATACCCAAAATGCAAGTTAAAAAATGGCAAAATAATTAAATGGCATAACTTGAAGAATTTATTTAAAAAAATACGTATCCATGCACCTTAGAATGAAATTTAGGATTTTTTCCAAATAATAGGATCTGAATATAAAATAGAGTTATCATCTTTGTCACATATCCACTTAATTTTAAAAGTTCTGGATGCCTCTGAATTATACAATAGTAATATTTAAATAAAAATTTTTTGAGGTTTTTATAATTTTTCATTAAAAATCTACATTAATAATATAGTTACAAAATGTTGATGTTTTCAATACCTTGAATCTACAGTTTTTCAAGAAAAATACCAGTGTTGTAGGTGCCAAGGTACCAAGCATTTAAAAATATATCTATTTCAAAGAGAGAGAGAGAGGCCATTCATTAGTTGGTTCACCCCTCAAATGGCCACGACAGTCAAGGCTGGGCCACGCTGAAGCCAAGATCCAGGAGCTCCACCCGGGTCCCCTCTTGGGTGGCAGGCCCTCAGGTACTTGGGGCACGATCCACAGCAGGTGCTGGGCAGGAAGCGGGGAGCGAGGCCTGAACCAGCACTCCGATGTCAGACGAGGCTGTCTGCACCGCCCCTCAGCAGCCGCCCAGGGAAGAGGCGCTCTCAGGAAATCTGCAGAGGGAGGGCTTGCGCGATTCGTATTTCTCCTATTAAATACGGGATAGTCAGTGGCCAAACAGCTTGTCTGCAAAATACCACTTTAATAGGGCAAAACACATCAGAAAAACTTGATTCTAACTATCATTTTTGGATATTTCATTGAATTTAGATACTGAAGAATCACAGGCCTTCTCAACTGTATCTTACTCAGGTCAGGACAGACATATGCCGAATTTAAATTCTTCAAATGAAATGTAGGGGTTCTGGCCAAAGACTGTGACTGGGATATTGGACACTGGGGTCCATACTTCGGACATTGAGTCTTGGCCTGAGCTGGAGCACGCCCCGTCCACCTTGTCCTCTTCTGTGAGTGTGGGGGTGCGACCCATGCCATGGAGAAATTCCCCGGCAGATTACCTCCTGAATACTCGACGGGTGTCGGCGCACTGGAGTGTGCTGTGGCTTGAACGAAACGACAGCTACACAGGGAACAGTCGTGTTCACAGTCACCGTGGGACCCTCGGGCTGTTCTCACGCCAATCCTTTGAGAGCCCAAACCTTTCTAAGCCCGATGATGGACAGAGAGGCCGTAGCCGCTGTGCCGTGCCTTCTTTACTGCACGGATATTAGGGTGCAGTTACTCGTCTGTGTCATGCGTGTTGATTCTGACGGTCACAGCCTCTCTGTCGTGCATCAGGTTATGCACCTCAGTGAATCCAGCTGTGAATCGTGTACCCACGATAATTTCAGGTGAAACTCTTACTCACTGGTTGCTATTTTAGCAGGAACGCTAGTGTTTATTATGCCATGTACTTTGCAAAGGTTCACATTTGTGTTATTACCACAAAGCAAATATTTTTACCTCACCCTTGCGGTCACAGTTGAATTTTCAGCGGCATTCACAAAAACTAGCAGATGTTCACTTTGCAGACCCTTCAAATCCGGGCTTCGACCCTCCGAAATGTCCCAGATCACGGGGAGGAAACACAGGAGACTTCTCACGGCAGGAGGGCGTGGAGGGCGTGGCGCTGCACCAACAGCCCCTCCAGATCCACAGGAACAAGGGGCCACCCTGCCTTGGTACAAGCCCTTCTGGGGTGCAGGCAAAGCAGGGCGGGGCCCATCAGAGTCCCAGGAGTCCCGATACAATCTACTCCTTGGGGTGCAAACAGGGCAGGGCTAATCAGCATACTGTACTCTGTGCGCAGAGTGGAAGCGGGGCGGGGAGGTGAGCCCTGGGCTCTCGTCCCTTCCACACTGCTGGATGGTTATCTTACAGGTGTACGGTGCATAACACAGTTACGTTTTCTAATACTCCGTGTCAGCAAGCAAAATACAACCATTCCCACTCTTCATCCCCAGTGTCCTGACACTGCCAGGCCTGTGGCAGTTTCTCAAGAAACAGTGGCTAAGCTGAATGCGTTGAATTGAATTTCATTTGGCTTTTCAGACAACACGTTTGCTAAGTGGGCTGTTGCACTTCCAATCCGATCTGCTGCAGCTTCCTTCATGCACTGCTACTTTGCATTTCCCGATTTTTGAGCGAGGGGTGATGGAGTTCGGTTCTTCTGGGCCACACCCACTTGGTGGTGTTGGAATCTGGCTCCGGGCCAGGATCTTCAGCCATGCCCAGCCCCGGGTCATCATCCTGTGAGGCCCACTTTCCCCTGGCCGCCCTGAAACGTGACCTGAGACCCCCCCTCCCCCGATCTCCGGCGCATGCTGCTTCAGGCCTTTGACAGGGTCCTGGAGGAGACGGGGGTCCTGGAGGAGACGGGGGTCCTGGAGGAGACGGGGGTCCTGGAGGAGACGGGCAGGGTCTCCCGGGGATCCATGTGCTCCGGGCAGTGCTGGGGCTCCCTTGCTGTCGGTGCCCAGTTCCGCTGGGGCCCAAGAGCAGCAGCCAGGGTCGTCCTGTAGCCCGGATGCCCAGCCCGCTCTGAGGCCCTCGTGGACTCTCCCACGGACCCTCGTGGTTTCTCACCATGTGCAGCGTTGAGATGCCGCACTCTTTCCTATTTTCACACATATTTTTTGGGAAAAATGGGAAAAGTTAAATCAATAAAGATGAATAAGATAACTCAAAAGACTGTATCCTGATTTAAGAGCCTGATTTAAATTGCTAGATTTAGAAGAAATCTCAAAATACTCCCCAATCTAGCCATAACGCTTTTACTCTTCTATTTGTCACGGATCTATTATCTATTTTTCTATCCACCTAGCTCTCCATGTATCATCTGTCTCCATGTCCACCTTCTTATCTGTTGCATAGATCATATGTGCATGTTAGCATCTCACCCCATATAGGTTTTTTTTTTTTTTTCAGATTAACCAGTCTGCTCTGCTTTCCTGTTGCTTGCGCTGAGACCACAGGATCACAGCATCGGAAGTGCTGATCGCGTGCAGGTGACTTAAGCAGCGCTGTGGGGCGGCGCCGGCTGGGAAGACTCCCATCGCGTGCCAGCACTGCCCCCTGCTGCTGCTCCTGGAGTCCTACACCCCAGTAGAGCACCCAGCAGGTCAGGTTTCTGCATCCTGAGAAACTAGAAGCCCATGTTTTCCTCTGTGATTTATAGAGATATATTTTAGTCACAGTTGTGGGCTGAATGGGGTTTGAATGATTGCTAAAGTTTTTATTGAAGAATGCTTACAATGACTTGGGCTTGCCATGGACTCTTTTTTTTTTTTTCCAATAAAAATCTTTTATAAAAACAGCTTGCAAGAAGCACTATACGTTGGTGAGGGGCTGGGGATCTGGCATCAGAAGCCCCTGAGCTGACTCATTCTTGGTTCATCACGGAGCGCTCAGAGCAGTTGCAGGTCACTGGGTGGGACGTTGTGGGGTTCCAGGCCATCAGGGGGTGCACAGTGTGAGCGTCATGCATAGGCAGCAAACGTCAGTCACCTCCCTAGTAACGCCTTCAGCCGTCACCCGAGCAGGCCAGGTGCCTGGGCAGGGCAAGGGGAGCAGGGTCCCCGGGCTGAGGGCCCCCAGCCCCCTGCGCAGGTGTCACCAGCGCCTTTCACTGGAGGCCCCGGAAGGTGCAACGCCAGGCCCCTCCGCAGGGAGTCGTGGATGTGGCAGGGTGGAGTCAAAGCGGCAGCAATGAGCGGGGGGCGGGGTCCTCTTTACAGGAGCCCTGCACCATGGTCTGCAGGCTGAGTGTCCCCCAAAGACCCATGTGCTACAGGTGTGGTCCCCTGGGTGCTGCTCCTGGGAGGCGATGGAACCTTTGGGAGGTGGGGCTTCCTAGAAGTCCTCCGGTCAACAGGGGCATGGCCTCAGCTTGGCCCCACCCCCTCTGCCTCCCCCACTGGGCTCCTCCTCCAGCACCTGCCGTGGGGCCTCACTGCAGCCTGCACAGTGCCATTGGGACTTCAGCCTCCACGGCTGTGAGCTAAGCAGACCTCTGCCTGCTTCCCAGGCCACTTGTCGTGAGTCTCTCAGTAGCACGGAGCTGGCTCATACTCTGATAGTCCTGGCTGGGGCTGCAATTCCTCCAGCAGCTAAAGACTCCAACCGAAGCTGCTAGCAAATAAAATACAGAACTATGTCCACGTGCAGGTAGAATACACAGAAAAGCAGCGTACACTGGGTATGATAACTGATCAAAAGCCGTGTATGTCTTTTAAAAACAAGGGACGCACCTGCTTGCTCATCCAGACCCTACATGCGGACCCACCACTGCTCTGGCTTGGGGTGGGTATCGGAGGGAAGACTGTGGCCATTTGGGGAGTGAACCAGCAGATTGAAGATCTCTCTCTCTGCTTGTCTTCTCTCTCTCTGTAACTCTTTCAAATAAAATAATCTTATTTTAAAAAGAAATAATCTTTTGTCTCTACAAATGGGTTTATTTTATTAACAGTAAAGAATGTTATCAAATACTTTATATTTTTATTGTCTACTATTCAGATATTCTTTTTGGTCTAGAGATATGCCCTCTTGGCCATTAAATCCATCTTATGTTCCTGAAATTAAGAAATTAAGAGTTACTGCTTTGATACACCATGCAATTCATTTCACATCTCACTAATAGTTGTTGTGGATCTCTTTATAGTTAAGACCAATCTGGTCAGATCTTAGCTTTAGTGCTTTTGTAAATAGGACAGATTTTCAGATGTTCATCGTTGTCTGTGTTGAAGCGATTACCTTTAGCTTTAGCTTTTCAACTTGACAGTTTCTCCCTCCTAGAACTCAGGTAAACTGAGACCTAATTACTCACTGACAGTGAACTTTGACTACTGCCTGGCTCCCTCTGCTCAGCAGGTACTCACACTTGGCTTTCTATTCTTTTTGAGGTAACGGATGGTTTCACAGAAAACAGTGTTTCCTAGGAAGTTAGGATGAGGAGCCTCGACCTTAGAGTGATCTAACAGATCCCGTTGGTTTTCATTTGTAAAACTGCAATGCAAGGACTGCCTGGCAACGGGTCAGCCGGCGACACAGTGCGTCTATAATCACGTGGGAATATACGTATGTCTCTGCATCTTACACGTTCGATCTATCAGGGTGAGTAGGTGTCCCCTACACACTCACCTGCTGGGGCTCCAGGAGCAGCAGAAGGGGGCCCTCCCTTTCTCTGTGTCCCACCCTCCCCCACACCTGCTGGCTCCACCCCAAGGCTGACAGCTCCCCTTCCTTACTTAAGATGTTGAATCACACGGTGTGGACACCCCATGGTTTCCACAGCCACTGCCTTCCTGGTGGAGTTCTGGGCTAAGGACTTTCTACTCCCTACAGAAGCACAGGAACCCCAATGCCTACATGACCGGCTGTTCTCAGCAAGAACTTGTGTGGCTGGTGCCTGGGTGGGGCCAGGTGTGCAACGCACCTGTGCGGGAGAGTGACTCCAGTCATTCAGCAGCTGGAGGACTGGTGTTATGCTGCAGCAGGCGAAGCCATGGCCTGCAACCTGGAGTCCCGTATGAGAGTGCTGGCCCAGGTCCTCCTGGCTGCTCCACTTCCGATCCAGCTCCGTGAGAATGCGCTGGGAGGCAGCAGGTGATGGCTCAAGTTCTTGGGTTCCTGCCATCTGTGTGGGAGATTTTTATGGAGTTTCTGTTCCTGAATCAGCCTGGTCATCCCTGGCTGTTGTGGCCAACTGGGAAGTGAACCAGCAGACAGAAGATCGATCGATCTCTCTCGCTCTCGCTCTTGCTCTCGCTCTCTCTCTGTCACTCTGCTTCCAAATAAATAAATAAATAAACAAGTTAATCTTTTTTAAAGGATCAACCAGGATCTGGGCAGGAGCGTATCTGTAAGTGAGCCCACCTGGGGGGACAAAGGCATTCTGGGTGACTGAGGTGATGAAGGGTCGGGGACCCCACTGTGATTCCCTGTAAGATGCAACCACATGGGAAAACTTAGACATGAAGAAAAATTAGCTGAAATCCCAGAAAAATGAATGCAGGGGTCATCTACGGTTCGTGGATTAACTGCGGCTACCATGCTGGCTTGGCAGCACCTTGCTGTATTTGAAGGAGGCCTGGACCCAAGGCTCTACTGTCCCTGGAACTCTGGGCGAGCAGGCTGGACAGGAGAAGCCACAGAGGGGGCCGCCAGGCGACGCCCCAAGGACATGGGTGAGGCCTCGGCAGTGCCCCCTCGCTGAGGCTCCTGGAAAAGTCTGGGGAGACCCAGAGAGGTCACCTGAACTGGTGATTGAAGTTCTCAACCCAACCACAACATTGAAGTTCTCAGAATTCCTCGAACCCCGCACACCTGTAGGACAGTCTTGACCACGTGCTGGCGGGCCAGCAAGCCACAGCCTGGGCACCGCTGCTTGTGAGTAAGTTTCTGTTGGAACTCGGCGATGGCACTGGTTTATGCATTGTCATGATGCCACAGCAGAGCTGAGCCATGGGACAGCAGCTGGCCGCCTGCCGTCGTGGTCTGAATGTTGTGTTCTCCCAACAGCTGTATGTGGAAGCCCCGATAGCCGTGTGGCTGTGTCTGGACAAGATTAGACTCAAGTGAGCTCAGAAAGACCCTGGTGCAGTGCAGGGACACCAGAGGGCTCTGCCCCGGTGCACACACTCAGGGAGTGTTGGGTGAGCACACGCAGAGAAGGCTGCTGAGCTGGGTGGCAGCACCCAGCCCTCTGGTGCCCCGGCCGTGGGCCTCCAGTCCTGGGACCGTGAGCAAACGAGCTCTGCTGTTTAAGCCACCAGCCTCTGGCGCTCTGTGATGGCAGTCTGAGAAGACGACGGCACTTGCAAACCTAAATGTATTTGCCTCTTGGCCACTGCTGGGATGGAGAAGTGGAGGTGACCAACTTCCAGAATGCTGGGTGCCATTTAAGGTGTTTGCAGGCCACACATGACCTACACATGGCCTGTCACACATTTGCCCTGGAAAATGGTAATAACATTTGGAAAATGGTCCTGCCATGGTGCCTTGGATGCATGTTACTGGGCTACGACTGTGCAGGGGATCCCAGCTGGAGGCGTTCGCCTAGAGCCTCGGATGAGACGGTGAACTTTTAAACGAACGTTGAACTGTGCTGGGACCAGAACAAATGCATTTTGCTTTGTGAGATGGACAGAACCTTTGCGGGCGGGGGCAGAGTGCTGTGGTGTGGATGACGGCTGAGCGCCCTCCAGAGCCCACGTGTGGAGGCCTGGATCCCGAGTCTGGTGCATGAATTAAGCACAGAGCTTGGTCTGCCTGTGGTGTGTGCAGGTGGGGCCTTGGGGAGGGGCGGGGCTGGGTTACCTTGCACCCTCCGGTCCTGGTGGCTCCAGAAACGGAGACTCATGGACTCAAAGACCAGCGCGCTCCCTGTCCGGCTCTGCTTCCTGCACCACCAGCTGGGTCCCCTCCGCGTGCCTTCTGCCCAACCCGAGGGGAAGGCAGGCGGCACTGGTGCACTTCCAGGCCTTGCTCCCGTCATGCCCAGTAACGCCCACTGGACACAGCAGCTCACTGGCCACGCCCAGAGAAGTGGGGAGTAAAGACTTCTTCTGTCGTGGGAGAAACGCCACAGTTCCTTGCAAGCAGGTGGAGGACTGGGCCCAATGACTCTGTCTGGGCTTTCTCCACGTTTACAGGCATGAGAAGGTGAGAGAGAATGATCTGTGCAATGGAATCAGCCTCACTTTTAAAAAGATGTTTGTCTTTACTAGAGAGGTCGAGTGATCCAGAGAGAGGCAGAGAGGTCTTCCCTCCGCTGTGTTGGCCGCAGCCGGGCGGTGCCTGCCTGGCGTCACCCTCGTGGTCGGCGCACACGGCAGAGCTCTCCGTCTTCGCTGTCAGTCATCCCGCATTCAGAATGGCTGCTCGTCTTCTGTCTCCACGGTTGTATTTTCCCTATATTCCTCTCAAATAGCCACGGGCAATAGCCATGACTTTTGTGTTAATGCTGAAGTCTCTACTTTGATCAAAACTCGGAGGAGCCTACAAAAATGCTCCTGGGTAGAGAAACAAGATTTCTTGCCAAATAATGATTTGAAGCTCGCAGTGGAATTCTGCGTATGATGGCTGCTCTGTGGTTCGCGGGAGGGCCTGGGACTCTACTTAGATCACCAGTTCATCGTTGTTTGAGTTTGCTTTCACTTTCTTTTAGCAAACCATATTTTTATGCACAATTTAGTTTCCGGAATAACTATTGAAGTGCTTTAATATTTATTAAATTAATGTCTACTTCCTGTGTTATCATTTTTTACGTGACTTTATTATTTAGTGAAAGTATGAACAGGTAGAAAGAATATACACCCGAATATATGGCTAAGTTATTTTAAGCCTCCCTAGGCTTCATCCAAAGACCTGAGAGCCCCCAGGAGGAGCGCATGCGTGCACCGCGCCCCTGGCGCCCCCAGCTGCAGCAGGTGTCGGGTCGCAGTGGGCCAGGCGGGCTCTGGGAGAAGTCGCTGGCTGGGAGGAGGGGGGTGCTGCACACTCCTGGCGACACTGAGCACACTGGGAGAATTTCACTGATTCTGTCAGGCCTGAACCCGCGTCCTGAGGCTTTTATTCTGGGTGGCGTTCTATGAATTCTGTTACTTTAAATAAAAAGTGGGTAGGGGATGAACCCCATGAGCTCCAGGCCTGCAGCAGCCCGGAGAGCGGAGGCCAGCCCAGGCAGGGGGCACCCTGGAGACGGAGGCTGCCTGTGCCCTACGGCCTGACTTGGCCCTGAGATAGCCTGTGCTGAGTGCAGTTCCTTTCTTTGGCCAAAACATTTTACCTGCAATCCTCATTTTTTGCCCTGGAAAATGGTAATAACAACAAACAACTGATGAACACCCTTGACAACTCAGGTTAGGTAGCACGAAAAGTGCCCGGAAGAATCTGACGCTTCACAGGCATCAGGCGATTATTTTTTTTACAAATTGCTGCTAAATACTAGATAATGGGCAAACCCATTTCAAATGTGGAGTAGAGATTGGAGCAGTCAAAATCAAACACCCTGAAAAGCGCCCCACGAGTGCCGGGAGGTTGGAATTCAGAGCAGCCTCGCCAATAAATGGCTGCTTTGGTCTTGAACACCGAGCACAGTGCGCGTCTAATTACAGCGAGGGGGCAGGTGCAATGACTAAGCACTGGGCGAAAGCGCCGGACAATGACTCTGCGGAAAGTAAACCAAAGTCAGCTCGGCTCATGTTTGTTTGGGCGCCCCCGTGACAAATGGACGCGGCCGGACTCTTCACTCTTCCAAACCGCATCCTAACCCTCTTGTTTAATAAGAATGATGTGCCCCGATTATCAATCTCTTTGATCAGAGAACAGTAATTGGACGCTCACGGACACATTTTTTTTTAACTTTATCTCCTTGTCTGTGCTTCCCTCCCACACAAAATTCATGCAGAATGATGAGCGGAGAGTCGGGGCACCATGCATACTCTCGGGAGAAGAAAAGCCAGGAGACAGCCTGCTCCAGCGTCCCCTGCGTGTAAGACGAGGTAGGGGTGAGGCGGTCGATCCAGGCAGCCTTGCAATGGCTACCGTGAAGTCGCTGCATCATGAACAATTTCCACTCCCCGGCGGCTCTGGAAGCGGCCTGAGCCACACCTCATGGCGCGTCAAGTTCACCTGTCAAGGGAGAGACACACGTGCAGCAGGCACCAGCTAGGGAGGCGACGTCTGCAGGGCTGCCACGAAGACACGGCGCTCGGAAGCTGACCTGCCGGTCCCCACCAGCACCACGCCCGGGTGGAAGCCACAGCACCACCTGCACTGACAGCAGCCAGGCAAGTGAGTTAGCCACGTGGCAGTCCACGGGAGGGGGAGGCACGTGAGGACCGTGACAGCGGCCGCTCCGACCCCCACCGCGTGGAGCTACTTGAGATCGGAGCTCCTCCGTCTCGCGAGTGCTAATGCTCTCAGGTGGAGACACGGAGCGTGCAGCCCTGCCCCCGCACGTGAACCCCGGCCTGGCCGGTGCCTGCCGCACTTTACCGGCTGCTTTCCAAAGAGGAGAGTTTGGCCTCTTGCCCTCCCGTGTCCATGGTGAGCCCCACGCTGTGCCCCTGGAGGGTTTGTGTGTCGCAGGGGAGTGGGTGGAAACGTTGCTCTCACGCCAAGCTCCCATCAGCCCCTGCACGGCCCACCTGTGCGCTGCTTCTGCATGATTGCACCCAGATCCTCATGCCTACCAGGGCCCCCTCCTGGGTCTAGGCAGGTAGACGGAGGCTTGCTCTTCCATGCCTTTGCACAACCAGCTATGAAGTTGTAACCACCGAGTCATTCATTCATTCACTCATTCACCAAGCGCCTTCAGTGGCTCCACCTCCGACCTAGCTCCCAGCTAACGGCCTGGGAAAGCAGTGGAAGATGGCCCTAGTGCTGGGTTCCTGCGTGGGAGTCCTGGTGGAAGCTGGCTCCTGGCTTCGGATCGGCGCAGCTCCGGCCATTGTGGCCATCTGGGGCGTGAACCAGTGGACGGAAGACCTCCTCTTTCTCTGCCTCTCAAAAAGCTCACGGCGGAGGACCTCCCAGTGTGCACCGGGTGAAAGCGCACCCCAAAGTCTGTCAGGACTGAGAGGAAAACATAGCTGTGACCCCCACATCCCTAAGGCAGGAGTGACCATGGCGTGGACTGGAGGGGATGCGGGCGTTGGGCCAGGGCTGCGCCGTGGGCTCTGCATCTCCTGCCTCTGGTGCCGGGCAGGGGCTCCGTGACACTTCCGGGACTGCCGGACCCATTTCCGGGTGCGCATGTCGGGGGAGCCGCAGTTGGGCCGAGAGGGAGCCCCCAGACATCTGCCATGGGCCCAGGTCACGTGCCGGGTTTAAAGATTTGCTTAATATGAAAGGCAAAGTGATCTATGTATACACACACATATAGGTGTATATACACTCATGTATATATATACACACAGGTGTATGTATACACACGTGTGTGTGTGTGTGTGTGTATATATATATATATGAGAGAGAGAGAATGAATGAATGAGTATCTTTCATTCACTGGTTCCCTCCCCAAATGGCTGCAATGGCTGGAGCTGGGTCAGGCCAAAGCCAGGAGCTTGTAACTCCACCCTGTCTCCCACCTGGGTGCAGGGGCCCAAGCACTTGGACCAGCTTCCGCTGCCTCCCCGGCCATGAGCAGGGAGCCGGACTGGGACGTTGCTCCATGCGGGATGCCAGCACTGCAGGTGGCGGCTTAACCTGCTACGTCACAGCCTTGGCTCCCATTCCAAGTCTCCTAAAAAAGACTTGCACCTATTGATTGTCAGAAAACATTATCTACGAGAAGGTTCTTCCTGTGACTTCCCGTGCACCCACAGCGGCAGAACAGCTCCCTCGACACAGGGCAGCCTTTGAAATGCTTAGTGAAGGTCCGCGTGGATCGCTTACAGCACCCTGATTTGTCAAACGCTCTTCACACACTTGCACTCTGCTTTGATTTTGGGGCTGGAAGTGCCAGCACGTCACTGTGCTCATTGTGTTTGTTAAAGATGTAAGAGTTTTACACACACTAAACCACGCTAATTTAGTCTTTGCTTAGCGACATGTCTACCAAAGCAGCAGGCTCAACATCATTTAAAAAGTAAGGTGAGGGGGCCGGCGCTGTGCAAAGCAGGTAAAACTGCTGCCTGCGATGCTGGCATCCCCTGTGGCCACCAACTCACGTCCGGTTTGCTCCCTTTCCCATCCAGCTCCCTGTTAATGGCCTGGGAAGGCAGCAGAAGGTGGCCCCCGTACTTGGACCCCTGCTACCCACGTGGGAGACCTGGAAGAAGCTCCTGGCTCCTGGCTTCAGCCTGGCCCAGCACTGAATGTGGTGGCCACCTGGGGAGTGAACCAGTACATGGAAAATCCCTCTCCCTCTCTCCCCCTCTCTCTCTCTCTCTCCATATATATGTGTATGTATGTATGTATATACATGTATGCGTGTGTATGTATGTATATATATGTATATTTATATATACCCATCTTTCCTTCTCTCCGTGTAACTCTAATTTTCAAATAAATAAACACATTTTAAAAAAAAAGAGGGAAAAAGGTGGACGTTTGGCATAGTGGTTGAGATGCGTGCATCTGTGTCTGAGTACCTGGGTTCGACTCCCGGCCCCTGACTGGACTCACATTTCCTGCGGAGGCAGAACCCTGGAGGCGGTGACGATGGCTCAAACAATTGGATCCCTGCCAGGCACATGGGAGCCTGGACTCACCTCCTGGCTCCTGGCTCCTGGCTGCTGTCCCAGCCAGGGGCCAACGTAGGCATTTGGCAAGTGAACCAGTTGAGCCCCCTTGCTCTCTGTCCCTCTGCCTCTCAGTTAAATCCTGTTTTAAAAGTAAGAAAAGAGAAAATCAGAGAGGGCTCAAGAGTTGCTCCAAAGTTGCTTAGAAGGATGGGTGATGAGCAGGCGCTTCACGGAGCAGAGTAATCGGAAATAATGACGGCAATGAGGAGGCGGGAGAGAGAATCTTTCTGTGCCGACGTAACACTCACTCTCAACCTTGGGCTTACAGCGATTTTGAAATGTTCACCCGGGACTCGTGTCTAGACCTTGCCAGCCTCACTCTGCCTGCAGGTACAGCCTGTTCCACGTCGGGTGAGGGAGAGAGCACCCAGCCCAGGCCAGGGCTGGGCCAGGCTGAAGCCGGGAGCAGAGAGCTTCAGCCAGGCCTCCACGTGGGCGGCAGGGGCCAAGCACTGGGCATCTTCCGCTGCTTTCCCAGGACATTAACAGGGAGCTGGATCAGAAGTGGAGCAGCCGGGACTCGAACCGGCTTCCATATGGGCTACGGGTGTCACTGGAGGCGGCTTTACTTGCTATGCCACAATGCTGGCTCCTCAGGTTTAACTTTAATTACTGGATGCACTCATTAATTACAGTCTTAAAAATATGTACATCATTATTGTGGCCCTAAATATTGGAATCTAGGTAAAGATGTCCATTCATTTCCACCTTTTCACTTTTTTTGGCTTGTAGGTAAACATATGGAGAGTTTTCAGTTTTCTTCCCAGTATTTATCTTATGCAGATTTAAATAAGAATATGTATACATTCTCAGATAAATGGTTCACTCTCTTTCTCCATTTACCTATTTGTCTAGGTAACTATTTCTGTGTGTAGGTGTAGACAGCAATAAAGCTTGAGATAGAGACAGAGATAAAAATAGAGACAGAGAGAGGTGTAGACAGAGGCGGAAGTGGAGACAGAGGCAGAGATGGAGGTGGAGGTGGAGCCCCGCCTCAGGCGACTGCAGTTATTCCCGGTTAGGAGAAGAGACTTCTCTGATTCCTTTCTCCACAGCTGCGTGGTCTTTCATTGTCCCTCATTAATAGACATTCGGGTTTCCACAGTTTTGTCCCAATAAAATCAGCGACAATGGCAGCCTTTGTCACAAGTCGGTTTCTGTTTTGTCTGTGGTGTCTTGGACAGACCCCTGAAGGTGGGCGTGAGGAGCAAGGCTGCATGGATTTGTACTTTTGCTGTCCATTGCCAAATCGCAGCCAGCTGGGATGCACCGTTCAGCCCCCAGAGAAGTGGTAGCTAAAAGACACCGACACACCTGTTGCTAAAGTTTTGGGACTTTGACAGTCAAATAAAAATGACACATTCATATCAATTTGCTTGTGTCTTATGATGTGACTTAGAATCTTGTTTTAATTTTAGGGGATAGTTTCACTTGTTTTTCTGTGAGCTGCCTGTTCATATTTTGGTACATTTTTAATAGATTGTTGGCTTGCCTTTATGTTACCAACTTTTAAGTGACTTCTCAAGGTTATTTGACTTTACTTGTTTATCTGTACAAATCAATTTCAGCCAATAATCAGATTCCAGAGGAAAAAGTGACTGTGATCACTGGGATCCCGTTACGTTCTGAATTAACCTGGTGAGTTTCCATGTCTATACAATGGTGGGTCTTTCTTTTCAGAACAGGCTTTTTCTATACTTTTTCCTACTGATTTCTGCTTTTCGCAGGCATGTTTTAGTTTCCCGTGTGCAGGACTTGCACAATCTTGTCCTTGACATTCCAGGGGAAGCCTATTTCTACGGCAATTCACTACCCATGTGACCACATTCTCTAATGTTTCTAAGTACTTTTGTTGATTTTTCCAAATACTTGCTCATATAACCTACGTGCAGATTTTGTTGTCTTTCTGTGGCCCATGGCCATCTACCGTCCTTACCCACAGTGAGAGGACACAAAGGCTCAGTCCGTTTCCTTCCTCCCCCCCCCCCCGGCCTCCCAAATTTCACATCCTTCTCACGTGCTCAGAAATTCACTGTAGGGGCTGACCCTGTAGCAGAGTGGGTTAAGTCACCGTCTGCAGCACCATCATGCCATACGGCGTCGGTTAGTCGGGGCTGCTCTGCTTCCGATCCAGCAATCTGCTGTGCCCTGGGAAGGCAGTGGAAGATGGCCCAAGTCCTTGGGCCCCCGCACCCACGTGGGAGACCTGGAAGCTCCTGGCTCCTGGCTTCAGCCTGGCCCAGCCCCGGACGCTGTGGCCATTTGAGAAGTGAATCGAAGATCTCTCTGTGTCTCTCCTCTCTCTCCGTGTCTCTCCTCTCTCTCTGTGTCTCTCCTCTCTCTCTGGGTCTCTCCTCTCTCTCTGGGTCTCTCCTCTCTCTCTGTGTCTCTCCTCTCTCTCTGCGTAACTCTGTCTTTCAAATAAATAAATAAATCTTAAAAAAAAAAGACTTGTTGAATCCTAGAAGCTTCATGGATCTAAAGTCGTTCCAGCATTCTTATGTGTTTGATGTTTAGGTCTCTTCAAAATTCATGCTGTAATCCTACCCCCAAGGCCACGGTATTAAGAATTGGGCCCTAGGGAAAAGTTAGGCCATGGGAGCTCTGCCTTTACGTTTATTTCTTTTTAAAGAGTCCTCTATTTGTTTCAAAGTAGAGTTGTAGAGGAAGAGGGAGAAACAGATCTTCCATCTGCTGGTTCATTCTGCAAACGGCCACAACAGCTGGAGCCAGGCTGGTCAGAAGCCCGGAGGCAGGAGGTTCATCTGTGTCTCCCACGTGGGTGCAGGGGCCCACGCCCTCTGGCCGTCCTTCGCTGCTTTCCCAAGTACACTAGCAGGGGGCTGGATCAGAAATGGAGCTGCTGGGACTTGAACTGGTGGCATACAGGATAGTGGTGTCGCAGGCGGCAGCTCTACCCACCGTGCCACAAGGCTGGCCCCGGTGAGCTCTGCCTTATTCACTGAATTTGTGTCTTCATAAGAGACCAGCGCGAGCTCATTTACACTCCCACCCGTGAGGAGCAGTGAGGAGGCGCCACCTGTGAGCCAGGAAGTGGGCTGTCGCCAGACACGGAATCTGCCAGCTTCCGGATCCGAGAGATAGCTGCTTGTTGCCTAAGCCCCAGATCACGGAGCTGGTTGTAGCAGCCTGAGCAGGTGTGGGCAGTCGCTGTGAAGTCTGAAGTCCACAGCCTTACCTAAATGTCTCAAAGGTCGGATGGGTGACACCCGAGGTGGGCTTCGCCCTGAGGCAGATTCCCTCCCAGCTGGGACCTGAGCAGCCCAGCAGTCGTGTGCCAGCGGCACAGGCCTGGGGAAGACTTGCCCATTTCAGGAGGGGGGAGCAGAGCCGGAGACAGGGGCCCCAGACCCAGCAAAGCCACTGCCCTGAGCCCAAGGCTTGAGAAGAGCCCTCCTCGGCCCGGTGCCCTGCCTGCCTGCTGGGCCCCACCGGGCAGGAGTCTCGCCCCCGCCCCTTCTCCCTCCCAGCTCTGCCCGCCAGGATCCGGCCCCCGTGGCGTTGGACAGAGGTCATCTGGTCAAGCGAACGCGAGGCCGGCGTCTCTGCGTGGTGAAAGGAGGCAGCCTGATGTCTCTGCTCCGCGTCCGTGTGTCCGTCCTTGCCCGCTCTCCCTGGGGTCCGAATGCAGCAGGGTCTCCCTGGGAGATCTAGGAATCCCCGCAGCCTTCTCCCCGCCACCTCCCTCCCTTCGGTTCTCCGGGGGTGGCTGAGGGAGTCCAGGGTCGCACCTCTCCTTATAAGAGTGCCCTGCGCACACCCTGTGGTCGCTCGTTGTGTTGTTTCTGTTGGATGCGGAGGGCCCAGGGTGGGTTCAGACTCTAACTACAGCTCCGTTCGGCTCACTCGTCACACCGTCCATCACGTCTCTCTTCTGTGTCGCTCTGAGCAGTCGGAGGAGCGCAGCTGCCCGTTCCACGCCTCCTGGATCTCAAGGCCTCCTTCTCACAGAGCTCACAAGCACGGCCCCGGGTCGGCCACGGTCTGTGCCGTTCCGTGAGGAGCAGCGCCTTGGCTCCCGCTCCCGCTGCGAGCTCCGCCGTGTCTGAGTGAGACCTCGGGCGAGCGGCCCCGCTGCCCCCATTTCTGCCCACGTGCGCTCTCTATTGCATACATCCCTCAGAGAGGATGCACGCTTTCTTCCCAGCACCCCCGTCCCGTCTGAGCCCTCACTCAGAGTCCCCTCCACGCGCGGCTCAGCTGCGTGTGCCGCTGCCTGCGCCCAGCTCCGAGCGGCTCCGCGTTGGCAGGGGTTTGTACAGCGTCACCCCCGCTCTGGGGTCCTGATCTCCTTGTGCGGAGCAGATTGCCACGGAGGGGTGGCCTGGGCCTCACCGCCCTGAAGCCGAGAAGTCCAGGGTGAAGACACAGCGACTCTGAGCCTGGCGAGTGCCCTCGTCCTGGCCACAGATGGCCGTCTGCCCGCTGGGTCCCGCACAGTGTGTGTGGGGTCTCTCTCAGGCCTCCTTTATAAGGAAGGCAGTGGAAGATGGCCCAGGTGCTTGGGCCTCTGCACCCACGTGGGAGACCTGGAAGAAGCTCCTGGCTCCTGGCTTTGGGTCAGAGGGCTCCAGCTGTTGCGGCCATTTGGGGAGTGAACCAGCGGATGGAAGACCTCTCTGTCTCTCACTCTGTCTGTAGCTCTGCCTATCAAATACATAAATAACTCTTTAAAAAATGAAACAGGAATGTATTCAGGTAAAGGCCTAGCATGAAGGTCTCAGCTTCTACTAAACTCTCCAATGGTTTACTGTTTGATTCTGAAGTGTGTGCACAAACCCTCAACAACCTGCTTCTGTCTAACGCTGGTGAACAAAGTTTGAAATTTCACTTTGTGTAACTTTTATCAGAATAACAGTCTAAGCAATTTGCTGTTTTGGATAATTTGATTAATGCAGTATCCATAAATCTCTCTAGGTTGCATTAGAATTAGGAATATGATTTTTGAATCATCTTGTTGGAGGCAAATGTTTCCATGGATTAACCTTTTCTTTCTTTTTAAAAAAAGTATTTATTTATTTGAAAGGCAGAATTACAGAGAAGCAGAAGCAGAGAGAGAGAGAGAGAGCTGGTTCACTCCCCAGATGGCCATAACAGCCGGAGCTGGGCAGATCCGAAGCCAGGAGCCTGGAGATTCCTCCAGATATCCGACGTGGGTGCAGGGCCCAAGCACTTGGGCCATCTGCTGCTGCTTTCCCAGGCCACAGCCAAGGGCTGGATTGGAGGTTGAGCAGCCGGGACTCGAACCAGTGCCCTTAGGGATGCCGGCACCACAGGCAGTGGCTTTACCCACTATGCCACAGTGCAGGCCCCTTCACTTTTTCTTTTGCCTGTTTTGTTCTTGGCTTTCATTAAACAATGCCACAAGTGACCTTCAAAACTCGTACCATATATGTCATAAAGAGGTTGATAATGACATTTATTACTTCCTCTCTCAAAGTTCTATCTTAAAATACTCTTGAACCCCGCCCCCCATTCTGCAATATGGTTCGATCTGATCAACGGCTCTCCAGCTCTACCCACCGTCCTGACACGTGTTCTGTCCTACTGAGCAAGTATCTCTTGACTGTCCCTGTGCTGGGCGCTGTCTCAGCGTGTTCTGACGCAGCCGTATCACACAGCCAGCTCTTGGGCTGCAACGTGAAATCCCAGCAAAAATGCAAGAGGAGGTGTTTGTGCAACAGACGTTGGCGCAGTCATGGTTGTGCGAGAGGAAGCCGTGAGGGGGAGGCGTGAAGAGGGATGGGGCCAGGCACCTTTGGAAACAGAAAGGAAGCTGCCTGCCTGCAGCCGAGCGCACGGTGGGGGCAGGAGAGGGGAGCAGAGGCCGGGCGGTTCCCGTGGGCGCCCCTGCACAGGCCGAGTCTGGTTTTCCTCCCAGGTAGCTGCAGCAAGGGGTACAATTTGGCTTGTGTTTCAGCGGACTCTTTCTGGCTGTTCAGAGACTGAGACACAGAGATGGTGGCAGGGCCAGGCTGGAGCCCGGGAGAGGATGGGAGCACCTGCGTCGACCTGGAGGGACGAGAAGAGGCCACACAAGCCGCGACGCTGGAAGGCCGGGCAGGATTTCCCGATGGCTTGGAAGAAAGGCTCCCACAGTCCCCGGGGGTGCGCTTCCTGCTCAGGTCAGCCAGGGCTCGTGGGGGCCTTCTCGGGAGATGCTCACGCGCCCTCGTGAGTGCAAACATTTACTCCTCGACGCTGAGGCTTATAGGAGCATGTCTATGGGCATTCCATGTGGCTTCAGTCTGCGTACTGTTCCATGTAATAGAGAGGAACTCGTCTTAGGATGGAACGAGTTGGGGAAAATAATTTTAATCTTTTTAGATTGTTTGCTTTTTATAAGAAATCCAAGTCTTTCAACATCTTGGGGATATTTAGGTTCGTTTGTGTAAGCACTCATTTGGTACACTGTTTCTGTTCATTTCATCTACTTGGATATTAATTGGAAAATATAAGGATGTGGTGTAGTTTTTAAAATTTTACTAAAATCACCTAGAAATCACTTTAAGGTTGTTAATCCCAAAATGTGTGGGGTGAGAGAAGTTTTGATGTCATCTAAGTGCGAGTGGATTCTTGTACCCGAGATGTAGAGAGAACTCAGGTTTTCTGTGGCACCGTTGGCCATCCGTGGCACTCCCGCTCCTCTTACGCCACGTGCTACTGACGGCTGCTTACGACTGGAGGGAGAACAGAAACTGGGCCTCATCCGGCTCCTGGCCTCCTGGAACTGACATCTAGATAAGCCGTGACTGTGTGAGTCCCAGCCACGTGGCGTCTGTCGTGTGTGCACACGGAACCCTGACCACGGAGCCCTGCACACGTCAGCACCGCTGAGGGCCCCATGGCAGAGCTGTGCCACGGAGGGACAGGAAATGGATAATTTCTCCAGTGTGAGGCACTGGGACTTTTTTCTTATCCAAACTTTACATTCCTTCTGAAGGAAGAACGTTTTCAGATGGGGCCCGCAAACGGTGCCGACTTGACGTGGAGAAGCAGGAGCGTCCGAGATGAGAGCCGCCCTCATCATTCCCTGACACAGAGCCCGCAGGTCACCAGCTCGTTCCCGGAGCCGGAGATTTGACTAAGTGTGCGCGTCTGAATAGATTCCAGTATCCGTTCTGCGAGCGCTAATGCGTGCGTGCGTGTCCCGTCTCCATCACGTGGACGTGGCGCCGACAAGACACACGCGTGCTCCTCCTGCCTTCAGCTCGGGCTTGCTTTCTGACCTTAGGCAAATCCCATTTCCCCTGTCGTCTACTTCTCATCTGTGAAATGATAACGCCACGCTTCTGGCAGCTGGAAACAAATGGCTGTCTTAATAGCTGTCAGGCACCGTTATCCTAAGCAGCATGAAACACTAGATGGAAACGGGCAACGACTCAAAGCAAAACCAAGAGGCAGCATCTCACTCACAGTTGTGCACTGGCAACGTGGCCGGCTTCTGTCACCGCCTACCGTTGTCAAAGTCAAGTGTGGGAGAAGATGTGATGGCAGATGTAGGATTTTGTGTCTGTCTGTTCTGTGTCATGGAAGCAGAACATCACAAACCAGGGACTGATGAAGACAATAACTCGTCGCCGGGCTGGAGGTTGGCAAGTGCACACGCCAGAGGGTGGCAGTGTCTGCAGGGGGCCTGCGGGCTATGTCAGCCCTGATGGAAGACAGAGGGCAAGAGAGGGAGGAGGGGGAAGAGAGAGAGAGGGAGAGACAGACTGGGAGGAGGGAGACAGAGGGGAGAGGGAGGCAGAGAGAGGGGAGAGGGAGACAGGGGAGAGGGAGAGACAGAGAGAGGGAGACGGGGAGAGAGAGACATGGGAGAGAGAGACAGAGAGAGGGGAGAGGGAGATAGGGGAAGAGGGAGACAGGGGAGAGGGAGATAGGGGAAGAGGGAGACAGGGGAGAGGGGGGCAGGGGGGAGAGGGAGTCAGAGGGGGAGGAGTCCTAGAGGGACGTGCAGGCCCCAGCACCTTTGTCCTCGGATGCGCATGAATGGAGTCAGGAGAGCAGACCCTGAAGACCACCCCCCCTCAGGCCCCACCTCCCAACACCTCTGTACTGAGGGATAAGTTTCCACCACACGCTCTTTGGGGGATGTATTCAAACCTGAGTGGTCTCTCTTCTCCCCTTCAAGAGGGAGGGAGAGAGACAGAGGAGTAAGCAAAAGGGCAGCTCCCACCCAGTGGTTCCCTCTCCAAACGCCTGCAGAGGCCGGGGCCGCACGAGGGCAGAGCCGGGAGCCAGACCTCCCGCAGGGCGCAGGAACCCGAGGACTTGAGCTGTCAGCGCTCAGATCTCCCGCAGGGTGCAGGAACCCAACTTGAGTTGTCAGCGCTCCCTCCTGGAGTCTGCAGGGGCGGGACGCTGGACTCAAGAGTGGGAGCCGAGAGCTGAAGCCAGGGTGCAGGCACCTTCAGAGGCCTCCAGACTACAAGACCAAACGGCTGCCTCTGCCTCTCAGGTGTGGGTGGGTGCAGACGGAGGCCACATCCACGTCCACGTCCACCTGCTGTTCCCGGAGACACTCTGCGCCCCCTGAGCCGCGGGATCTCGCCTGCATGGTGGGAGGTGTCACCAGGCTGTTTCCTAGTTCTGAAAGTACCTGTGTATCTGCACCTCATGTTTCTCTAAAGGTAATCAATGCTTTGACCCTCATTACTGCGCACAATTACACAATCATGGAGCAGAGGCGACGGGCTGCCTGCTGCTTTTCTCTTTCCCACTGGGGATCTACAGAGGGGGAGTCACCTGACGGACATGGGCAAGGCTTGGGTTAGCACAGAAGTCGCCGGCAGGCAGCTCTCTGTGTCCCTAGCCTCTGTCTCAGCCCTCAGCCCTCACCATGTCTTCATGATCCACGGTTGGTCAGAGCATCTGTCCATCTCACAGAAGTCGCCGTCCCCCATGGAAGTAGCTCAGCTCTGAGAGGCGGCTGTACTTGACCTCTGCCACCCTGTGCTGTTTCATGCTGTCATCCTGAACAGTAACCATCAGGGTAAGCGTGCTCTCCCTCTAATTGCCGTTTTTTTTTTTTTCCCCTCTTTTCCAATAGTTTTTTAATGCAGCGTCCTTTAGTTCAGGCGTTAGCTACTGGTTACTACTTTAGAATATCTGCCCACTTGAGGAACGCTCAGGGGAACTTTGGGGAAGAGGCAGCCTCGCCCCAGACGGGCCCCCGGTGTCAGGCGTTGGAGGGTCCTAAGACCCCGCACTGCTGGAGGCTGGAAGCTTGTGTGGTTCTGACGCCTGGGGGGTCTCAAACTTCACACAGCCTCATTTCACAAAGTGTGGGGCTGGGCTCCTCCCCTCTGGAGCAAGTAGGCAGAGTAGACAAGGACCCCACTGGGGCATCCTGGGATCCCCTCACCAGTCCAGCAGCTGTGCCTGGGGCCAAGCGGGGTCCTGCAGGTGATGACTTTGGGCAGGAGGCTCCTCTGCTACCCCCCGAAGGCTGAACATTCCTTCATCTCCCCTTTCCTGATGAGCAAGTGGATCCTAGGGTGCAGGTGGGTCCCCACGGCTTCCATGTGCCGCATCCCCTCCCATAGACAGAGATCAGGACACCAGCACCACCACCACCACCTCCCTCCTGTATGGACTGCACCGCAAACAGTGTCTTTCTCTTCTGGCCTCCATGTGGGAACCCCGCGTTCAGAGGAGACACAGAGGAGGAAGCAAACTCTGGCCACAGTCTGCTGTGCTGTGACTTCTCTGGGCCTCTTCCCTTGTTGGTAACACTGCGCCTGTGATGCGCTGAGCGCCTGTGACGGGTGCGCCATGCTCTGCCTCCTCTTGACCCCAGGGGTCTGTAAATGCCCTCATTTCAGAGCCCCGAATCCTCCTCCTCTCTGTCACAGAAACAATTCTTCCTCACGTCCGCCCTCACCTCTGCCCGGCTTTCTCCTTTGTGTTCCAGTAGTTGCAGACTGAATGTGGAAGGTGTGGCTGTTAGCCTGTAGATTAAAAGAGAGACATTTTAGCTTTAATAGGATAGTTGGAAGAATGATCTCTAGGCATGGCATTTTAAAATGAATTACAAATGCTATGATTCAATGTGAGAATTTTATCCATATTTTAAGATTAGCTGAATATTTTCTCGCAGAATTTGTGAGGTTTCTGAAAGTGCTAGTATCCCTATAGGGTCTTGTGAACACTTGGCCAGTGAACATGATATGCTGAAATACAATGACGATTCTCAAACACTTAGAAACAATAGCCTCTGTTAATCTTCTTTGTCTTTCCATGTATCATCATCATCACCTTCATTGCCATCATCACCATCATCACCAACACCATGATCATCATCACCATCAACACCATCAATACCATCATCATTGCCACCATCACCAACGTCGTCACCATCATTACCATCACCACCATCCTAATTGCAGCCAGCGATGTTGTCACTGTCATCATCACCACCATTGTCACCACCACCATCACCAACATCACTATCACCATCATCATCACCATTGTTACTGTCATCATCACCACCACCATCATTGTCACTTATCATCATCACCACCACCATCCTAATTGTAGCCAGCAACATTGTCACCATCATCATCACCATCATCATTGTCACTTATCATCATCACCACCATCCTCACCATCACCACTGTCATCAACGTTGTCACTATCATCACCACCACATCACCATTGTCTCTGTCATCACCATCATCATTGTCACCACATTGTCACCACCACCATCACCAACATCACTATCACCATCATCATCACCATTGTTACTGTCAGCATCACCACCACCATCATTGTCACTTACCATCATCATCACCACCATCCTCACCATCACCACTGTCATCAACATTGTCACCATCATCACCACCACATCACCATCGTCTCTGTCATCATCGTCACCATCATCACTGTCATCAACATTGTCACTGTCGTCATCCCCATCAGCATTGTCACCATCGCTGTCTCATCGTTATTGTTTACAGCAAGTTCTAGGAAGCAGAGCCCTTTTGTATGACGTAATCTGCTCTACCAAAAGTGTTAGGATTTTAAAATCTACCAGTGTGTCAGTTGTTCAGCATCTCTTGCACTGTGCAAAGTGAAGCCAGAGTGTTCTGAAAACAGAGAGCTCTGTACTCGATTAAGTTTAATTTCCCAAATATGTGCTAAGAAGCTCGTGCATAACAAGGGCCTGAGAATGCAGATGGCTGAACGGCTTCCAGTCTCAAGGACTTATTGTTAAAATGATATATGAAATCTGGCAAGACTGTCATCTGTAAATCCCCCAAACTGCCTGTAGTGTGCAAGAGGGCCCCAGGAGACGAGAGGGTGCGTCCGCCTGCCTCCGTCCCCGCCATTCCCTAAATCTTGTGCAGCTGCGTTCTTGGGCAGAAATTGCCTGAAAAAGAGAATTCTACAGAGGCAGTAGCTGAACTGTCCATGATGACAAAATGCCTTTTCTTTCTCCCCAGAAGGCACCCTGGATGACTAAATAAATCACCTCCTTGATGAACACACCTTCCATTGTGTCTTCCTTTTGTTCTTGTCTTGCTAATTAAATACCTGGTGTCCCTCCTGGTCAGGCTCCTTTGCTTACTCAAGCAGGTCTGGGATTCCGGGTCTGTAACTGCCTTTTTCATCTCAGAACACACAGTGATTGGACCCTGCACACTCCTGGCCACGGCCGCGGCAGACTGCTGGTGACAGACAAGAGCGCCCAGGGTGGGGCCTGGCCCGGCCCATCCTAACCCCAGGCGCAGCTGCAGACCTGTGGGCAGGGGCGTCTCCCTTTCTGGGGCCCAGAGTCCTTCCCCTCTCGCCCCGGCTCTGCTGGCCGGCCTTTCCACCTGCAGCTGCAGCTGTGCCAGCCCTCGCGTCTCTGTGCCCTCCTTTCTCTGCCCCACAAGGATACGGCTGCTGCTCTGGGGCGCTTTTCAAGCCCCTGTTCTGAGACTGGACTGGGTTTCGCGTCACCTGCTTTCTCATCAGAAGGTCCCAGCTGTGGACCTGTTTTGCTTTATCTCGCCAGGTGTGTTCTTGGATAAACTTGAAAATGAACAAGGCTGTGGATTCTGGAATATTCTCAGCGTTATTCTTGTGAACGCTGCCCCCCCGCCCCCATCTCCTGCACTCGCTCCTCCTATGGCGGAACGGACACACACCGGCCCTGCCAGCTCCGTCCTCGCACCTTCGGGACTCCGCTGTGTACTCCTCCTCCTCCCCCATCTCTGTCTTCTCTGTGGTGCTGTCCTGAAAAGTATTCAATGAGGCCGGCGCTGTGGCTCACTAGGCTAATCCTCCGCCTAGCGGCGCCGGCACACCGGGTTCTAGTCCCAGTCGGGGCGCCAGATTCTGTCCCGTTTGCCCCTCTTCCAGGCCAGCTCTCTGCTGTGGCCCGGGAGTGCAGTGGAGGATGGCCCAAGTGCTTGGGCCCTGCACCCCATGGGAGACCAGGAGAAGTACCTGGATCCTGCCATCGGATCGGCGCGGTGCGCCAGCTGCAGTGCGCCGGCCGCGGCGGCCATTGGAGGGTGAACCAACAGCAAAGGAAGACCTTTCTCTCTGTCTCTCTCTCTCACTGTCCACTCTGTCAAAAAAAAAAAAAAAAAAAAAAGAAAGAAAGAAAAAGTATTCAATGTAGCTTCTAGCTCATAGCTTCTCCGTCCTGCCTAACTCACCCATTGGAAGTTCATTGTAATTTTGTTGTAATTTCAGTTTGGAATTAGCCACACACTCACACGTCTATGCGGATATGGAGATACGCTTTGTAAGCTCACGGAATGACGCTGAAGCCCAGCTAACCACAGAAACGCACCCGACAGCGCCTCGGTGACCTGTTGCTGATCCGCCCGACGGGGTCCGTGCCGCATGCGCTGCTCTGACGGGCCAGGAGGCAAAACAGAGCAAAGAAACCCCAGCCTATAAAAAATGTTGCATGTTTCTGGAAAAAAAATGTTTCTTTTTTTTTAATTTAAATTCAGTCTACGCTGGTGCCACCCTGGAAGAGAGCATGCTGGAAGCCGGGGTGACAAGCGGACAAGCGCGTGTCCCGTACTGCCGACGGGTGCAGGTGACCAGGTGCCTCCCGGCCACTGGGAAAGGGAGAACCTGCGTGTTTGTCTAAGGCTTGTGAGAGGAGTGACTTGGAGTCTGGGGAGGGAGCTAGACCTGCGCTCGCGATGTCGCGATTCCCTGCCTTGCTGGGGTTGGTTGTGAGTGAGCGCCCTGTGCCACGGTGCTGTGGTCGCCGAGTCTCTCTGGGGTGTGCATTGGCTGCTCTGTCACTGTGTGAGGGGCAGCTGGTCCACATCACCCAAGGGCCGAGCTGTCCTTACAGCACATGCGACAGCAGCCAGGCCGTCGACGGCTGTTCAAAAGCCGCGTGGAAAAACGGGATGAAAAGACCCCGCGTAGTTCCCATGAACGGTCTGAAGACCCCTAGCATCTGCACCTGTAGGAACGCTTAGCACACACTCCCAGGATTACTTCCCAGAATTCTGTGTGACGCACGGCTGGATACTACTCCCGTAGCAGGAAAAGTGGGTTTGGAGGCCGGTCCCGGATGCACTGCTGTGCGCAGGTGCAGCTGCTCATCTTCATAGATAATGCGATTTCTTGTAGAAGCTGATATCTTAAAGTCTGAAGCTTTTAAAGCGTTCAGAGATTGGACACTGAACAGCTAGCACACATGTGTGCGGCTTGGCTGCTGTTCACGTGTGATTTGCCGCTACCCAACTCCGTTAGGGAGCCAGGGCTGGCTCTGTCTTGGAACGTGGACCTCAGCCCCAGCCCAGCTCAGCGCAGCCTTAATCCCAACTGTGCGGGTCTGCTGCCCTCTGCTGGCCCAAGCCTCTTACGGTTTTATTCATGTCCAGAAAGAAAGCTAACCCCAGCCCCAGACACTGCACCCCGATGGATGGATGTAGACCTTTGCCATCCAGGGAGTACGTTAAGGGCTACGCTTGCGTTACCTCGTTGAGGTCGGAGGTCATTCGGTGACGTCCTCGGGACTCAAGGCCACCGCAGCGAAGGGGGCTTTCCAGGCCGTGCTCGCCTGGGCTTTGGGCGAGGGCTGGCGTCGTCCCCGTAGCAGCCCGTGCACGCCGAGCGTGGCCCGTTTTAGACGCTGTTGTTAAATATTGCCACACTTAAAGGGGCTTGATCCACGCAGTCCGCTTTCGCGTTGTTTGGTGAAGAGGACAAACAGGGCGCCTGGGAAGTGTCGGGTGGAGCCCACTCAGGACCATAAACCAGACGTCCTCGATCAGCAAACCCGGAAGGCTTATTGGGAACACGGTGTGATTTTATCCAGCACTTTCCACCTCCCATGGAATGTTCTGGATGGAAGAAGAAGCAGGGGGAATTCCCCGGCCTCCCGGGCCTCCTCTCCTGGGGCTGGGGCCATGCAGTGAGCCATGGCTGCTGGGGGCTGTGGTGGGCTGGGGGTGTGGACAGGCCTTTGCATGGGGAGCGCACAGACCAGCTTGGGAAGACGGGCGGGTGGGTCAGGTGTAGGGGCCGGGCAAGCACGCAGCTGCTGAAGGTCCGACAGAGGACACCAGGCTCGGAGGGCGACAAGTCCAGCAGAGCGGCCTCAGAGTGACCACCACTGCACACTGGTGAGTACCGTGTTATCGCAGGGAGTCATGGGGATGGTCTGTTACCCGCCGACAGTGCCGCATGGGCCACTTGGTGTGAGTCACCGCCAACACCAGCGCACACGCCCCGTGCAGACCACAGGGACAGCCGACCCCCCCCCCCCCCGGCTCTGCACCTCCCGGCTGCATATGGAACCATGCAGATCCATCCCAGACTCCGCCCAGCAGTCGACAGCGCCGGTCCAGAGTGGATCCCTGCTTCCTGGAGCCCCACCCACACCACGCAACCAGTGCACAGGCCCGGGAGTGCGCCCCGCTGTGCTCTCCTCGCGAGGGTGTCCCTGGACAGCGGCTCTCCAGGGTGGTTCCTGCGGCAGCAGCAGCACCGAGAACCCTGCCAGAGCTGTGGGCGGTGCCCTGATGCCACCAGTGGACTCAGAGGTCAGAGGGGAGATCCTGCATCTGCTGCTTTTAATTTTTAAGGATTTATTTATTTATTTATTTTGAGAGTCAGAATTAGAGAGGGAGTGAGAGAGAGAGGTCTTCCATCTGCTGGTTCACTCCCTAGATGGCCACAACAGCTTGGGCTGGGCCAGGCTGAGGTCAGGAGCCAGGAGCTTCATCCGGGTCTCCCACGTGGGTGCAGGGGCCCAAGCACTTGGGCCACCTCCCACTGCTCTCCCAGGCACTAACAAAACACTGGATGGAAAATGGAGCAGCTGGGGCACCGACTGGCACCCCTACGGCACGCCAGGGTCGCAAGAAGTGGCTTTACCCAATACGCCACAGCACTGGGCCCTGCTTTTTTTCTTAAACATGGGTTGTTCTAGTTAATTTTTCAAAAAGGTTTATTTATTGACTGACTGATTTGAAAGGCAGAGTGAAACATGGAGAGGCAGAGAGATTTTCTATCTGCTGCTTCGGCCCCCAAATGCCTGCAACGGCCAGGGCTGGGCCAGACTGAAGGAAGCCAGGAGCCAGCGACTCCATCTGGGTCTCTCATGGGCGTGCAGGGCCCCACGCTCTGGGGCCATCACCCACCGCCTTCCCAAGCCCACTCGCAGCAGCTGGAGGAGAATGGAGCAGGTGGGACTCTAACTGGCACTGCTTTTACGGGGTGCTGGCAGGCATTGCAAGCAGTGGCCTAATCCAACGTCGGCTCCCCGGCAGTTTTGGTGTCGACTGTCCAGGGGCTGGTGCAGCGCAAGGTCCCAGTTTGCCATGCGGATGCTTCCAGAGGGACTGGAATCCTCACGTGAGGACTGAGTAGAGCACACCGGCGCTCACCGGCTGGGCGGGCGTCAGCCATCCAGGGGCCCACTGAGCGCCCCGACGGAGACAGGAAGAAGCGCACATGCGCTCTCCTCTCTGTACTGTAGGGGGCACCATCCTCTCCTGCCCTGGGACGTCAGAGCTCCTTGCCTGAGGAAGGGGCCAGGCCTGGCTGGGAGCACCAGGTCTCCTCTGAGTGGACAGCCCCCTTTCCCTGTCCCTGGTGGAGACGCGGAGGAAGGCGGGAGAGACAGCTGGGCCCCCCATTAGCTCCTCCAGGCGCCCGTGGGTGGGTGCTGAGGGCTGCAGGTGCCTGGGGCGGGGCGTGCCCGGGGTGGGGGTGGGAGCCGTCCCATAGCAATGGAGTAAATCGAATTCTTGAAACACGAGGACACGTTCTAGCTGGAAATTTAACAAACCTGTTAAATTGAGTGATTTATTGAGTGATTTTTGAAGGGCAAAAATATTTGTTAGCCAGTGGTGAACAGACAGGTCCCCAATTCCCTTAACATCTTTTGTTTTGAAAAACACAAAATAAAATAGAACGAACAAAGAAAACACTCATCCACAAAGTACTTAGAGATTCATGGGAAAACTGAAGGTGTAAAATAATATAAACATATGGTCACGAGCGTTCATGGGCGATGTCCACAGAACCTCTTATTAAAAATAAATCCATTTAGGTGCATTTTACCCAAAGTGTCAACAACTGCTGTTTTGGGGAGTAAACATAGCTTTTCATGAGGAAGCCATTTAAATCTCTGGCCAGAACTGCGTCTGCAGCCGGGTCCCAAGCCTGGGTTTATGCTCACGGGACCCTAAGAGGCACACGGAAAACGTTCTGCAGATGTAGTTTTAACGATCTTTGCTCCACTAGAGGGCTCTGTGGATAACAGGAAATTCTCGGATGTTTCAAATGGACACCAGCGGACGGCGACATTTTACCTGATTCGTGTGGGGCTACAACACAGCGTGATCAATAACTTCCGTGTTCTTTTGTCCGATTCAGCTCTCCAGTGCTGGCAGTTCCGAGAACTATTTCCATTCTAGCACTCCTTACTCTTTTTCCTTTGCCAGGAGTGACTGTCGGCAGCACAGGTGGAGGGTGCTTCTGCGCAGGGCGCCGGACGGGAAGCGGAGTCGCTAGGACTTGAACCAGGCTCCTGATACGGCGCGTGGGCGTCCCAAGCAGCAGCTTAGCCTCTCTGGATTAGCCCTGCCTCGCTTTATTTGTTTTTGAGAGCTCCGGGGGAGGAAGGCCGTGCACCACACCTGGCGTGTGCTCTTTCCTGAGGCCGGCTGGAGGGCGGCTCGCGCCCGCTTACAGGGCTCCCCTGAAGGGACACTGCCGTCCCGCAGCTGGCTGTGGGTGCAGCTGGGTCCACGGCTTGGGTGAGCCATGTCCTTGGTGAAGGCACCCTTCCTCCTCTGTGACTGACAAGTGCCTCACAGGGTGACTGTGCGTGAGGAGCCGAGCCACGCTGAACGTTCACCCGCAGGTTTTCACGCCCAGGGTGATTTGCCAAGCTCCTTTGCATTTACTTACTTATTTTTATATCGACCTTGGTGCAGTTTTATCACTCATTTAACTTACTGCTCACTGTGTTTTGATGCTTGGGTGGTCCAAGCTTCAGCAGGGTGCGTAGCACGCACAGAGCAGTGTCTCATTTGCCTTAGCCTGAGTGGGCACCAGCTTCCGGCCTGAGTCCTGGCTGGCGTTTGTCTGTCCAGGGCGCAGGGTGGCTATTGTGCCCTGTGGCCGGGTCACCATCCACGCCACTCGGCACTGCAGAATCCACACCGGTCTCACCTCCCGCGGCGCTCAGCTCTGAGGCCTGGCGCCAAGTTTCAGCCGTTATCCCAGGCCCCTGGGAAAGCTGGCCAGGGCACAGATTTTCCAAGGGTTCCTTTCTGTTGATCCTTTTTGTCTGTTGTTTTAGGTAAAATTTGCATAGATCTGTGTGTGCACATTTTAAAAGCATAGCCTTATACGGGATATAGCACTTCCTTATCAAATACACAGCATTGCCAGGACCACACCAGAAATCCCCTTCCCAGTGATGCCTCCGCCCTCACATTCAGCCACCATTCTGGGTTCTTCATCAGAGACCAGAGACGTGGCACCAGTGGCAGCCCCCGCCGTGCCGTGTTGTGTGTGTGGCTTCTTCCTTCCACTCGGCCCGCGTCCCTGAGGTGCATGCGTGTCGCTGTGTGCGGAAGTGGCTCATCCTGCCATGGGCTAGGATTCGGTGCAGCAGGCTCGCGGAGCCAGGGGGCTCCCGGGTACAGCTGGCGGGGGCACCGGTAGGCAGTCATCCCTGTTAGTGTGTGTGCTGGCGCCACGCGGCCTTGGGCACTTGCTTCATTAGATATACAGGGCAGTCTCCCTCCTCCGCAGGTGGAGGCCACCCCCGCCCCTGCCTTCTGTGTCCGAGTTCCTGTGAAACATACGTGGGGTGTTTCCCAACATACGTGGGACGTTTCCCAACATAGATGAGGCGTTTCCCACCTTCTGTGAGGGACCTTGTTCCAGGACCATCATGTAGGGGAGCAAGAAGTGCTACTTTGGGTGAAAAATCATGCGTGTTTAAAGGGATTGGGACTCCATGCTGTCTATTCCGGAGTAGCAACGCGAGGACCCCACGGAGGCCAGACCCCTGGACACCCCCAGACAACCTCTACCCTCCTTGCCCGAGCGGAGTCAGGTGCAAAGATGCCCAGATCTGCAAGATGGATGACACAATGGACATTCAAAACCTTGGGTGCTGAGTCTGAGAAAAGCAGGGGTGCGAAGCCAGTGAGCCCGGCACCTCCCGAGGCAGGACTGAGGTGGGCGTGCTGTCCGCTCTCGGGGCAGCCAGCAGACGGCTGTGCTGTGGGGGGTGGGCAGAGTCCCTCCCCACCACTGTCAGAGAGGACACAAGAGAGAGAAGGGGAAGGCGTGGTGTGCCCAGCGGGCTGCGGGCAGGGTGGTCTCAGTGACTGACCGCCCCGTGCTGCTGGCCAGGGTGGTCTCAGTGACTGACAGCCCCTTGCTGCTGGCCAGGGTGGTTTCAGTGACTGACAGCCCTGTGTCCAGTGCCAGGGTGGTCTCAGTGACTGACAGCCCCGTGGCCAGCGCCAGGGCCATCAGTCCAGACCTCAGTTGGCGTTGGTGACTCCTCTGGGCCGCCTGAGTCCCGAGTGTCCTCTGCCAGGGGCCGGGAGGGCCCCAGTGAACTGCGCCTTTCACAGCTCAGGATACCGCTGGGCCCTGCAGCAGGGTCCCCCAGAGGCAGGGCGGCCGGCTCTGACTTGTTCTCCCTGTCCTGGGCTCGCTCTCCCCAACCGCTTCTCCCCTCTGCTCTGTAGCTGGGCAGACATTGGAGAAGGAAGGAAGGGCGCGGGGACAGGGAGTCAGGGTGCAGCCCGGGGGTGACTGTGGCCTCTCTGAACTCGCTCCAGTCCTCGTGCACGCCCTCCGCTTCCTGGAAGCCTCGTGGTCACTTAGGCACTCGCACTGCCCCCTGGTCTGTCTCCCGCCAGGCCACCCCCAGTCTCCCGTGGCAGGCAGGGTCCCCGACTGTCCGCCCACAGCAGCTGGCTGCGACACCACCGCCCGCGGTCGCTTCTCAGTGCAGCTTCAGCCTCCGCCTGTCCCTGCTGACTTGTGCTCGGGAGCGCACCCGCAGACCTCGGGGTTCCTCCCGCTCCGAGAACGGTGCAGGGATCTCCCATAGAAGCCGGGGCGCGGTGGGGGGGGCGCCTGTTCTTCCCAAATGTCCCTGCGGGAACCCGGGGCTCTGAGAGCCTGGGCCACGCCGCCCAGTGACCGCATGGATGCGGACGGCGTGGAATCTGTCGGATCTCATTCTAGAGGGAGGTCATGCAGAGGAGCGAGGTCAGCGGGGACGCGGCGTCTCTGCAGTGAGCAGGGACCGGGAGCCAGCTGGAAGCACGTGGAACTCCGCGAGCGGTCCCCGGATCCCAGGGAGTGTGGAGATGGCGCAGAGTCCAGCTCGCCGGACACTGCCTTCGGGGCAGGCGGCGCACAGCCTGGGCAGACCACGCAGCCCGCCCGGCCGGCGCTCTCTCCCCTCCTGCGTCAGCGTCACTGGGTCTGGGCAGTGACCCACGGAACTGTCAGCGCTGCCTCTGGCCGGCGTGTCCGCTCAGTGCCAGCCCCGCTCCCGCCCGGCCGGTGAACGTCCAGCACGGGGCACTCGGTTCTTGAGAAGCACTTCACTCCTAGGTCAGCGCCTGTGCAGCCGGGTTGCGCTCACTGTGCTGGTGCAGGACTCTGGGTCACAGCTCCGCGTGCCCTGGGACCCCGGGCGTGCAGCCACTGCAGCACACACACCTCCGGGCCACCCCCACGGACGCGCCGGCCAGACCTTCCCTCCACTCAATGAAGTTTGACAATTTGTGACAGGAAAGAAAGGAAATTCATTATATTTAGTAATAGAAATCCTCTTCTCATTCCTCGCCAGCCAAGCAGCCACGATGTGATTGCCTGAGCCGCCCCTCCCAGCCCCCACCCCAGGGTCCGGGGGTCACCCACCAGGTCTTCAATTTCCTGCCGTGCCCAGCGTGGCATGTGGTAATTCTCGGTATCAGAAAACATAAGGGGGCTATATATTTTTTCCTCAGAAGAAATATTTCTGATTTGAAAAGAAATAAATCTGTCAAGAGGGAAATATTAAAAATAAAAAGTGTGACTGTAATAATCACATTGGTGTCACCGCCAATTTTGCTCATCCGGCTCCGGCCAGGAGGGTCCCTGCCCCGTGAAGGAATTGCCAGTGTAAGAGAAATGGGATTTTTATTTCAATAACCGCCGTGGCTTAAGGGTAATTTATGTATAAGGAAGCACACAGCCTCGACAATCAAATTTCCTTAAAATATTATTTTGCATTTTCTCTGCCGCGAAGCTTAGTGGAGTTGATGGATCAGCGTGGAGAACGACCGAATCGGCGTCGGCGTTGCAGCCTAACACGGCGCCTGCTCGCACCGCTGGCGGAAGGGCGGGGTCTGCGCTTCCCACGAAACTATGAAGCAAACTAAGTAAGCTGTGGCTCCCGCAGTCGCGGCAGGAGGAAGGCCGTCTCGACCTCAGCCACAGGGGGAGGACACCCCCTGCCCATGCCCCCCACCCGCCCTCTGACTCAGGCCGCAGGAGTCGCTCTGTGCAGGTGCACTCCCAGAGGAGAGCGTGCGGGCCTTCACGTGAACCCCTTGAACTGCTGAGTAGGGGGAGAGATGAAGAAACAGGGACACCCACAGCAAATGAGCAGGCACTGCAGGCTTGCCCCACTCCTTACAGGAAACAGTTATCCCCGCCCCCAGCACACCCACGAACTCAGGATGGACACACGGCATCCGTGGTTGTGCCCCTGTCACTTCACTTGTGGCATCTGTGGCTGTGCACATGTCATCAGTTGTAAATGTGTGTGTGTCACCAGTGGCACTTGTGGTGTTTGTGGTGGAGCACATGTCACCAGTGGTACTTGGGGATCTGTGGTTGTGTGTCACCAGTGGTACTTGGGGATCTGTGGTTGTGTGTGTCACCAGTGGTACTGGGGATCTGTGGTTGTGTGTGTCACCAGTGGTACTGGGGATCTGTGGTTGTGCGTGTGTCACCAGTGGACTTGGGGATCTGTGGTTGTGTGTGTGTCACCAGTGGACTTGGGGATCTGTGGTTGTGTGTCACCAGTGGCTCTTGGGGATCTGTGGTTGTGTGTGTCACCAGTGGTACTGGGGATCTGTGGTTGTGTGTGTCACCAGTGGTACTGGGGATCTGTGGTTGTGTGTCACCAGTGGCACTTGTATCTGTGGTTGTGTGTGTGTCACTGTGGCACTTGGGGATCTGTGGTTGTGTGTCACCAGTGGTACTGGGGATCTGTGGTTGTGCGTGTGTCACCAGTGGACTTGGGGATCTGTGGTTGTGTGTCACCAGTGGCTCTTGGGGATCTGTGGTTGTGTGTGTCACCAGTGGCATTTGGAGATCTGTGGTTGTGTGTGTCACCAGTGGACTTGGGGATCTGTGGTTGTGTGTGTGTCACCAGTGGTACTTGGGGATCTGTGGTTGTGCGTGTGTCACCAGTGGTACTTGGGGATCTGTGGTTGTGTGTGTCACCAGTGGCACTTGGGGATCTGTGGTTGTGCGTGTGTCACCAGTGGCACTTGGGGATCTGTGGTTGTGTGTCACCAGTGGTACTTGTGGGATCTGTGGTTGTGCGTGTGTCACTAGGTGGTACTTGTATCTGTGGTTGTGTGTGTCACCAGTGGCACTTGTGATGTCTGTGGTTGTGCGTGTGTCACCAGTGGTACTTGGGGATCTGTGGTTGTGTGTGTGTCACCAGTGGCACTTGTGATGTCTGTGGTTGTGTGTGTGTCACCAGGGGCACTTGTGGCATTTGTCCTGGAGCACGTGTCACCAGTGGCAAGCCTACTGGATGCTCAACCTTCTTCCTCGCCACCTTGAGCTGAGGTTGCTCCCGGATGCAAACTCTCCAGTGACAAACGTCATTTCTCAAGGTCGTTGAACAAATATTTGCCCTGCAAAGTGCTCCCCACGTTTCAATTTCTGAAAAAAGAATCAACTGACGGGTGGGAAAGAGCAGGCATTCGCGGTGTCCAGAGGCTGGGGCTCCGGCGGACGATCCCGAATCCCAGCTCTGAGTGGACCACAGGGGAACAACTTCCTCCACCGAGGCCACGAGGAGATAAAGGAAGGAAGCCGCCCGGACTGCATTTACGCTGCTTCACCCGCGCCCCGGCTGAGCTGTCCCAGGACTGTGGGATCGGGGGAGGCACCAGCCCCGCCTGCCCAGCGTGGCGCCTTCCTTGTTCACCTCTGTCTGTGGGCGTGGTCCAGTTACCAACAGTGTTCTGATGCTGGTTTGTGTCTAAGTCCCACTATTTCTTTTCTATCAAAATACATCACAGAAATCATTTCTGTATTTTAATCTTATAATATTCTACTTTTGCATTATACATTATAAGAATCTAATATTATAATTTTCTCTAAAGGTAGAGTCGTTGTTATGAATTTTTGTTGGAAAGGAGAATGGGAAATAACCAATTCTCTTTAAGTAAAATTTACAGACTGCATGGGTTTGATATTAAACACATAACAAAGCCACCATTTTAATGAGACAGGGGCTGAGCAAAACACCAGAGTAGCATCTATCGGAAGTGGCTTCTCAGTGAAAAATGAACTGAAATCTGTGGCAGGCAGAGAAGCAGAACTGGCAGGCCGGCAGGTGCACAGAGGATGGTGCACCCCGAAGGCAAGTTGTCGTCTTGTGCTTCCAGAGGGACAGTTGGTCACAAGTGCAGGGTGTTCGTGGGCCCAGGAGGCAGATGGGACCAGGAGCAGGTGCGTGCGAACTCGGGCAGGAACGCGTCTGGAAGGAGCAGTGGGGACCGCATGCTCCCGTGGCCCCTGCATGGTCTGCAGCTCAGTGCACACACACCTGTGGGCCCACCCCTGCTCAGGACACGACAAACCAGGGACCGTCAGCAGTCTGTGGAGGAGAGAGAGCTGGTGCTTTAAAGTCAAAGCTCGTTCTCTTGCAAGATGCCCACTATGTATATAAAACTCTCAAGGTTAATCTCAGCTGCTCTTAGACCAGGCTGGGAAAGTAACGTGCACCCCGCCTCACACATGGCCCAAAGCAGACAGTGAGAGGATTGGCCGTAGCTCTTCCCCAGGAGTGAGGCCGATGGGGGAAGCAGAGTGGCGATGGCCTTGTCGGTGAGGGTGTTTGGTAAAGGATGCACAGACACAGTCAGTGCTCAGAGGGGGATCGCTGACCCAGGACTCAGAGCGCCCTGGCAGAGCTGACCACCAGCACCACAGCGGCCTGCCGGCCCTGCCGCCTGCACCTCGCTGCCCTGCCACCTCAGTGCCTGGGCCGCCAGGAGCAGCGACGCGTGTCCACGCAGCTTCCTTCAGAGTGTGCGTGGGTGGTGTGGCTCCTGCGTGTGGAGTAATCTTAGCCCACCCGTCTCAAGTCCTTTCAAAGCTGCTCCAGTCTTCTCAGCGCTGTATCATAGGACAGCAGTCGCAAAGGTGTCCTGACCACAGCTGACAGCAGTGTTGCTTGCAAATGTAACTTACTGACAGGAACGCGCTGGCGTCATTAATGCTTTCTCGTTTACAGCGGAAATGAAAGAGCACAGCTTCTGAAGGAAGCTGCGAGGCGTTGGCCCAGCTGCTGCGTGCCAGCTGTGCTGACGCTCCGGTTGGATCCGGGGTCCTGGGGCGAGTGGGCGCACACGCAGTCCACGTGCACACCTGCAGTCCACATGTACCACAGTCATCGGGTCATTCTAGAGAGATCCGTGCTCCCACCTCTTTCAGCACACAGCGTCACGCAGGCTGCCTGAACCACTGTTCCCGTGCCAGGCCGTGTCCTGGCTGCCTCCTGTGCCTTCACACACGCATCCTCTCCAACATGGGAATGGGGTGCTGCTGCGCTCCCCGCTTCAGAGACCAGGGTGCAGGTCAGGGAGTGAGCCCCGTGCACTGAGATCACACAGCCTTGGGTGCCCGTACCACACTGGGGTCGTTAGACTACTGCACGCCTCACACACACACACATACACACTGACATACATGCACTGACACAAGGCATGCTCACACACTGACACACACTCACACTGATATGCTCACACACACTGACATACATGCACTGACATATGGACACGCTCACACACACTGACACACACAGACACTGACATACATGCACTGACACACTGATGCTAACGCTCACACACATACACACACTGACACACACACATACACACACCGACACACTCACACACATACACACACTGACATACATGCACTGACACACTCACACTGATACACTCACACACACTGATATACATGCACTTGCACACTGAAACACACTAACATGCTTCTACACATACACACTGACATACACTGACAGACCTCACACACTGACACACTGGCACGCATGCTCACACTCACGCTCCCACACTCACACACACTGACACAGTGACAGACGCTCCCTCAAACACTGACACACTCACACTGACAAGTATGCTCACACACACACTGAGACATTCACACACACTCAGGCACACACACATTGGCAAACATGCATTTCCACACTGAGGCACCCATTAATGTGCTCACACACTCACACATTCAACTGATGCACATTCAAGCAACCACACTCATACACACACATTCTCAAGCACACACTCATGCTCACACAGTAACACACACACTCAAGCACACACACTGACACACTCACACACTAACATGCATGCTCACACACTCACACTCATACACACACTGACAGACACTCCTGCCCTCACTGACACACTAACATGCATGCTCACACACGCTTACACTCCTGCACACACTGACATACTCACACACTAACATGCACGCTCACACACTCACACTCATACACACACTGACAGACACTCCTGCCCTCACTGACACACTAACATGCATGCTCACACACACACACTGACAGACACTCCTGCACTCACTGACACACTCACACTAACATGCACGCTCACTCACACGCACACTCAATTCTTTCATTTTCAAAGAATCCAAAGTCACATCCACACTGAGTTTGCTTCCTTGTGGCTTTGGAACTCCGGGGAACACTGGGAACGGGCGGAGGTGTCTCCCGCTGCCCTGGTGGCGCCGAGCCTGCTTGCGGGCTGCAGAGACTCAGCAATTCCTCCTCGGGTGGCCTCTGGGCGGGGCCGGGCGCTGACGCCCCTGTCCCAGGAGCAGGTGGGAGGCGCGGCTCCCACACAGAGAGGGGGCTCTCTCGGCGAGAAGCAGACCCGCTGTGAGTCAGCGCCAGGCAAGCGACCCATGAGTGGGCAACTGTTCTCGCTCAGGGCCGTCAGAGAGTCCGAGCCACGTGGGCTGACCGCAGCCTGCACGCCCTGCTGCCCTCCGCCTGTTCTTCAGCTCCTGTCCCTTAGCTGCACTGGGCGTCCCTCGGTTCAGGGTCCGAGCCCAGCCTCCAGTTGCTTGATTCAAGGGTAATCTAATCCCTCTCGCTCGCTCGGGGACTGCACTGGTCTTAGCTCCGTGGTTCCCCTTTCTCCTGTGTTGCAGCCATCGTGGCCGCTGGGTACCCCCAGAGGAGAACACGGAGCTGGCAGGGGCTGGGGAGCGCACCCCAGTCCCGACTCCTCTAAGGCGCTCCTGGTTGACGTTCTCATCCCTGAGCTCTGACGCCCATGCCCAACCTGCCCTCCCGCCCCAGCACCGCCCGCCCTCCCTCCCCCTGCACACACGCCATGTCCTCCATCTGCACACACACAAGTCTTCTCTCCACACACAAGGTGTTCTCTATACACACAGTGTCCTCTGCACACACACGTGTCCTCCATCTGCACACAAACATGTCCTCTCCCTGCACATGCGTGTCCTCCTCCTGCACACGTGGGGTCCTCCCCCTGCACACACACGACATGCCCTCCATCTGCACACATACACGTCCTCCCTCTACACACAGTGTTCTCTACACACACAGTGTCCTCTCCCTGCACACACGGTGTCCTCCATCTGCACACACACGTGTCCTCCATCTGCACACATGCATGTCCTCCCTCTACACACACACAGTGTCCTCTATACACACAGTGTCCTCCCCCTGCACACACGTGTCCTCCATCTGCACACACACGTGTCCTCCATCTGCACACATGCATGTCCTCCCTCTACACACACACAGTGTTCTCTACACACACAGTGTCCTCTCCCTGCACACACGGTGTCCTCCATCTGCACACACACGTGTCCTCCATCTGCACACATGCATGTCCTCCCTCTACACACACACAGTGTCCTCTATACACACAGTGTCCTCCCCCTGCACACACCTGTGTCCTCCCCTTGCACATGCTGTGTCCTCCATCTGCACACACACGTGTCCTCCCTCTACACACACAGTGTCTTCTGCACACATGCGGTGTCCTTCTCTACATACATGGTTTCCTCGCCCTGCGCATGTGGTGTCTTCCCGTCTCTACTGTGCATGAACACACCCGGGTCCAGCCTGCACAAGTCCTCCATCTGCACATGCATGCACCCAGGCCCAGCCCGCACCCGGGCCCAGTCCACAGGTGTCTCCCTCCTTGTGTCGGTGTGAACGGACCCGGGCCCAGTCCGCAGGCGTCTCCCTCCTCGTGTCGGTGTGACCGTATCCGGGCCCAGTTCACACGCAGGCCCAGCCTGCACCCGGGCCCCGTCCGCAGGCGTCCCCTGCCTCGTGTCGGTGTGAACCACCCGGGCCCAGTCCGCAGCCAGCCTGTGGGTGCACAGCAGACTCCAGATGCCTCCACACAGTCCAGCCCAGCCCAGCTGGGGGCATCCCCTCGGGAATGAGCTATAAAGAGGAAAATACCGGAGTCTCTGGCAGCAAGGTGACCTGGCCAGATCGGCCTCACCGAAGTCTTACAGGCACAGAGTTGGGGACTCTCAGGACTCCCCGAGTCACAGCAGCCACCAGGTAGGACGGTGGGGACATCAGTAAGCCACGAGGGAGCTGACAGCGCAGGAGCCCGACGAACCCGCGGTGATGACCACTCAGAGGGCCACAGGGGCCCACAGAACACACAACACACACATGACAGATGACTTCCACTCCAGCTGCTGGGTGACAAAACCAAAGAACTCCTCTCCCTAAGAACAGGAAGACAGCGGCAGACAACCAGAGAGAAAATTTTAATCTTCAAGGTCCATACATGTTTAAGAGTTGATGAGAAGAGAGAGAAGATGGCGGATATCATCAAATAAAACACAGGACTGCAGTAAGACCAGTGAGGGAGACCCGCCAGGTTGCTCTTCTCTGACGTCTTAAACACCAGCAGCAAACAGAAGATTCTAGAAGCTTCCAGAGAATGAAAAGGACGTGATGGCCATCATCCAGGAATTATAAGCATACCAGCTTTCTCGATAGCAGGTTCTAATACCTGTAAATTATTTGTCTAAATGCAGATTCTCTCTCTCTCCCTCTCTCTCTCTCTCTCTCTCTCTCTCTCCCCCTTTGCAAGATTAACTGAAGCAGGGAGTTAAATGCCTACAGGCAAACCTAGCTAAAAATTACAATGTTATTAAAAACAAATAATTGGGAACAGAAGTAATTATAGGGGCCGACACTGTGGCATAGAGGTTTAGGCCTCCGTCTGCAGTGCCGGCATCCCATATGGACACGGATTCGAGTCCCGGCTGCTTCACTTCCGATCCGGCTCCCTGCTAATGTGCCTGGGAAAGTAAAGGAACATGCCCTGAGTGCTTGGGCCCCTGCGCCAGTGTGGGAAACCCGCAAGAAGCTCTGGGCTCCTGGCTTCAGCCTGGCCCAGCCCTAGCTCTTGCGGCCATTTGAGAAGTGAACCAGTGGATGGAAGCTCGCTCTCTCTCTCTCTCTCTCTCTCTCTGTAACTCTGCCTTTCAAATAAATAAAAAAGAAATCTTTACAAAAACAGAAATGATCATAATATAACAGAAAGCTGAGTGTGGAGACACTTCTGTGTGGCGTGGAATTCAGGGTGGAGAGGGTCACGGGTTAAAGTCCCAGGACAGCTGAGCAGCGGGCCGGCCTTTATCCAGTTAGGAGGGCAGCTTCCACACAGCCAGGGAAAACTGGCTTCTGCAGCAAAGGAGAAATCTGAACACCATCCTCAAAGGTCGGCAGGTCTTGTTAGACGAGAAGGAAGTACGAGAGGGCCTGCGTCACGCAGAGAATGACGCATCTACCGTCTCTACGCGGGGCCTTGTGTCCATCACACGCACAGCCTGGAAGCCAGCGGAATGTGAAGAGGGAGGATTCAGGTGGGTGTACGCTGGAAGAAATGAAGAAAAAGCAGAGCTACAGAAGGTGATCCAAAGAGGAGAAGGAAATAAATGCATAAATAAAGGCTTCCCGTAACCCTGAGTAAAAAAGGTAAGTCTCTGTGCAGCGTGATGAAAACGGAAGCAGCAAGTGACACTGGGAATGCTGGGACACACAGAGCTAATTTAATAACACCTCGCACTCCACAGGTGATTCTGAAACAGACTAAATAAACACACTGTTCAGAAAATAGATGTTGCTAAACTGATTTTTAAAAAGATTTACTTTTCTATTTGGAAGGTAGAGTTACAGAGAGGCAGAGAGAGAGAGAGAGAGAGAGAGAGAGAGATAGAGAGAGAGAGAGAGAGAGGTCTTCTATCCCCTGGTTTACTCCCCAGATGGCCACAATGGCCGGAGCTGTGCCAATCTGAAGCCAGGAGCCGGGAGCTTCTTCCAGGTCTCCCACGTGGGTGCAGGGGTCCGAGGGCTTGGGCCATCTTCCACTGCTTTCCCAGGCCACAGCAGAAGTGGAGCAGCTGAGTCAATGCCCATATGGGATCCTGGCACTGCGGGGGGTGGCTTTACCCGCTATGTCCCTGTGTTGGCCATGCTAAATTGATTTTAAAATGCTAGAACCCTGAAATAACCAATCCCTGGGCAAAACACTGAAAACGAAGAGGGCACATTTCTTCCCGTGAGAACGACAGCAAGTCACAAATGGCTTGGGTTGTTTGTTGGCTGGGGTTTACATTGCGAGGCCGAGAGCCAGCGAGAGCTCCTCCTTGCTGGTTCACTCCCCAGCGCCCCGGCCAGGAACGCGGCCCTCCATCCCGTCTCCCAGGCACAGGGATTCCACCACCTGCGCCACCGCCTGCTGCTCCCCAGAGTCCGCAGGAGCAGGACTGGGCACTGAATCCAGGTGCTCCCCGGTGAGGCACCGGAGTGCTGACCAGCATCCTAGCTGCCAGGCCAAGAGGCCGCCCCACAAGGCTTTAAAATTTAGCTCTGTATTCAAGCGTTGGTAAAACCTTTTTATTGTTCTAGAATACAGAAGACACAGTTTTCAAACTCCTTCTGTGCATGTGTCATTGGTAAAGACATAAGTACGAGATAAACAGGAAGACAAGAGACGACCCCAGTGAGTTTCCATGGCTCCGCACTCGACCACCCAGGCCGTGCACGGCGCATCCCGTGAGCCCGCGGGCCCCAGGGCTTCCCCGGCAGTCTCGGCCCAGGCCCAGAGCTGCTGCATCAGAGCCTGTATTTTGATGAGCTCCCGTGTAATCTTTTTATCCCAATATGTTTTAAGAAGCACTGTTTCGGCCGGCGCGGCTCACTTGGCTAATCCTCCGCCTGCAGCGTCGGCACCCCCAGTTCTAGTCCCGGTCGGGGCGCCGGATTCTGTCCCGGTCGCCCCTCTTCCAGGCCAGCTCTCTGCTGTGGCCAGGGAGTGCAGTGGAGGATGGCCCAGGTGCTTGGGCCCTGCACCCCATGGGAGACCAGGAGAAGCACCTGGCTCCTGGCTTCAGATCAGCGCGATGCGCTGGCTGTGGCGGCCATTGGAGGGTGAACCAACAGCAAAGGAAGACCTTTCTCTCTGTCTCTCTCTCTCACTGTCCACTCTGCCTGTCAAAAAAAAAAAATCCTGCCTCAAACCACTGACTACTTAAGTCAAGTTTGTGCCGTATCGTATCACAATTACGTCAGACTTATCGCAAATGCGGCTCCGGGTAGGTGAAGCTGCTCATGCAACTCAATACAGTGAGAGAATGAAGGAGAAAATCAGTGAGGTCTAAAAATAATTCCACAAAAGTGGACACATGTGTCTGCTTTTTGAAAAAGTATGAATGGAAAATAGAAGGAAAATGGCGTAGCCCGTGGTGAGTGAATGAGCACCTGTAAGAGAAAACTCGTCAGTATCATAGTTGATAATAAAGCACTTGACAGTTATCACCAAAACGCAATGTATTGCCAGAAGAAAAATAAATAAGAGTTATGCATGTTTCCATGGAAACAATGGGACTTCCATTACTTGTTGCAATAACTAAAAGAGCTTGTGGAATTATATTAAAAATCTACTGGCAATAGCATGAATACTGAGTGAGGTGGTGAGTACGAGATGGGCGGTAGAACAAGGATTCGTGGTCCTCAGGGGAGCTACGAGGCAGAGGCCCGTTTCCCTAAGCGATGGGATCCGCGACCCAGAAGGTGTGACGCGCGAGAGCGCACACCAGGACACTGAAGGAGCACAGAGCCAAGGGCGCTTTCTCACCGCACACACCGGCCTGGTCCAGGGTCCCGGATTCATCCAAGCTCCCAGGCCCAGCGGGAGAGTTAAGGCTGAGCGGGCGGCTGAGCAGGAGGCAGAGCTGTGCCGGAGAGGCCGAGAGGACCCGAGGGGACCACTGCAGGCCTCATGTCCGGGGAGGGGGCCACCACAGGCCTCGTGTCCAGGGAGAGGACCACTGCAGGCCTCGTGTTCGGGGGAGGGGACCACTGCAGGCCTCGTGTCCAGGGAGAGGACCACCCGCAGGCCTCGTGTCTGGGGAGGGGGCCACCACAGGCCTCGTGTCCAGGGAGAGGACCACCCGCAGGCCTCGTGTCCGGGGAGGGGACCACCGCAGGCCTCGTGTCCAGGGAGAGGACCACCCGCAGGCCTCGTGTTCCGGGGAGGGGACCACCGCAGGCCTCGTGTCCAGGGAGAGGACCACCACAGGCCTCGTGTCCAGGGAGAGGACCACCACAGGCCTCGTGTCCAGGGAGGGGGCCACCCGTTGGCCTCGTGTTGGGGGGGCGGGGAGGGGACCACCCGCAGGCCTCCTATTCGGGGAGGGGACCACCGCAGGCCTCGTGTTAGGGGGAGAGGACCACCTGCAGGCCTCGTGTCCGGGGAGGGGACCACCGCAGGCCTCGTGCTGGGGGAGGGGACCACCCGCAGGCCTCGTGTTCCGGGGAGGGGACCACCGCAGGCCTCGTGTTCGGGGGTTGCAGCCACAGTGAAGCCCGGAGGGCGAGGGGCGCGGGTGCTCGGAGGGCCCAGCAAGCTGTTCTGGCGGAGCCTCTGCGTGAGCGGGGACCGTGTCTGCAGGCCAGACGCCGGCTCTGGGCGGTGCAGGTCTCGGGAGTGGCACCCACGTCCACGGGGAGGAGTCGTCTTTGTGGCCGTCTGTGCCCCAGAGCGCGGGATCCCGACTGACGCCCGCTGTGACCCTCAGGGCTCCCTGTCAGCAAGAGGTCTGAGAGTGGACAGGGTGTCGGCACTGGTCTACACCCATGAATGGGGCAGAGTGAAAAACCCACGTCAGCAAACACAGAATCAACAGGGGAGGAACCCGGAGGCTGAGAGAGAGTGGCCGCGTGGACGTGAGCGCTGCCGTGGAGACCGAGCGCCGTCTGCCAAACGCGAACACCACAGCGCACCGCGAAGCCAGACCCGGAGCTCAGAGGCAGAAGAGCCGTCTTCATAAGACAGATAAGATGAAAACGCTGTTTTATTTTTGTTTTAAGCTGCAAAAAATAACAGAAAAAAACAAAACAGGAGAACGTTATGTTTGACCTCAGAGCAAGTGTGCTTTCTTCCGGAATTCATACGCAAAAGATCCAGAAGTTGTTCAGGGAAATATTGAGAGAGTGACGTAACAGAGGAGAGGAGTTTTTTTTTTTCCCAAAAACTTGTTTACAATTAAAAAAAAACGGCTTTAAGCAATGTTGAAATAGAAGAGGCAAAATGTAACGTCTATATGAAACTGGTGGATGATTAATCATCACCACGACTGCAGCACGCGTAGCTGTCAACAGAAAAGATCAGGAACTTCCCTCCAAAGCTGCGTGTGAGCAGGTTGAAAACTGCGAACACAAATCCTGCATTAAGTTAGGGAGATCCCAACAGTGGGAGGAGGCGCCCCGCGGTGCGGGCAGCGCCACCTACAGGCCGACTGTGGCCTGGGCGCTGAGGAAGTCCCGAGGGAGACCCGCAGCTGCTCCAACCTGACCCAGCGGCCATTCCGCCAAACCGGGTGTCCACTGGCGAGCAAATCACGTGATCATGTTCTACTCCGTCTGATATTTACAAGGAAAACGGAAGCTATTTGCAATGTACTTTGTAACAGGAAAAAAAACCCAGCTCAGTCATGGAGCCCCACAAATATGCAGTTTAATCTGCAGCGGGCGTGCGCCGGGGGCCGACAGGCTGCATCCCCTACCGGGGGCTGAGTCCACCTGCCAGACCCGGCTCCGTCCCCAGCTTCTGGCCAGGGCCCAGAGACGGCTCAGCCCAACCGGGAGACACAGAGCGAGGCCTCGGCTCCCTGGGGAGCAAACCTGTGGACGGGAGCTGTCTCCCTGTATCTCTCTTCTTTCCCTCTCTCTCTCTCTTTCTCTCTCTCTCTCTCCTCTCTCTCTCTGTTTTTCTCTGTGTTTTCCAAGTAAATGAAAAAAAAAATAATAGCACATTCTCTGGTGACACTATGTAGCAACTTGGATAAATGAAATAGTCCTAAACACAAACACCACAAGAATCCTGACACTGTAAGTGACCCAAAGCTAGTTGGGTAGCGGTGCATGCCCATAGGCAGTTAGCCTGCCCCAGGTACGCGGCGTCCCCTGGCTGAACCTGCACGGGTGACGCCCCTCTCTAAGGCCGCCGAGCGGCTGAGCTCCGGGTGACCTGCAAACCACGGATTCCTTCCGCGACCGGCTGATTCTCAGAGATCAGCTGATTGGCTTCGTGTCTGCACTGCCCTCTTGCCGACTTTAACGCATCAGCGGCAGACGCACAGAAAACCTCACAGCTGCCCCCATTTGTGCCAACCAGAAGCCCCCGCGGGGTGATGTTCTGCTAATTGGAGCACACTTGGGTGAGGGGAGAGCCCCTACGTGTGCTTTGCATGAGCTCCCGCAGAAGCCGGGACACACGTGAGCGGGAGAACGGCGGAGACTTTGGAGGGAGACGGGGCGGTCCTCCAGGATGCGACCCCTCAGCTGCGGCCACGCAGGGGCGCTCGTGTCCGTCGAGCTCACTGATAGTCGGGGCTGTGGTGTTGGAGCGCCCAGCACAGGGCTTGGAGCGTAGTGGCGGGAGGGAAGGCAGCCGCTGCCTCTCCCGGTGCGCGCTGACCGCTCCGGCGTCCACAGCAGGCTTCTCCGCGGGGCCGTCCGGCTCCAGGCAGAGCCAATCCAGCTGTCAAAGGCATGTCGGTCAGCCTAAGCCTAGAAGGGTGCTGGAGGGTGCAGGGCCGCTGGGCCACGGCTGCTGAAGATGATTGCAACGCGGGAGGCGGAGATCACCTCACACGTGTCAGCACGCGGGCCAAGGCCAGGTTGCCATGGCTGCCCGGGAAAGCAGCTGAGGAGGGTCCCAGCGCCCGGGCCCCTGCCAGCCACGCGGGAGACCTGGATGCAGCTCCTGGCTCCTGGCTTCGGCCTGGCCCAGCCCTGGCCATAGAAGACAACCGGGAAGTGATTCAGAGGTTGGAGGGTCTCTCTCTCTCTCTCTCTCTCTCTCTCTCTCTCTCTCTCTGTAACTCTGGCTTTTGAATAAAGTGAATTTTAAAGACTCCACTCGCGCGTGGAATTCCTTCACTGCTCCGTGCACGGAAGCCCCTGGCCAGCTCTCTCCCTCCAGCCCAGCAGGGTCAGAGGTCGTGCACAATGCGCCGCTGGCCAGTGTTGGGTTCAGCGTCGTTCCTGCTGTGCACTGAGCCCATCCTTCTGAAGGGAGACCCTGTGGAACACGGTCATAGAAACCGCACGACAGAAGGATTTCCAAGCGCTTTGTGTGCAAGTGCTGGCTGTCCGCTACGGATGTGGACGAACATATTCTTAAAGACGCGTCCAGTCCGCAGTCCGAGAACTGTTTCTGAGCTTAGCCGCTCGGCGGGCTGGACACTGCCTTGTGGTGGCACCAGAGAAGCCAGCAGGGGCGAGGCAGAGAGCAGGGGGAGCGCACCGCGGGCTGGAGGCTTCCCCAGATGCCCCTGGCTGGAGACCCGCTTGCCCCGGCGCAGAGGCAAGGCAGGAAGGGGGCTCGTGCTTTGGGGTAAGAAGACGAGCAAGCCCCCCGCCCGCCCTCCTGCCTGCCCCCCCCCCGGATCCCCGCCCCCCACCGCTCCGCCTGCAGGTGGCTTCTGCCCTCGTCCTGCTGTGAATCCAGAGCCCCCTGCAGGGAGGGCGGGGGCCACTGCCTGTGGCTGAGGCGGAAGCCAGGCCGGCGGCCCCCACCCCTGCCTGTGAAGCTTGGCAGAGTGGACGACCAGGACAGCTCGGCACCCAAGAGGACTTTTCTGTCATTTGCACATAGAACGTGTCTCACAGAAGCAACACACGTGTTCTTAAAAAGGAGGAACCACATTCCAGTCCCGTGACATGCACTAGAGGAATAGCAGACGTGCCGTGGCCCGTGTGTGCATGTGTGTGTGTGTGCATCTGTGTGTATGTGAGTGTGTGTGCATCTGCGTGTGTATGTGAGTGTGTGCATCTGTGTGTATGTGTGTGTGTGTGCATCTGTGTGTATGTGAGTGTGTGTATCTGTGTGTGTATGTGAGTGTGTGTGCATCTGTGTGTATGTGAGTGTGTGTATCTGTGTGTGTATGTGAATGTGTGTGTGGGTGCATCTGTGTGTATGTGTGTGTGCATCTGTGTGTATGTGTGTGTGCATCTGTGTGTAAGTGAGTGTGTGTATCTGTGTGTGTATGTGAGTGTGTGTGCATCTGTGTGTATGTGAGTGTGTGTATCTGTGTGTGTATGTGAATGTGTGTGTGGGTGCATCTGTGTGTGTATGTGAGTGTGTGTGTGCATCTGTGTGTATGTGTGTGTGCATCTGTGTGTAAGTGAGTGTGTGTATCTGTGTGTGTATGTGAGTGTGTGTGCATCTGTGTGTATGTGAGTGTGTGTGTGCATCTGTGTGTTTATGTGAGTGTGTGTGTGTGCATCTGTGTGTATGTGTGTGTGTGCATGTGTATTGTGTTTGTAGGTATATGTGTTTGTATGAGCATGTGCACACACGTATGTGTGCATATTGTGTACATGTGTATGCATGTGTGTATGTGCACATTTATGTGTGTATATGTGCATGTTTGTAGGTATATGTGTGCATGTGTATGTGTGTATACGTATGCATGTATATGTGTATGTAAGTATATATCTGAGTATATAACTTATATGTGTATGTGTATGTGGGTATGTATGTGTGTGTATGTGTGTGTGTTGTGTTTGGGGATATATGTGTGCATGTATATGTGTATGTATGTATATGTGTATGTGTGTGTGTGTTTGGGGGTATATGTGAGTATGTGTGAGCATGTGTATGTATGTGTTTATGTATACATGCATGTGTGTGTATGTGTGTGCATGTGTGGGTGTATGTGTATACGTATGTGCATGTACTTGTGTATGTATGTGCATGCATGTATATATGTGTGTACTTATGTGTATGTGTGTATGCATGTGTATGTATGTATGTTTAATATATGTGTATGTTACATGTATATGTATGTATATGTGCATGCATGTGTGCGGGTACACGTGTCTATGTATATGTATGTATATGCGTGTATGTGTGTATATGTGTGATATGTGTGCAAGTATGTTTTATGTGTGTGGACGCACATGTGTATGTGTGCATGTGTGTGCGTGTGTATGTGTAATGATCTCATACAAAGAGCCATTTTGCTTGGAACACCTGCAGCCCCTGGGCTTTCCAGCTCAATCATGGCTTCAGCACTTTGGCTCTGTGGTGTCCCCTTCTTCACCCCTGCACTTTAGGGAGACCCCGTGTCCTCCTCCAGGCCCCCTGCTGGCCCAGGTTGCAGAGCCGGGGACAGAGTGGGGATGTGGCACCTGGATCCAGCCTCTGCCTCACAGAAACAGGACCTGGAATGTTTGGCAGGGGGAGGCTGGAGCGGGCCTGGGTGGGCAGCTGGAGTGTGCATTTGTGCCCTTTTGGAGGGGTCCAGAAGTGGCAGGGAGCAGGGGGGCTCAAGCCCGGAGCATTTACGGCTTTGCCTGCTGTGCAGCCTGAGGGCCCCAGGATCTGAACGTGGCACCTGCGGTCCGGGTCCCGGGAGGCTGCCCCTGCTGGAGAAGAGCAGAGAACATCGCTTGTAGTGGCTGTGACCTGGGGTCTAACCTCAGCCATTCAACACCCGGAGAGGGGCTTTCGCCTTCCTTCTGCCCTGGGTCTCAGAGGGTCTGGGTGGGCCTCACCCCAGAGCAAGCTCAGCCCAGAGTTTGATCAGCAGCCAGTGTGATAATCAGTACCAAGTTTCCAAGCGTGGCAAACTGTAATTTCTACCCTAAACATAGAACTCTCAGAACTGGGTAGCTTAGCAGTGAGTCAGCCGTGCAGGTGCAGAGCACGCCTGCGTTTAGCCTTTGTTTGGTCATATTTCATATTTCCTTTGATTCTCATCCTGAGAGTGTCTGAGACTCGCTGCGATGTATTCAAGCTGTACATGCATTCAGCTGAGCACAACATGCTCATTAAATATCTTTTTATAGACTTTGAATCTTCCACAAAATGAAGTGGGAGGAGGAGTTGAGAGCAGATTGCCTCGTGTGATGGCTGGGAGGCGGCTGACCCCCGACGCTGCAGAGTGCCGGGTGCGCGTGTAGGAATTGTTGGATTTCTGACAGTGATACACAGCAGAGGCTTGGAAACACAGCCATGTTCATCAAATTGTTCTGTACCAGATGGTCTCTCCATGACTCTAAAAATCTAGGGGGTTCAAGGTGAGTGAGAGTAGAGGGATGGGCAGGTGGGAACAAGCAGCAATGGCACCCCCAGTCTCCTTGGAGGCCTGGTCCCCAGCCGTGATGGGCTCCAGGCTGCCATGTTGGGATGGCCCCCACAGCAGGGCGAGGTCCTGATTGAAATTCTAATAAATCCTAATTGAAATGATAGTTTTCATTTATCATTTTGTCTCACAGGGGTCAATGGATATTGAAAGAAAAATAAAATAAGAATGGAGATGGAGATCACAAATTAACACTTATCAGTAAGCATAATCTTAATATATATGTGCTGTGTCTAGATATCATCCTGCTGGGCTTATATATTGTCTGTTGTGAACAAGCTGCCGTCAAAAGCTCTGGTCACTGATTCAGGGAGCTAAAATCTCCATGAACATTGTACACCACTGGCCATTAACAGAGGAAACCCAGCTACTATCCTGGGGCTGCTGAATGTCTTTTTTTTAAACAGATTTGTTTATTTGAAAGGCAGAGTTACAGAGAGGCAGAGGGAGAGAGAGAGAGAGAGAGAGAGAGAGAGAGAGAGAGAGAGATCTTCTATTCCCCAAATGGATGCAGTGGCCAGAGCTGTGCTGATCTGAAGCCAGGAGCCAGGAGCTTCTTCTGGGTCTCTCATGTGGGTGCAGAGGCCCAAGGACTTGGGCCATCCTCTGCTGCCATAGCAGAGAGCTGGATCAGAAGTGGAGCAGCTGGGACTTGAACCAGCGCCCATATGGTGGCTTTACCCATTACGCCACAGTGCTGGTCCCATGTTTTAGCTTTAGAACAAGTGCTCTTTTTAACATGATAGCTATGTGTTTAAGAGCTCTTTTAGGTGGTAGATCTTTTTTTTATTTATTTTTTTTTTGACAGGCAGAGTGGACAGTGAGAGAGAGAGACAGAGAGAAAGGTCTTCCTTTGCCGTTGGTTCACCCTCCAATGGCCGCCGCGGCCGGCGCGCTGCGGCCGGCGCACCGCGCTGATCCGATGGCAGGAGCCAGGAGCCAGGTGCTTTTCCTGGTCTCCCGTGGGGTGCAGGGCCCAAGCAGCTGGGCCATCCTCCACTGCGCTCCCTGGCCACAGCAGAGAGCTGGCCTGGAAGAGGGGCAACCGGGACAGAATCCGGCGCCCCAACTGGGACTAGAACCCGGTGTGCCGGCGCCGCTAGGCGGAGGATTAGCCTAGTGAGCCACGGCGCCGGCCTAGGTGGTAGATTTGTATATTTGATAATTCACATGAACGACAGCTTATGTTGAAGAATCAGTTTAAGAATAATCATCAGAATGATAGAGCCATGGGAGTCTCCCAGTCTCCCAGCGTCTCTCTGTCTGTTAGATTTTATGTCAGCCAGCTGATGCCCTGGTGTAGTCCTGAGTACCTCTCGGGCACTCCCTCATTACAGCAGGAGTCTGACGGCAGACGGTATTCAGTTCCTGGAAATGTGGAGGTTTTTCTGTAACTTTGAAATTCTTAACAGGAATATGTGTTTACTGATACCCCAAATAAATGAATAAGCAAACATATTTTAGTAGCTCCATTTTAACAGTAAACATGGGGGCCGGCGCTGTGGCGTGGCGGGTAAGGCCACTGCCTGCGGTGCCGGCGTCTCATGTGGGTGCCAGTTTGGCTCCTGGCTGCTCCACTTCAGATCAGGCTCTCTGCTGTGGCCTGGAAGTGGGTAAGTGGAGGACGGCCCAGGACCTTGGGCCCCTGCACCCACCTGGGAGACCCAGGGGAGGCTCCTGGCTTCGGATTGGCTCAGCACTGCCCATTGCGGCTGTCTGGGGAGTGAATCAGGGGATGAGAGATCTCTCTCTCTCTCTCTGCCTCTGCCTCTCTGTAGCTCTGCTTTTCCAGTAAGTGAATAAAACTTTTAAAAAAATAAATAAATATCGACTTAGGAATCCTTTGATCATTTACCATTTCATGAACAAAACTCACAAAGTTCTTAATGAATAGGGTAAAGGAACAGATATTTGCTCTGTCTCACAGCTTCAAGAATGCCATTGATGGGTGGTGCGTGCACACACACACAAACACACACACACGCCAGCTGCCTGTGCCAGGACGCGGCCTGTGTGGTGGGAAGCGTGGAGAGCGCGTGGTTCCCTGCTCACTGTCCCCAGGAGGGTGGACTGTCCCCAGACAGCCCCAGAGCTTAAATGATGAAACATTTGGAAGGTGAGGACCGGACATTTGAGTTCATTGATCTTATTACCATTTTTTAATGTGCTTAGTTGAGAGGGAGAGAGAGCATGTGCAGGCCTCCATCCACTGGTTTACTCCCCGCAAGCCCTCAATGGCCAGGGCCGAGTCTGGGAGCCGGGAACCCCGTCCAGGATCGCCGTTCTGAGTTGAGGGAATGGCATCTTAGCCACTACGCTAAGCACCCACTCCTGACGTAGCTGGTTTTTAAATATTTATGTTTTAATGCACTTGAGAGAGAGAGATAAAGAGAGGGAGAGGGAGACTCATCCACTATGAATTCACTCACAATGGCAGGGCTGGGCCAGGCCTGAGGGGCTGGAACTCAACCCAGATCCCCCACAGGGTCGCAGGAATCCCATCACCCGAGTTCTCGTCACTGCCTCCAGCGTCTGTATTGGCAGGAAGCTGGAATCGGGCGCTGGAGTTGGAACCCGAATCCGGGCGTTCTGTGTGGGGCTTGCGCATCCACCTGCTATGGCAAACACCCACTCCCACTGGTGTTTAGCGTCTGAGTGAACAGTCTTAGGAACCCACGCCACTTTAAATCTGGAAACAGTGATGAAATTCATTAGGGAGAAGCACGCAGGGAGGCGGAACTTGCGCCTTGCTTGCGCACTTCGGTCGCTCCCTACAACGTCTTCTAAGGGAAACCTGGTGACGCGCAACCCCAGTGGTCCCTCCGTCCATGGTGGGCGGGCTCCAGTTCCTGCAGACCCTGGGGCGTGTTTGAAAACGGCCTCCATGGACTTTAAGCCAGGAAATAAAGACTTAGGGCGCCCAGCACGACATACAGGCCAGGGAGGCACCGCTCTTCCACCCGGTGTACGGAGCCCATCACAGGGACGTCTGCACATGCCCGGTCAGAGCCGGTTTTTCTCAAGTATTCTGGATCTGCTAAAGATGAAGACATGGCTGCCACCTCATAACTCAGCCCTCCACCCCCTCGTGGGAATAATATCCACGAAACCATTTATTTAGCTAAATTACCAGTCTTATCTACTTGTTCTACACAAATTATTATTCATTCCGGGGCAATAGATAAGTGGCCTCCTTGGCTATGCTCAATAAATGCCGCATTAATATTAATACCTTGATAACAGTGAGCATTCGTAGACTTGTGCAGAACCGGGCGTCCTCATTGCTGCAGGATACCCTAGAAGGGAGGGAGGCCCCCGGAGGCCAGGCTGCCCTGATGGGGGCCGCACAGAGAGGGCGTCCAGGACGCGGCCTCTCCCGGTCCACCCCACAGAGCCGCGTCCCATAGCCTTCCTGTGCTAAATAAACTCGCGTTCTCTCCCCCAGGGAGCTGGCGGCCCGCACCGTCCTCTTCGCAGCTGTCTTTCCATCTCTTGACATCCCAGCAGTGCCTTTACAGAATTGAATTCAGCACCACACGTTCAGGGGACAAGTCCCCGTGGGAACCTGCATCCCTGCCAAGGCTCCCGGTGGGGTTTGGGGCAGGACAGTGAGCACGTGGCTTGGTGAGGGCGAGGCAGGTGCTCTGAGCTCTAAGTCCAGGTGCCGGAGGGGGGCAGGCAGCCAGGAGGAGACCGAGGGTCCGGGGAGAACTTCTGAGGGAGGCAGCGCTGGCCCCTCCTGTCCGCTGTTTCCATCAGAAAGAGGATCAGATGTTGCTAATTTGCGTGATTTCTTTCTTCGAAGCAGAAATCAAAACTACTCTGTGAAATCAACGACTCAACATGGGCAAGGGATTTAAAAAAAAAAAATACGGAGCTCTGAGTCCCCGGAGCGGAGCCGACAACCTGTAAACTTGCGTCCCGCCCGCTCCGGCCAAAGTCGGAGCTCGCTCGCGCCATCTCAGCCCCCACCCCCAAGTTTTCCGCACAGTTTTGTGTGTGATGGAAATCTGCGTGTCTCGCACCCACTCGCATGTCCTCGGTAACCTGCCGGCGAGGAGGGAGAGGAGGAGCGGGCACGGTGGCCGCAGGGGCGGGGCCGGTGTCCAGTGGGAGGGCTGCAGCCCCAGGCCCCAGGGCGCCCCCATGACCCTCTCGCAGCGGCTGTCTGTGCACTGATCTGGCCCAGGGCGCACCTGCTGTGCTGTCTCTGCACTGATCTGGCCCAGGGCGCACCTGCTGTGCTGTCTGTGCACTGATCTGGCCCAGGGCGCACCTGCTGTGCTGTCTGTGCACGGATCCGGCCCAGGGCGCACCTGCTGTGCTGTCTGTGCACGGATCCGGCCCAGGGCGCACCCGCGTCCCTCCTCCGGAGGTGGGCTCCTGTGTCCGGCCGCGTGGGGGGCCGGAGAGGAAGCTCCCCCAGGCTCCCCCGCGCTGCGCTGCCTGTCCGAGCCAGGGGTCCGAGAATTCGGGCCCTGGGACGTTGGCCTTTCTCCCCTGAGGTCCCCTGCTGCGGCCCGGACACGGAGCAGCGTCCGAGGCGAAGCCGTCTGTGCACCAGGCCCGCTGTCAATCACTGTCCGTCAGGGATTAATTAAAAGAGGAAAAACGCGCCGCACTGATGGATGGGGGTCCCCGGGCGTGCGTCAGAATCCTCGAGCGCCGACGCTCACAGCCGCAGCTGCGTTGGGATTTGTGGGCCCGGCTCTGCACAGGCGGCGCTGCCCGAATGTTCCAGAACCGGGAGCCGGGGGTGCGCAGCGAGCCTGCGCCGGCCCCTGGCCCGCGGTGAGCCCATTCATCACGGCGAGCGGGGAACATAAGCCCAAAGAAAAATTTTCTTCCCGAGTTTCTGACTTCGCGAGAACAAGAATTAGATTGACTGGGAAATGGTTTTTAACCTTTATTCTTAGCATAAATCAAGCGGCTCATTTTTCAGTCTATGCTTATAAATTCAATTAAAGGTCAGATTTGTAATGGAGATCCTAATTATTAATGTGTTGCTATTTTAATTATTAATAGGCTGAAATATTTGCATAATGGATCACGAAAATGCCCAAGAACAACTTTGATGGCATTTGCAGAGCCTGCAAATACACTGTCAGTACCCGGTCCGTGGGACTGTATGCAGCATTTGGTGTTTAGATGAACATTTCAGAAGCAGAGAGAGAGAGAGAGAGAGAGAGAGAGAGAGGTGCAGATCCACACAAAGCCCCATCCCCCGTTTACTCCTCATTTACAAAGGGGGGACTGGGGGACGTTGACCTTGGGGGCCTGGGGCTCAGCCCAGGTTCCCCGGTGGGTGGCAGGAACCCAAACACCTCAGCCTCACTGCTGCCTCCCAAGGGGCTCCTTAGCAGGAAGCTGGAATCAGGAGTGGAGCCGGGACTTGAACCCAGGTCTCAAATGCGGGAGCTGAGTGAGTTAGCAGCTAGCCAAACACCCGCTCCTGCGCCAGTGCCAGCTGCTTCCACAGAGAACGTCTATTCAAAGTGTATAAAGCGGAAGCTGCCGTCTCCATTCATAAAAAATGCACAGACTAGATTTTACCTGTCACTGTTCTGAAATAGTTTTAAAACCTGATTTGTGTAGACATCATCAAAGAAAAGTAGCAAAGATATTTTTATATTTTATATAACCCGAATTTATTTATTTATAAAGGACACTTTGGGTTATGGCCGAGTTTAACAATACCCAACGTGAGTTCTGCTTCATCTTGTGAAATTATTGAACCCAAACCCGTGATTGACCAGACAGAAGCACATCAGACTCGTGACATCCCTGAGTAAATGCTAGTGGGCGAGCGTTCCTTCCTGAACTGTGTCACAGCCTGGAAATTTCTGTCTCTGGTACAAAACATAAAACATTCGCCCAAAGTAGGCAGCAAGTAGATGGTTGAAATTTAATGCTGCCTAGAATGTAACCTATGCTTCAGCTCAAAAGGGCGATGTCTCCATTGTTTGCTTTTTAGAAAGACGCTGTTTTGAGAAGCAGCAAGTTTTATTTTAAATTTGATGAGCAGTGGAGCTTGCCTCTCAGTAAAATTTGATTTATTCAATGGTAATTAAGCTGCAGGAGCTGAAATACTGAGAACAACTTTGCCGTTTAGAGAAGCACGGAGCAATGGCTCCGAGACCAACACACCCTTCCTTTCCCAAGGACAAAGCGAGAGCCGTTCGGCGTCAAGGAAATGATTTATCCAGCGATGTCTGAGGGCAGGATTGGTGACGCCGCCTAAAATGAACTTTTCAATAGCTAATGTGATATTTAGTAGGGTTCCGCTTAACCAATGTTAGTAATTATAAGAGACACAAAATTCACTATTAATTAGCTCGTCGTGAATTATTTAGAGGGGCCTTTAAAGGGGCAGCCACCGCCAAGCCGGCTCTCCGCGCTCGGTGCAGACGTCGCCCCTGCTCGTCACCCTTCGCCCCATATAGATTGTGCTTTCCCTGAATTGGGGCTACGCGGTTTTGTTCTCCTACACATAACAAACTGTCGGTTCCTTCTCTGGGGGTGACGAAGGAAACGGGTCAGTCATTTAACAGATTAACAGATAGAAGTACAAGGCTTTGCAAGAGGACTTTTATAGATTCAGACAGAATTTGGGGGGTGGGAGCAGAGCACAGGGTTTCAGGGAAGCGTGGCTAAGCCTGTCCCTCCCCGACAGGGCTTGAGCGCGGAGCAGCCGTCCCCGCGGGCTCCCATGGCCGCTGCCAGGGCCTCTCTCGGGGAGGTCGGCTCCAGGAACGAGCAGCAGTCGAGCGTGTCCGTCAGGAGGGCGTCGTTTCTGCTTTTCGCATGTGTAAGTTAGCTGAGAGACAGACAGACGGACAGATGGACAGAGAGGTCTTCCATCTGCGGCTCACTCCCCAGATGCCCACAGCAGTCTGCAGCTGGGCCAGGCTGAAGCCCAGAGCTCCGTCCAGGTCCCAACTACTTGAGCCACCACCCGCTGCCACGCCGGGTCTGCAGGAGCAGGAGTCAGGAGCACCTGCATGGTGCCGCCCCCGTGTGGCCGCCAGCTCCTGTCCCGGCTGCGCCACTTCCCAGCCAGCTGTCTGCTGACGTGCCTGGGAAAAGCAGAGGACGGCACAAGTTCTGGGGCCCTCAAGTGGGAGTGTCCGGCTCCTGATTTCAGCCTGGCCCAGCCCTGGCCATGCGGCCTTTTGGGACGTGAGCAGCAGATGGAAGATCTCTTTCTCTCTGTAACTCTGCCTTTCAAATAAAATAAAATAAGTCCTGGGAAGAAAAGCTGCCCCCCACCCCCACCCCATGCACATTGCTCCTGCAGCCTTCCTGGGCGTGTCCCAGACGTGCGCTCCCAGCTCCCCTGGGTAAAAATACCCAGAGTGCATTGCAGCAGTCAGCCGCAAGAGCCTGGAAACCAAGCACAGGGCCGAGTCTCACAGCAAGGGCCCCTGGGGGCTCGGTTTCATCTCCTCCTTCTTAATCACAATGTTCCAAACATGGCAAAGCACCGAGTGTGTGGGATGTGTGTCTCTGAGGGTGCTCCGGACGCCACTAGCCAGGGAGAAGGGCTCCGGCCGAAGCCACTCAGGAGATTGGGTTCTGTGGTTAGCACGGCCGCAGACCGCAGGAGTCCCCAGACGCCACCGTCTATGGACAGGTCAAGGTCAGAAGGAGGAGCAGTGGCGTGGGGGCGGCAGAGATGCTTTTCCAGAGAGAAGGGTTTATGGAGAGCAGTTCTGTTGGCGCGAGGCAGCTGCAAACGCAACACATTCGCAGGAAATGAGAAAATAACATGAAAACCACGCAAGCGGAAGGCTGAGGTTATCAGGTGACAAAGCAGTTTCACCGTCTCTGTAATCCCACATGAAAAAGGTCAACTTCAGTTATAGAACAGAGAGTCCCCGCTGGCGTTCTCAAAGCCGCCGCCGGCTCACTGAGGGTGCCCGTGGGGTCTGTCGTCTGGAGACGTGTGGTTCACACTCCGTCCCGAGCCCAGCCTGGCGGCCAATCGCCTGTGCTGTGAGCTCGCTGCTGGCCCGCCCACATGCCCAACTGCTGCTTCCTGTCCAGGAAATGAAAAACAAAGCCCCAGGTGGCGCTGCGGCCTGTGGGCAGCTACCTGGCTGACCCCAGTGTTCCGTCTCAGGATCACACGTGTGCTTCAACCACGGATTGCACCGCGACTCCACGCGGCTCCCCGTGTGCCCCTCCCGGGGTCCACATCTCCTCTTGGTTTTGTAGAGAAGAGCGAACACCTGATTCTCCTTGGGACAGCACTGCTGACAGCTCCCCAGGGGCCCCACCAGCCGCCCAGCTGCTGAGTGTGGAAGCAGCCGCAGCTGAGCTGGCTTTAAAAACACGGCGACGCAGACACATGCCCTGGCAGGTGCGGGGCGCGCGGGCTGCCCCATGCCAGAGGCGCAGCCGGACCCAGGCCATCCCCTCCCGCCTTCTCCCCCTCCCTGGGGACCTGTTTCTCTTTTTCTCTTTCTTCCGTGTGCTTCCTCCCTCATCCCCAAGGTGGTCCGAGGGTCCTGTCTCACCCCTCAGTGCAGATCTGGTCCAGGCTTTCCTGGGGCCCCCTGCGTTTCTCCCGCCACACCACACAGAGGAGACGGTGTGGGCCCCCCAGGTGGTGTGGATGTGACTGCAGAGCCGTCGCCTCCCTCGTCGCCTCCCTCACTGCAGGGCTGAAAAGCAACAGTGTGAAAGAACAGCCCAGGGCCCCCGTGGCGTGGGGAGACACCGCGTCCGTCCCCTCCTGGTGACGAGGACGATGCTTGCACGTGACTCCGACTGGTGCATAGACCAGCTGGCTCCGTGTGCTCAGGACGGTGTGTGCAGGGCACCTCTGTGTGCGGACCCTTTTCCAGACAGAGATTCCCTCGGGCACAGAGAGAGCCGCACTCACCGCGTGCTGCTTGGAGTTTGCAACGAAGGCAAGTGTGTGGAGCTGTTCCTGCCCACGTCTTTGTCCCCTCTGCTTCTAAACACTGGGAAGGATCTGGAAACAAGGGACTTTCTTCTGCAATAAATGTCAAAGTACACAGGTTTAAATTACTAACAGGCACTGTGTATGGGTGCCGGATTTGCATAGCTAAGGAAAACTTTGGGATAATGAATAGACTTCACATAAACTGATCTAGCTGGATGTGGAAATGAGCCTGGTGCTTCGTCTTAGTCTAGTTCAGCACATTTATCGCAGGTGACTTTGGTGGAAACATGGGCGTGCATGTATGTGCATGTGTGTGTGCGTGTATCGCTGTGTGTGCATACGTGTCTGTGTGTATCTGTATGTGTGTCTGCATGTCTGCCTATGTCTGCATATGTGTATCTGTATGTGCATTTGTGTGTCTGTGTGTCTCTGTGTATCTGTATGTGTGTGTCTGTGTGTCTGCGTATGTGTGTCTGTGTGTACATGTGTGTGTCTCTGTGTGTCTGTGTCTGCATGTGTCTCTGTGTGTGCATGTGTGTGCCTACGTGTGTCTCTGTGTGTGTGCATTTGTATGTCTGCGTGTGTCTCTATATATCTGTACGTGTGTCCCTGCATGTCTGCCTATGTCTGCATATGTGTGTGTCTGTATGTGCATGTGTGTGCATATGTGTGTCTGTGTCCCTGTCTATCTGTATGTGTGTGTCTCTGTGTATCTGTATGTGTGTCTCTGTGTATCTGTATGTGTGTCTGTGTGCACATGTGTGTCTGTGTGTCTCTGTGTATCTGTATGTGTGTGTCTTTGTGTATGTGTGTCTGTGTGTACATGTGTGTGTCTCTGTGTGTGCATGTGTGTGTCTCGTGTGTCTGTATGTGTGTGCATCTGCGTGTCTGTGTGTGTCTGTGTCTCTGTGTATCTGTATGTGTGTGTCTCTGTGTGTCTGTGTGCACATGTGTGTCTCTGTGTCTCTGTGTATCTGTATGTGTGTCTATGTGTGTGTACATGTGTGTGTCTCTGTGTGTGCATATGTGTGTCTCGTGTGTCTCTGTATGTGTGTGTATCTGCGTGTCTGTGTGTGTCTGCGTATGTGTGTGTGTCCATGCGTACAAATGCTTTCCCCCCAGATTCTCACACCCAGCTTCTCTCTGCAGCCCCCGGTGTGCCGGCTTAGGGCTGCCCCCGCCTGCGATGTGCCCGAGCCCCCGGTGAGGACTCTGAGAACACAGTGGCAAGTGTGCCTCCCGCTAGCCGTGCAAGACGAGTGTGAGTGGAGACACTGTGTGCGGTGTGCAGCCCAGGGCCCGCCGAGACCCTCCAGTCATGGGTAAAGAGAACGACGCTTCCTCTCCTTTCATACTCTCCCGAGACCTTGGACGCTGAGCACAATCAAATCCAGGTAGCTTTAGCCTCTAGAGACACCGGAGTATTCCAGAAACCATCTGCAAACAGGAGATCTGTGTCCCTGGCCCTACACCGTGATGGGCAGCACAACAGGGACAACGCTGTCCCCGTGAGACCACGGTGGCTCCAGCTGTGCTGGGACCTGCAGAGTGTCCGTGCCTGGAGACAAACTTCCATCTCTGAGCCAGCGAAATAGTTCAACAGAAATAAAATCGGGAAGATGAGAAGTAGCTTTGAAACGTTTGAGAGGATGTGTAGCTAGTAAAGTCCATTCCCTATTTCCCTCTAGGAAAGCCTTCATTTAATTAACTGATTGCAATCAGAGTGGATTTTATAGATAAATATTGATTTTTTAAAAGTAGCAAGTGACATGATTTCATTTTTGAAGAGTAGTGTGACATTAACCTTTTCAGTACCAGAAAAAGAGAGAACCTTTTAGATAAGTTCACTGAATTTTTATATTTTACTTCAGTGCTGGTAGGATTTCCTAAGGAAAGGATTACTTGAAAAAAAAAAGAAAAGAGAACATAAGGTGAAAAACGATTCATTATGCACTTTTCTTATTGTGAGGAAATGTTTTTAGGATTTCAACATTGAAGAATATAAAATAACATCACGTAGAACAGTTAAAACCCATCTCCTTAGAAAATCTGTGAAATTATGTAACTCTGGCGTGTGCTGTGAGAATTAGAGGCACTTTAAAAGTTAGCGACCCTGAGACAGAAGTGAGAATACGTAGAACTGTCCTTACCCCCACAGAAGGGAAAACTAGATGGTGGAGGTTTTGGAAATAGTTTGGCTGCCGCTCAGTGTGGACCCTCCAGGGACTTCGTCTGAACAGAGCGCTGTGGCGTGGGAACGACCCGGGAGCCGATGATCGTGAACTTGCTATGGTCTCAAAATGTGGTTTAAACCGAAAGCGGGAAAAGACAGCCATGATGATCAAGAAATCCCTTCATTGCGCTTCATTTTCTGGAAAAGGTATTTTATTAAAATAAGGAAAAACGACACACGGCCGAGTGAGCACCTGAAATCCAGCCGTGCCTGCATTGGCCTCAGCCCCGCCTGCCCAGGGTGCGCTGCGGGCTGACCCACGGCCAACCGTCCTGCGGGCGAAGGGCACGACAGGACCGGGTTCAGGAGGAAGCCGCCTGGTGTCCTGCCGGCCAGGGATGGAAGGAAGCAGAGCTGTGTTTCCCAGAATAGACGGCTCCCCGAGACCGGAAAGACACCGGCGTGGTGGCCAGGCGCAAGGAAAGCTTTCTTCAATTACAGACTGCCGAGCCAGGAAGCTGACAGCCTGTGGTTAAAGACGAGATCATCTAGCACTTGTGTAAAGTGCAAATTAACGGGGCCCTGTCCCCAAAACAGCACGCAGATTGAAAACCCCAGAGAAGGTCAATGGAGACAGTTATGGGAATCGCCAGGGAGAAGTTTCATTAACTCGAAAACAAACGGCCTGTGGAGACTGAGCAATGATGGAAGTGTGCCTTTCGTGAGACGGAAACTGTCAAATCGCTCCCCTAACGAGCAGCAGAAGCAAAACCAGAGACAGCACACGCCTGCTGCCCGTGTGTCCAAGCCCCTGCCCTCAGTGCTTGCGTGAGTCCCCCAGACCTGCACCTGCACCAGGGCCGGAGCTGTGCTGGACCAGGCCAGGGTCAGCTGGCTTTCTGAGGTCCCGGTTTCAGTATAACGAGTGTGAGACATGAAGGGCGTCAGTGGGCTCCTGGGTTGGATCGAGTCTCTGCCACGTGGCGTTGCCCATCCCAGTGCACCTGCTGTGTCTGCAACGCCTGCCCCGGTGGAGACTGGCCACGACCAGTGACCCGACCGCTCACCAGAGCCCACTAAGCTAATCACTCAGTAAGCTCTGTGGATCCCATTAGACTTTTCCCTGGATCTCGCTGATTTTTATTTAGCGAGTAGAAGAATCCATGTCTCTCAGTGAGGCGAGGTTTTCCTCAGAAGCGCACCTTTGGTTTGGGTTTGCTCAGGTTGGATTATTGGAGATGTTTTTCCCCATATGGGAGCTGAAAAACCTTAATTAAGAAAGAACCATGCCCGCTCTCCAGGCAGGTGAACAGTCCTTCCAAGGGCTTCCGCTTTGAGAGAACAATGCAGCATTTTAGCTGATGGAAGATACTGCAGTGAACCGTCTCTGGGTCTCCTGGAAGAAAGGGTTTCCTCACCGGGTCCCGGATGTCTCCGTTGTGTGGCTGATGGAACATGAACGCACATGGAAGTGTGGAAGCAGCTGGGTGCTACGTGTTCGTCTTGGCTCGACAGAGTCTCACTGGGCCCTGCACAGGGCTGCCTTACCTCTCGTCTCCCCGAGGCCCGACGGCACACATGGAGCTGAGCACTGTACTGTCTGTATGTGCACTGCATTGCAGAAACAACGCGACAATGAGATCAATCCTACGAGCCCCATTTGGGATCTGCAGGCAGTCCGCCTCACCGTGTGACGAGTCACCGGAACGGCGCGTGATCTCCCGAGGAGTAAGTGACCGGGTGGCTCTGCTCCCTCACCTGGTCACTCTGAAACAATGGTAGTAAGGCCGCCTCCGTGTGAAGATGCGAAGTCACAATTAAATCAGTAAGGCGACAAAATGGCAATGATGATTGAAATATGGAATCGCCACTAGAGAATTGACAGAAAGCTATTCAGTAGAAATGTTTGTGAACGGTGAGCGCTGGGCAGCTATCACAGTTGGAGACAAAGGAGCCCAGCACAGGGGGCTGTGTGCAGTAGTCTCCTTCCATGCCGGGCTCCGGGATTTCAGCAAGTGTGAGCGAAGTGAACGAGGAAATTAGCATAAACAAAATACCGAGGGAGGAACAGCTAAGAAAAGATGAACTAGCCCCGAATTACCAAATTGACCATAAAAGAAGTACGTAGGCAGCAGGACGAGGCTTGAGAGAGAAACATTTCAAGACTGATGTTTAACTGTCAAAGAGTTAAGTCACTTTAAATTGCACACAATCAAGGAGCTGCTAGGGAGAGCTAATTTTGCCTTTTGCTTCTAATTCAAGACCTGATCACGTATCCTGCAGGAAAGATGAGCTGGGTGGGCGCACAGCCACGCCGTCCACCACTCGGCAGGCGGACGCGTTGTCACAAGAGCCCACTGATACTGCACCTACGACCCAACGGGATTAAATTCCGGGGAGTTTGATGGATACACTTTCTTGACTGCAACGCTGAACTGTTCCATGTAGAAAACAGCCATTTCTAAGCACTAAAAGCCAATCCCTCAGATCGGGCTTTAGGCAAAAGTGCTACCTTGTGGGCAGGCGCTGTGGCGCAGCGGGTTAAAGCCCTGGCCTGATGCGCCGGCATCCCATATGGGCACCGGTTTGAGTCCCAGCTGCTCCTCTTCGGATCCAGCTCTCTGCTATGGCCTGGGAAAGCAGTAGAAGATGGCCCAAGTGCTTGGGCCCCTGCACCCACATGGGAGACCTGGAAGAAGCTCCTGGCTCCTGGCTTCAGATCGGCTCAGCTCCGGCTGTTGCGGCCATCTGGCGAGTGAACCAGTGGATGGAAGACCTCTTTCTCTGTCTCTACCTCTCTGTTGTAACTCTTTCAAATAAATAAAATAAAGCTTAAAAAAAGTGCTACCTTTACAGTATGAATTTCCACATTGCAGCGTTGGCAGCCAGCTCTGTATTTGCGCCTGGGTTGCCTGGAGAAGACGCGTCCCTGACGGAGGAAGGGACGTCTTTGGTCTTTGGTGCTGCAGCCCTGCACAGCTGGGCCAGGCCTCGCCAGGCCCCTGGGAAGGAGCCGCTCCCTGCGAGGCATGCGCGGGAGAAACATGGGCAGAGCTCCCTTGCAGAAGAGGACTTGCTGGCAGCTTAACTCTCCGACTGGATCTTTCGAAGCAAATTCCCTCCTAGCACGTGAGACATTACAGGGAGATGCTCGGCGGGACTCAGGGGCTGGGAGGGTGAAGAGCCGGTGCACAGCACGCGCGGATGTGCGGTGAACGCCAGGGCGCAAGCAGGGAGAGGGAAATGCAACGCTTTCAGGTTTCAGGTGCAGCGTGGGGCGAGGGTTTGGATATGCAGGCAAGGCTGCCATAGCCACAGCCGCGTTGTTCTCTGAAGACAATGCTGGGCTGCATTACAAGGCTAGTGACCACCTTTGAAACCGTGGAGGCTGAGTTTAAGTGGGACTAGAAACTGCAGAATTCCACCCCCGTCCCACCTGCAGACGAGCCTCTAATAAACAAGAAGCGAAGCTGTCCGTCTGCGGGATTTTCACCGCACTCTTCAGTGGGGCTGAGTTGTTGCTGGTGAGACTGACAGATTCACGCACAGAGCGCCCACACAAGGCACGGGACAAGCACAGAGAGGGGCTGAGGGCTGCCTCGGTGACCTCAGAGTATCTGTCCAGTGCATTCTACCTACCACCTCTCAGGTGTGGGCTCCCACAGAAGCGATTGGCGGTGAGCTCCCAAAAAGCTGGGGTGAGGTGGAGTGGGGCTGGGGGCGGAAGGCCATAGGGATGCATGAGCAGCTGGGACAGAACGTGGCGGCACCCGGCTTTCACTGTGTGGGAGCTTGTGGGTGGCCACTGTGTGGCTCTGGAGACAGGGATAGCTGGACGGTGTTCACGCCTACTTGTTGGAGCCGCTGGCGCTGGAGAGAGGGATGTGTGAGAGGGTCAATGGATGAAGGTCATTTGTGTAGAGCGAGACCACTTACAGAAGCAGAGGGCTCCAGAGAGAAGACTCAGCCACCACCGACAGGGCTGGGCTGCCGTTGGAGGGGCCGGCGGGTATTATACTTTTGGCTTCCTTGGGAGTTGTCTCTGATTAATTAAAGGTGTGCATTGTAAAATCTAGACAGCCATTAAAACTGCTAAGACAAGCATAAATAGTCAGTCAGTACTGGAGATACATTGTAACGACAGCAACGGAGCTGCTCATTTAGTCCAGGAAAAGGCAGGAAAAAAGGGACAGAGAAGCCAGGAGCAGATGAACAGAGAACAAAAGTAAGAGCTACGGTGGATTTCAATCCATAAATCGCCTGGACCGTGTTGAGGAATGTTCCTTCTTTACCCAATTTGCTTAAGGTTTTCATCATGAAAGGGTGTTGTATTTATCAAATGCTTTCTCTACACCTACAGAGATAATCATATGGTTTTTGTTCTTCAGTTTGTTAATGTGGTGTATCACATTGATTGATTAGCGAATGTTGAACCATCCCTGCATACCAGGGGTAAATCCCACTTGGTCGGGGTGAATGATCTTTCTGGTGTGTTGTTGGATTGGCCTACCTAGTATTTTGTGGAGGATTTTTGCTCTATGTCCATCAGGGATATTGGTCTGTAGTTCTCATTCTCTGTCGTATTTTTTTCTGGTTTAGGAATTAAGATGATATTGAACTTATTGAAGGAGCTTAGGAGGATTTCCTGCCCTTCAGTTGTTTTGCATAGGTTGGGAAAAATTGGAATCAGTTCTTCTTTAAATGTCTGGTAGAATGCAGTAGTGAAGCCGTCCTGTCCTAGACTTTTCTTTGTTGGGAGGGCTTTTATAATCATTTCAAGCTCTGTCTTGGTTGAGTCTGTTTAGGTTCTCTGTGTCTTCATGGCTCAATTTTGGTAGATTGTATGTGTCCAGGATTCTATCCATTTTCTTCTAGATTTTCAGATTTGTTGGTGTATAGCTGTTTGTAGTAATTCCTGATGATTCTTTTTATTTCTGTGGTATCCATTATCACATCTCCCTTTTCTTCTATGATTTTATTGATTTGGGTCTTCTTCCTCCTCTTTTTTTTTGGTTAGTCAGGTCAATGGTATATCAATTTTATTTATTTTTTCAAAAAATAGCTATTTATTTTACTGATCTTTTGCATTTTTTATTTTAATTTTATTTCTTCTCTAATTTTAATGATTTCTTTCCTCCTAATAATTTCAGGTTTGGTTTGTGGTAGTTTTTCTAGGTCCTTGAGATGAACTGATAGCTCATTTATTTGGTGCCTTTCCAACTTCTTGATGTAGAACCAATTGCTATAAACTTCCCTCCTAAGACTGCTTTTGCTGTATCCCATAGGTTTTGATGTTGCATTTTCCTCTTCACTTGTTTCCAGGAATTTTTAATTTCTCATTTGAATTCTTCCATGACACACTGTGCATTAACTCTCTGTGTGTTTTCATATTTTCTAGAGAATCTTAGGTTAATTTCATTTCATTCCGTTGAGGTCAGAAAACCTGCGTGTTTTTGAAATTGCTGAGACTTGCTTTGTGGCCTAGCATACGGTTTATCCTAGAGAAAGTTCTATGCATTTATGGAAAGAATTAGATGGGTATCTTTCTGTGTTTCTGTGTGTAGCACATCCTTAAGCAACTTTTGCAAGGCTGGATGAGTGGTAACAAATTCTTTCAGTTTGTTATGTAAGGTTTTTATTTCACCTTCATTCATAAATGAGCTTTGCAGGGAACAGGGTTCTGGGTTCACAGTTTATGTTTCTCTTAAGACTTGAACTATGTTGCTCCATTCTCTCCTAGCCAGGAGGGTTTCTGATGAGAAGTCAGCTCTGAGTCTCATTGGGAGCCTCTGAAGGTAATCTTTCATGCACATCTTATAATCCGTTCTGTGGCGAGTTTGACCATGGTGTGTTGTGGTGAAGAGCTTTCTTGGTCATGTCTATTAGGAGGTCTGGACATCCCTTTCTGAGCCACAAATACAATAACCGTGAATGGTCTAGTCACACCAATGAAAAGAATGAGACTCCCCAGCTGCACACTGCTGGGAGAAACGCACTAGAAATGTGAAGACGATGAGGGAGAAAGAACAGAGGAAGGGGGAGGGTCGGGTCACACAGCTGGCTCAAACAGAGCCCCTCTGACACCTCACACAGCACTGCCTGTGACAGCTCACACACTGCCCTGTGACAGCTCACACCCTGCCCTGTGACAGTTCACACACGGCCCTGTGACAGCTCACACACTGCCCTGTGACAGCTCACACTCTGCCTGTGACAGTGCAAACAGCACTGCCATGTGACAGCTCACCACCTGCCCCCTGTGACAGCTCACACACTGCCCTGTGACAGCTCACACCCTGCCTGTGACAGTGCACACAGCACTGCCCTGTGACAACTCACCCCTGCCCCCTGTGACAGCTCACACACTGCCCTGTGACAGCTCACACCCTGTCCTCTGACAGTTCACACACGGCCCTTTGACAGCTCACACCCTGCCCTGTGACAGCTCACACCCTGCCCTGTGACAACTCACCCCTGCCCCCTGTGACAGCTCACACACTGCCCTGTGACAGCTCACACCCTGTCCTCTGACAGTTCACACCCTGCCCTGTGACAGCTCACACCCTGCCCTGTGACAGCTCACACCCTGCCCTGTGACATCTCACACCCTGCTTGTGACAGTGCACACAGCACTGCCCTGTGACAACTCACCACCTGCCCCCTGTGACAGCTCACACACTGCCCTATGACAGCTCACACCCTGCCCTGTGACACCTCACACCCTGCCCGTGACAGCTCACACACTGCCCTGTAACAACTCACCCCTGCCCCTGTTGCTGATAGTGACTTGGGTCAGACAGAGGAGGGCTGCACAAGGTGCTGTATGGCATGGCAAAGGCACAGTTCACGATGGCGTCCTTCCTTCAGTTTTCAGGGAGTGGTCAGCACAAGCAATCAAGGCTTTGATTCATCAGTGGCAGCCCTGCACCCCGCCCACCCCGGGGCCACAGCCCTGTCTCTGCCCCGAGGAGCCGCCCTCCTGGGCTCATGGATCTCACTTCCCCTCGTAATAGTGTGAGGTGTCTGCGTTCTCAAGCATTTGCAGGACTTACTCCTACTTTAGAGTGTTCCCTCGGATTGATATGCCATAGACTGCATAATCTACAACTGACCCATTTTACTTCTGTCTCTTAATTACATATACATGCATTTATAGAGATACACACATTCATATATATGTGCCCTACAGATGTGCTCAATCAGAACTGTTGATGAATGTCAGAGTGAAACAAAATATAAGAGTGAAACAGACATGCATGCACACACACATGCACACACACGCACACACACGCAACACATGCACACATACATGCACAAGCATACATGCATACATGCACACACAACGCACACACACGCAACACATGCACACATACATGCACAAGCATGCATGCATACATGCACACACATACATGCACACACGTGCACCCTTGTTCACGTGTGTGCCTCTTTCTCTAGGACAGACCTTGGAGAGGCGTTGGAGGGGGTGGAGCTGCATCTTTACCCGAAGACGCAGGGAGCCTTGCACACCGCGGGTCTTTCCCGGGCAGCCTGGTGCTACTCAGCCCTCTTCCCGCCTCCTCACCCAGCTCGTTCCCATGAACTGCGGCCCTGCGCCCAGACCTTGCCCTACACCGGCGGCTTGCTTGCCTCCCTCAGCTCGTGTGCTTGGCTCGCAACTTCCCCGTGAGCTGTGGACATCTGCATCCCGTCTCCTTCCTGTCACCTCGTCTCGGGTAAAGAAATTCTGCAGCGGACAGGGCGGATGCTGGGGGCGCTCTGGTTACTCCTCTCACTGCCCTCAGATGCCGTGGCCAGGAGCTCCCCTGCACGCATCCTCCACACCTCCCCTGCACCCCTGCACCCCTGCACCCGCACCGCACAGCCCTGCTGCCTCGTTGTGGCCTTGCGTGGCTGCCGCAGCCACGTGGGCTCCGGACGCCCCCACCCACAGCCCGGTGCTTTCCCTTGAGCTGCACACCGGGAGGATGACTCCCTTGCTCCCGTGGGTTTCACAAACTACCAGGGGCTCGCTATGGATTCCTCTGCTCGTCGTCACTCCCACCTAGAGCTGGACACAGACAAGTGGCAGTCCTGCCCTTGTCCTTAAAGCATCGCCCCCGGCATGAGACGGGGACTGCAGCAGTGTGGGGGCGGAGGAAGGCTCGAGGGCCCCGGAGCCCCGAGCAGCGCCGCCCCGGCTGGCGGGTTCCAGCCTCAGCCCTGACTCTTCACTGTGGATTCCTGCTAACGCAGGTCCTAGGAGGCAGCAGGGAGGGCCCGGGTCCGGTCACTGGGTTCCTGCCAGCCGTCGGGGGCGAGCTGGAGGGAGTTCCCAGCCCCCAGCGTGAGCCCAGCCCAGTCATGACCACTGTGGGTGATCGGGGAGTCAACCAGAGGATGGGTGGTCTCTGTACCTGTCTCTCCCTGAGTCTCTCAGGTGTGTTTTTACAAACGGCCCGTGCTGGCGCCTCCCCATGCCAAGTGCCATAGATGACGGTGACATGGGAACCGCATCTCCGGCTGGCTGGGGGCTCTGCGGGGAGGTGCCTCGGCCCAGCCGGTGGTGTGCTGTGCTGGGGGTGCTTCTCAGGGCTGTAGCCAGCTTGTCAGCATCGAGGCGGGAGTTTGTCACTGGCTGGGCCTGCTGGCGATGTCCATGGCCAGATAGAGATGCATTACCCGCCCTCCTTTGCTTCCGCAGAAATCCAAAAGGACGCCGTTCCGGTGATGGAGCCCACGGTTACCGAGAGGCGTGTGTGTCGGAGCTTGCTCTGAGTCCCATGGCTGCAGGCTGCAGACTGAGCCCTGAGTCCTTGGCCGGGGCTGCAGCCCCTCGGCCCCCTCGCCGGCCCCCTCGCCGGCCCCCTCGCCGGCCCCCTCTGCTCTGAGCTACCCTGGCCCCAGACTTCAGACAGCTGTCACTGTGTGGCGTCGGGAGCAGTGCATAGAGAAAAGTCCCTAATTCACGGAAGATGCTACGGCGTGTAAGATAGCGGCGTCGTGACCCACTGGGATTCTTCCACATCCCGGTCAGCGGGCCTTGTTTGTTGTTTTTAATTTCATTTTTGAATGCATGGTTAGGAGGGTAACTTTGGCTGCATTTCTAATATTTTCCCCAGGATTGTTTAAGGGGTAAGCACAGTGGCTGTGATACACCAGGGTAACTCTTTTGCTAAGGAGAGACTCTGCCAGTTCAATTGAGGACTTGTTTCTGATACTTTCCAACTGTGAGACAGTATCCTCTACATTTAGCACGTGTAAAACACACAAACGCTACTCCAACACCGGCATGCGTGTAGAGAGCCCACGAAGGGTGTGCAGAGCAGGCCAAGGGTCCCCCGCCTCCTGCCTCTCACACCCAGTGCTGCCTGCCCCAGGAGGCCGCCATGGGGGCTGCACTGTGAGGAGTGGCCACCAGAGGGCACCAGACCCAAGGTCAGGGCGGGGAGAGCGCCACACCACTCAGGTGTACAGTCCTGCCACTCCGAGGAGACGGGCGCACTGGGCCAGGGAAGAAACCCCGCAAGTGCTTGGAGAGAGGCCGCCAGTGCCAGCTTCCATTTCTCAAGGATAACGATGCTAAATTCAAAGACTGGCGTTGTTAGATACAAAGTCATTTGCATGCACTGATTTGTACATGACCAGCAAGAACCGCCACAAACCGCTGTTTCGCGGGGAAGCGTTGCGGGCGTGCGGGCTGGTGGAAGCTTTGTTTGCCCACTTTGCGTCACCTCCTGTAAACGCAGCAAGAAAGAAAGGCCGGATGTGCCTGGCAGTCAGCACACAGATGACCCCCCGGAGGCCACGGGCCTGCGCCCTGCTGCTCCCTCTGCACAGGGTGCCCGCGAGCTCAGGCCACAGCGGGCACGAGGAGGAATCAGCCGCACCGCTGAATGCTCGCCTCATTTTCCCAGTGGTCTGGCACGAGGCGGTCTTGTTCACGTCTCAGTTCCCGCAGGGCTCAAGGGGGGCAGGAGGGGGCGGCGTGGTGATGATGACCCGGCTGTGAGGGGCCACGTGCAGTGCAGGCCTCGGCTGTGCTCGGCGGCCGGGCCGAAGCTTCACCCCGGGGGCTGTTCCGGACGCTTCCCCAGCAGGTGCGTCCTGGCGGGGCTGGGGGGGACAGCGCAGGGCAGGAGTGGGGAGACCACTGCCCCCCCTCTGTGTCCTACGGAGGCACCACAGAGCAGGATCCCTGGTTTCCAAGGGAAAATTTTCTGAGCCACAGCAATGCCAACTTATGGTGGCCAACTCGGGACACAGAGGCAAGGCTGCAGAGCCCCGGGAGCGCCACACTCGGCCCAGCACTCATGGTCAGCGCCGGGGAGCCGGCCCAGGGCTGGCAGCCGCTGAGTGAATATCCTGTCCTTGTCCTTGGAGACTGGACGGCCAGCCACACACACACACACACACACACACACACAGATGCACAATCACACACACAGACACACACTCACACACACTGACATGCACACACTCACACACACTGACATGCACACAGACACACACAGACAAGCACACAGACACTGAGGCACACTGACACACACAGACACTCACACTGACACACAGACACAGAGACACACACTGACACACAGACATGCATACTCACACACACATAATCACACACGGACATGCACACACAGACACACACACAAACATGCATACTCACACAGACAGGCACACTCACACACATAGACACACACAGACATGCACACACAGAGACACACACTGACATGCACACACTCAGACATACTGACATGCACACAGGCACACACACACTGAGGCACACTGACACACAGACACTCACACTGACACAACAGACACAGAGACACACATGACACACAGACATGCATACTTATACACACAATCACACGGACATGCACACACAGACACACACACAAACATAGATACTCACACAGACACCCCACACACCGACACACACAGACATGCATACTCACACACAGACGCACAATCACACACAGACATGCACACACAGAGACACACACTGACAAGCACACACTCAGACATACTGACATGCACACAGGCACACACACACTGAGGCACACTGACACACACACAGACACTCACACTGACACACACAAACACAGAGACACACAGACATGCATACTCACACACAGACACACAAACACATATGGACATGCACACACAGATGCACACTCACACAAGACGCACACACAGGCACACATACAGAGAGAGATACACTCACACACACTCAGACACACTCACACACATAGACACACACAGACATGGACACTAACACACACACTGATACGTACACAGAGATACACACTCACATACACACAGACATGCACACTGACACACAGACACACACAGTCACACATACACAAAGGCACACACATAGAGACACACACACACTCCTCACACACACAGACATGCACACACACACTCACACTCATGGCCCAGAGACCCCTTGTAGTGAGGTTCCTGCCATCAGCTGTGGTTCTGGTGGACTCCCGTGGCACGCTTTGTCTGTGCTACGTGACTGTTCACATGGCTTCTGTCCAGGGCTCTCCAGCCAGGCCACCCTGGACCACGGGGGCCTTTGTGAGACGAGGGCCGGTGGGGAGGAAGCCCCGTGGCTGGGGGCGCCGGTCGTGCCCTGGAGCTGCGTGGTCCACAGCATGGGCGGAGACAACCGTGAGGACTCTGGGAGGAGAGAGCGGCCGAGTTCTTGGAGGAGGGGAGGGGAGGTGGTGAGCTCGCCCGGGCCCCGCACCCTGGTTGTGGCGCGGCTAGCCACAGCCTCTTCCCAGCGCGGGCTGGGTGAGGAGGGGTCTCCAGCCCGATGACTGCTGTCCTTTGGAAAGCAGAGACCCGGGGACTCCGGGGCACGGAGAAGCCATCTTGGAGGCAGAGCCGGGAGCCAGGAGTCTGCCAGCCGGAGGATGGCCCGGCTGGGAGGGGGCCTGGGGGAGCGGACGCCACTCCCCGCCAGGGCCGCCAGAGACAGCAGCCGGCCGACACCTGCGCTCAGACGCCTGCCCACCCCAGCTGGCAGGGGCCGCTGGTCCTGCTTGACTGTGCTCAGTCTGTCGGGCAACCCTGGGCCCCCGCTGGACTCCGTGCCGGTCTCTGTTCAGGTGGAGCAGGAGGGGGTGGCAGGCAGCACCGGGCCCGTGGCAGGCCTTGGTGGCCTCTGTGGGCTGCCAGCGGGCAGTGTGGAGGAAATGCTGCAGATGTGTGTGGTCTGCGGTGCGTCCCCCACGGCTTCCGCCCAGCAGGTTCCTAAAAACAGGCGGCCAGCCGGAGGGCGGAAGTTTCCAGGGCTGGGCGTGGAGGGGGCGGGCTTGACAAGTTCTTTTTGTTTTTAAGGTTGTGTTTATTTATTTGAGAGGCAGAATTACAGACAGAGAAGAAAGTCCTTCCATCCGCTGGTTCGCTGCCCAGATGGCTGCAATGGCCAGAGCCGCGCTGATCCGAAGCCAGGAGCCAGGAGCTTCTGTTGGGTCTCGCACGCAGGCGCAGGGGCCCCGGCACTTGGTTCCCAGGCCATAGCAGGGATCTGGATCTAAAGAGGAGCAGCCAGGACTGGAACCGGGGCCCACATGGGATGCCGGCACTGCAGGCAGAGGCTTAGCCCACTGCGCTACAGCACTGGCCCTGGGTTTGACAAGTCCTGGGGTGGGGGAGCAGGGAGGGAGGCACTCGGACCTCACTGTGCACACGAGAGTCGGGCATGGATGAGGAGACCGTGCTCGGCGCCCTGGCTCTGATGGGGGCACAGCGAGGCCTCTGACGGCCACCTCCCGTGGGCCGCTCACGTCTTGGCTGTCACTCTTCGGGGCCAGGTCCCTACTCCTCATCTTTAGCCTGGAGTTGGGCAGAACGGAGCAGGTGTTGTGTGCTGGGGAGAGGGGGCACCCACCCTCTGCGCCACCTCTGCTGAGAGTTTGCTCACCTGGGACGGGAGACCGCACGCCAGCCTTCTAAAATGCAACAGTGCATGGGTCCTCACAACCAGGGACGGCGGGATACATGTCCCTGCGGCTCGCACCTGGGTGTGGCGTCCACAATGCACTAGAAGGTGAGAGGGTGAGCGCTCTGGTTTCGTGGCCCCTGGACGGTGCCAGAGTCCACTGTGGAATTGGCAAGCAACGTCGCCATCACACGGCCCCAACTGGGGGACGGAGGATGGGCCACTTTACCTGTGAGATGCAAGTACAAGACTAAAACAGAGGCGGGAACTGCTGCAGCAGCCCAGAGACCTAAACCCTCAATGCCTAACACCCATCGGGCGCGTCCCCAAATGCCCAAGGCCGCAGGGAGAATATTTAAAGGCCCTCGTCTCATGGAAACAGCTCAGCAACAGTTGGAAGTGTTTGTGCAGGGTGGTGGTGTGGCTGGGTGTACAGAGCCTGGGCGTGGGGCCGGGCACTGGGCTTGCAGGCTCTTGGCTCAGGGCTGTGACATTCTGCAGGTGCCCCAGGGTCTGTGGGTCTCAGTCACGGTCGCCAACGCCGTTTCTGCCTTCGCCCTGCCTTCGCCTCCCCGAGCCTGCATGCGTGCCTAACGGCGACACCGAGACGTCATGGCCCTGCCCGGCCACAGCGCCGGCCTTGGGTGGCCCTGGCTGGCCTGCTTCCAGCTGAGGGCAGACACAGAGGGCAGACAGAGCTGGCTCGGTGACGGCGATGACGGAGCTCTCAGATGGTGGCTGCAGCAGCTTCCCCTGCGTCCAGGTTCTGACAGAACCTCCTCAAACACGGAGCTAGCCCTGGGCAGAGCGGGGAAGGCCGGCTCGCGGCGTCCGATGCGTCCGCCGGGCTGGTTTTGCCCCTGCTTGCTGGCTCCCTCGGTGGTGCCATCAGAGCCACGTCCTCTTTGTGTCCTCAGAGACGGCTCAGCTGGGTGGCTCCCGGCACCTGGCATCCCCTGTGCCGCAGGGCCCTGCCCCACTGGGACATGACTGGGCGCACACAGAGCACATGTGCGCACCCATGACCACCTTTACAGGGGTGAGCACAGAGATGCGGAAGGCGTGGGGAGCAGGTGCGTCCCCGTGGGCCTGGGGCGGTGCCCCGAAGGTTGACCTTTGCCCTACACACACGTGAGGGACGAGCAAGCTGGCACGCCCGGGCATCCTCTGTGCCCGAGGTACGTGCCTACCTCCCTCAGCTCACGTGTGTGCAGGCGGGTCTGTTCTTCCCCTGAGGATCCCTAAGTGGGAGTGCAGACGCCCCTGGCCCTCCTCACCCCTCCCTGGTTGTCATCCAGTCCCAGAACCAGGTGGGACTGCAGCACCTGCCCCAGACCCCCACCTGCGGAGGTGGATTTCCTGCTCATAGTCCCGATATTGGGGCATTTTCAGTTACTGTGACTGAAAATATAAAAAGGCAAAGCATCAGATAAATAAATAAGTAATTTAAAGTGAAAAGCTGAAGCCACTGTGGTCAAGAAGGGCTATCCGATCAATCACACCAGTCAGACCGGCACACCTGCCACAGCCGTCACAATTACACCAATCATAACAGTCAGACCAGCACACCTGCCACACCTGTCACAATTACACCAATCATAACAGTCAGACCAGCCACACCTGTCATACCCGTCACAATTACACCAATCATAACAGACCATCCACACCTGCCACAGCCATCACAATTACACCAATCATAACAGACCAACACACCTGCCACAGCCATCACAATTACACCAATCATAACAGTCAGACCAGCGACATCTGCCACAGCCGTCACAATTACACCAATCATAACAGTCAGACCAGCCACACCTGTCACAATTACACCAATCATAACAGACCAGCACACCTGCCACACCCGTCACAATTACACCAATCATAACAGTCAGACCAGCACACCTGCCACACCTGTCACAATTACACCAATCATAACAGTCAGACCAGCACACCTGCCACACCCGTCACAATTACACCAATCATAACAGTCAGACCAGCACACCTGCCACACCTGTCATACCTGTCACAATCACATCAACTGTAACAGCCACACCAATCAGTTACTCCAAACATATCAATCAGAACAGTCGCATCGATCAAAACAGCCACACCGATCGTAACAGTTACAGTGATTTCACTAGTCACACCATTAACAACCACACCAATTTTAACAGTCACACCAACCTCATCAGCCATACCATTAACAAGCATACCAACTGTAACACACCAGTAACAATCACTCCAACTATAACAGCCACACTGACCTCACCAGCCACACCATAACAATCACTTCTATTGTAACAGTAGCACTGATCTCACCAGCCATTCCAGCCCAGCCCAGCCCCAGCCCCAGCCCAGCCCCAGCCCAGCCCAGCTCTGCCCTGCCCTGCCCAGCCCATCCCAGCCCAGCCCAGCCCCAGCCCAGCCCCAGCCCAGCCCAGCTCTGCCCTGCCCTGCCCTGCCCATCCCAGCCCAGCCCCAGCCACAGCCCCAGCCCCAGCAGAACGCGAGATTCTGCTTTCTCCCAGCTTTGCCTTCAGCCTCTATCCAAGTCCGTGATTTTGCTGCCAGTCTCAGACCCGCAGCCCCTCCCACTTCTAAGTGACCACTTCGCAGCGTCCCCCCAGGGGTGGGGCTGTGCCAGGATCGCTGGGGAGGCCGAGGGCGTGGCACAGCCTGCCAGTCTCCAGGTGCCATCGGCTCTGCACAAAGTCCCGCGTCTCAGGGGCTGGGCACCGAGGACGCAGCAGGCCCGGGACTCGTCCACAGAGGCCAGCAGCCCCGAGCCACGGCTGAAACTCACTCCTCCACACCAGAGAGAAGGGGCAGGCCTCCCGCTGCTGTGCCCCGTACCACACATGAGAGCAGACTCCCCCACACGCCACATTTCACACCACACACCACACACAACATGCCACATGCCACACGCCACATGCAACACCATACACCAAGTGCCACACTTCACACACAACATGTCCACACTCCACAGCCACATGTCACATGCCACACACCTCACATACCACATGTTCACAGCCACACATGTCATACACCACATATCCACTTACCACACACATGGTATGTACAACATGCCACACACCACACGTCCACATGCCACATGTCACATGCCACATGCCCACATATAACATGTCCACATGCCACATACCACATGCCCACACACCACATGTCCACATGCTACATGTCCACACTCCACATGTCACATGTCCACATGTCACATGTCACGTGCCCACACACCACATGCCACATGTCCACATACCACATACCTCATGCCACATGTCACATGCCCACATGCCACATACCACATGTCACATGCCCACACACCACATGTCCACACTCCACATGTCACATGTCACATGTCCACACACCACATGCCACATGTCACATGTCCACACACCACATGTCACATGTCACATGGCCACACGCCACATGCCACACTCACAGCTCTGCCTGAGGCCCACCTGCTGCAGGAGTCCAGCTCCCGCGTCCTCTGCCCCCTGTGGCCCTGAACTTGGCTTCTGTGTGTGTGCTTTGCATCAGTAGGACGGACGAGCACGTGACAGGTTGATAAGCTTTATTTGTTTTACATTGGCAATGACTTTAAATTGGATGTTGGGCATTTTTTAATTAGACATGCTTACTGGGAGCAAGAGGAAAGACATAGCGTGTGATGCCGACTGTTGTAAACAGGCAAAAATAGCATATGTAATTATGCAGTCAGTGTGCTCCGCTGCGGAGATTCATATCTGAAATGCCTGCAGATGGGGAGCACCTGAGGTCCACAGCTTCCTGGAACAGGGCCAGGACGCTGCTCAGTTCTCCGTGCAGCGCAGGGCGCCGTCGGGGGCGGTGCTGCTGGCCCGGGAGAGCTGCTGGTGTGCGCAGACCGTGCCGCCGCGGGTGCGCCTCCACGGTGCGCCCCGGCCCACGCCGCCCATTACGGGAATGAGATGTGAAAAATAATTTCCTGTATCTCTGAGGCATCGCAGGACTAAGTGGATTGCTGGCTCTGGCCCACGGACAAATAGCAAGTGAGGCTGCCCACACGCCCCCTGCAGCAGGGTACCTGCGTCTTCCCGGCCCCGCTCCTGGGCACGGCGCGCCGGCCACTCACAGAGAGGCCACCACTCTGCGTTAGTGTGCAGGCTTCGGTGAGCCCCGCTGCTATTGTGTTTTAAGTGGTAGCTTTCAGCTCTTCAAAATCATGTCCACTAATTAGAGGCATGTGGCCAGCCCTGTCCTCTCCCAGCCATAAGCTGCAATGCACAGTCACAGGCCCACGGACTCGGCTTCTGGGAAGCAGCCCTATGCAAACAGTGGGCCTGGGCCTGTCGCTGGGACGCATCGGCGATTAATTCTCAGAGTGATCTGCGGCAAGGATGTCCTTTTCCCTGGAATCCGGGTTATTTATGGGTTCCCATTAATTATGCCTAATTTTCTGTTGGCACTTCTCCTCCTAATGTAATTCAATTTAAGCATATCTTTCCAGAGACTTATTAATAGGTAGGGTCATTTATATCGTGTAGCACAAATATTTTATAATCCACTAATCTTGACAAAAAGGCAATGCCTTCCTAATAAAAAATGTATGAGGAGTAATGGTTGCCTATTAATAACTTATTAGGTCAGATCACACAGTTTGAAGTGTCTGTTACACTTTCCTCTGATCAGATTTCCGCCTTTAGAACCGGCCGCACTTCCCTCACCTTCTGGTCGCCACTGTTGTCAGCATCGCCCCAGCCGCGGGCTCCCTGGCTGTGCCCTGGTGAGGGACAGGAGGTGCAGACCCCCAGTGCGGCACTGAGCTAGGCCTTAGGGTGCGGGGAAGCATGCAGGGTCAGTGTGCCCCCCGCTGCGGGGAACCTCGCGGGGTCAGCGTGTCCCCCTCCCTGGCGGGGAACAATCTCCCTGCATCGATCCCAGATCACCTTCCCGGGAACACGGACACAGAAAACCCGGCTGTGCTCCCGGGGCCTCTCCAGGAGCGTCTCAGAGGTCGAAGAAACACAGCGCAGGGCCCGTGGTTAGCATGCACTGCGGGCTGCTCACATCTCAACACGGGGCGGGATCATCTTCCATTGACACTGCTGCCTTCAGATTGCAAAGATGTTCAGAAGGTCCTTGGGGTCATCCCGTCCCTGCCCCCAAGGACTTTAGCCTGGGAAGGGGAGAGAGGGGCAGAGAGAGAGAGAGGAGAGGGAGGGAGAGGGAGAAGGAGAGGGAGAGGGAGAGGGAGAGGGAGAGGGAGAGGGAGAGGGAGAGGGAGAGGGAGAGGGAGAGAGACAGAGAGAGAGAGAGAGGGAGAGAGAGAAGGAGAGGGAGAGAGAGGGAGAGGGAGAGGGAGAGAGACAGAGAGGGAGAGAGAGGGAGAGAGAGGGAGAGGGAGAGAGAGAAGAAGAGGGAGAGGGAGAGAGAGAGGGAGGGAGAGGGTGAGAGACACAGAGAGAGAGAGAGGGAGAGAGGGAGGGAGAGGGAGGGAGGAAGAGACAGGGGCTGGAGGGAGAGAGAGGGAGTGGGAGGGAGAGGGGGAGGGAGAGAGATGGAGGGGGAGAGAGGGAGAGGGAGAGTCAGGGAAGGGGAGAGACAGAGTCCAGGATGGTGGTCCCTGCACAAGGTGCTCTGTGCTCAGCAGGCTTCGGTCCCTGTGCCTGTTGGTCAGGGACCCTGGACGGTTGTTCACAGACCCCTCCCAGTGGAGGCACAAAGACAAAAAGAGGAACCACGACACTGATGACAATAACGCCCCGAGGGCTGCACGCAGGCAGTGACCTGAGCAGTGGGGGCAGCCGCAGGGCCGCCCGGTCCCGCCTGTGCACAGAGGCTCTGGTGTGGTTGCTCGGTCGGACGGACGGCGAGGCGGTTCTCTCTGAGTGCAGTGCCCGTGCGCGCTGTCAGCTGAGCGCAGCCTGGGCTCTGTCAAGCTCCCGATGAGATTCTTCACTGGTGGGCGCCTGTTTTAAAAGCTGCCCCTGGGGCTGGCACGCGGCCCCCAGCAGCTTACACCACTGCCTGCAGCTCAGGCATCCCTTATGGGCTCGGGTTCGAGTCCGGCTGCTCCACTTCTGATCCAGCTCCCTGCTACTGCACCTGGGAAAGCAGTGGAGGAGGGGCCGAGTGCTGGGTCCCTGCACCCACGTGGGAGACCTGGAGGAAGCTCCTGGCTCCTGGCTTTGGATTGGCTCAGCTTTGGCTGTTGCAGCCATCTGGGGAGTGAGCCAGCAGGTGGAAGACCTCTTCTGTGTCTGTAACTCTGCCTTTCAAATAAAATAAATCAATATTTAAAAGAAAAACCTGCCTCTGAAGACCCCTGGATGAGGCTGTCAGCAGCTTAAATGTTGTGTGAGGCAAAGGAAGAGCGGCTGCACTGAATTAAAACAGAACACACGTGTGCACATGTGTGCGCATGTGTGTGCACTTACGCATATACATGTGTGTACATCTGTGTGCATGTGTGTATATGCATGCGTGTGTGTGCACACATGTGTGTATGTGTGTGCATATGTGTGCACGTGTGTGTATGCTTGTGTGTGCATGTGTGTGCACGCCTGTGTGTGTGACTCATGGCTCTTGGTAGGCACTGCTGACCAGAAGAATGCACGTATGAATGACCTTGATGGGGTCAACATAAGCCACTACCAGTTTTGTTCTGAAAAGTCGTCATCAGGAACGTCCATGAGATGAAATCCTCCGTGTTGAAGAGACCTGATTTCCACCTGTCTTGAAAGTGTTTTGTGTGACCTGCCTGCTGTTTGTTATGAAGCCCGGCATCTACCCATGATCCCACGGTTCCTGGAGATTCGCGGGAGTGAGAGTTGACACTGGGAAGTAACGCACCACCTCCCATCAGCCCCTGTGCCTCAGGCTGTGCACGTGCCTGCCTGGGTTTTCCCCCAACACAATGCAGGCCCCCGCCTGGACAAAGGCACCTACTGGAGTTTGATTCCTGGGGACTCTGCTCAAGGCTATGCACATCATGCCTTTGTTCAACAGGCCACGTGGCGCGGGTGCAGGGGTGTGGGTGTTAGCTGGCACGGGTCCTGGTCCCAGGAAAGCGAGGGGGCTGGGCTGTGACAAGCACGCCCCTGCACCTGAGCGCACACCACAGTGACAGCACTGCCTGCTCCTCCCCCAGACACTGAGGCCTGAATCCTGCACTCGACTTCACACAAACGAAACAGCATCACAGCCTGAGTCCAGCTCGGCTCTCCCCGGCCCCTCATCGAACACAGAAACATTAACCATGAGAGGGGAAGTGGTCAAGGGACAATGGCAGACGGCTGATGGCAGCAGAGCGACGTAGATCCTGGGCACAGGCTGAGCCAGGCGCGAGGGGAACGAGGGGCAGGTGCGCAGTGCGGGGAGAGCGCGCCGAGTCCTGGGCCGAGAGGTTCACGCCTGCTCCTCCCGCGGGCACAGAGCTGTGTGTCTTCCCGCACGGGCCAGTTCCGAAGCCGGAGGTCAGAGCCCTTCTGATAACAGCAAGGAATTATGGGACAAAGCCTGGTGGGTTGGAGTCCTTGTGGGCAGGCAAAGGCCTCGGGAAACATGAGGTTCCCGCCGGCGGTGATAAGTGGGCAAGGAAGCAGGTGCGCTGAGCCGCGGGGACGCGGAGCCGCCCTCCAGGGCTGGAGTCGGCTCCGTTCTGCAAACAGGTCCGTGGGTCTCAGAGGCCGCCTCGGCCCAGACCCTGGCTTTGCCCTTGGATTTGGAAGCTGGTGCCCGGGAGCCCTTTCAGGATCTGCAGGAACAATGCTTTGCGTTCTGAGAGCAGGAAGAGGGTAACTGGATGAACGCAGGTGGCGTCCATCAGCCAGGGAGCTCCTTGCAGGAGAGGCGGGAGGCAGGCGGGATTCCAGGACTCTCCCAGGAGGAGCTAGAAGGGCCAGGGCCATCCTGGGGGCCAGGGCCATCCTGGGGTCCCGGGGCAGAACTTCAGGGAGGCTCCGACTGCCCGGCCGGTGAGCTCAGCCACAGGTGTCTGGGGCAGTGGTCCAGGTGGGAGGTGGGGCAGAGGTGCTCCCTGTAGCCCGGTGCTCTTAGCAAACATGGCCCCGGGCACTACCTAGCGCATTATTCAAGTAGCGGATTCCAGCGTCCGGCTAGTGAGGAATCTATGGCTTTAGAGTTCACAAAGCACTCACCCGTTCTTCCTCTCATGGACCATGAACAGCTGGTCAGCTGGAGAGGTGCGCTGGCTTAGGTCAGCGATCTCTAGGGGCCGCAGGTGTGAGCTGGGGTGTGGCTGTAGGGGTGTGGATGAGTCCACTTAGGACCCAGAAGGTGGACCTGGTGGGATACGGTGTTCATGGGTCTTGGTGCAGGGAAGCTGAGGAAGGGTTAACCCCGCCGGCCCCAAGCAAACTCGTTCTGAAGTGCCGACTGGGACAGGCAGAGGGCCGGGGTGCAAGGAACGGGCATGTGACTGAGAAGAGGGAGTTACAGCAAGACTGCGGCTGCCGGCCATTACCAACGGTGCCTGGCGTGTCACGGTGAGCTCGCCAGTGTCCGCTGGTGGAGGCAAACCAGGGACTGCGCCTCTCCTAACCCCGTGCACCTGCTGCAGCAGGGTCATCCTCAGCCCTGAGCCACGGAGCCAGCGGCCGGGTGTAGACGGGGTTCACACAGGGACCGTGCCGTCCTGGGAGGGGTGCATGGAGAGAGAGCGAGGAAGGTGTCTGGGCAGCTGTGGCACGGCTGAGTGACCCAAAGGACTGGCCCGGGCCGGGCACACATTCGGCTGTTGCACAACGCCCACCTGTGCACACCGATCACGGTCCAGAGACCCTGAAGGAAACATTGCATGAAAATGGTCAAGGTACATCACTCGCTCCGTCTCCTGTGGGTTCACCTTCCCTGGCCCTGGGGTCGGAGCAGAGACGCCGCACAGGTTACCGAGGCGTCAGGCAGTAGCTGCCTTCCTGGCGCTGAGCGCCTCTGCATGGTTTGGAGAGTCCCACACACTCCGTCTGCCCGGCGTTGATTTCCTGGGTCAGGGCCACGGCGTGGAGGCCACGGCATCGGCTTGCACCACCAAACGTGCAGCTTGCACAAGAGTGGGCACGTGGCACCCACATCACACAGCTCCCCGCCCCACTGCACCAGCCCTCGCCCAGTGACGAGGACCTGACGCCGTCCCGTGAGAGCAATGCCTTCTGCCCCGCGTCGGAGAAGGGGCTCCCGGCGATGGCACAGCGGGCACTCCCCGGCCCCTCTCAGCTTGCCCGGTGCTCTGTGGCACAGAGGCTGGGGGTCAGAATAGACGCTGGCATTTACGGGAAGCTTCTGGCTGCTGAGGGTTTGCGCCACGGTCACAGATTGCCGGGGGGTTTCAGTGGGGGCCGCCGGGAGCTGCAGGTCAGCCTCGCACACGAAGGTCAGCGTGTCCCCGGCGCTCGGCCACACGCGGCTCAGGCCTCGCGCACACAAAACCAAATTGAATTAACAGTGTGGGTTGACTCAAATCCACACCAGAAAGGGAATTCAGAGTGAGGGACAGAAGGAATCAGAGGCTGGAGCTAATCTGATTTAGCGTGGCTCTGTCGCCCGGACCTGCTCCCCGGCCGTGCCCGCCCGCGCCGATCACCAGCCGGAGGCTGCCTTCCCTCTCAGCAAGGAGCAGAGCACACGCGACGTTGTCAGCCTCTGGAGTGGCCTTGCCGCTGTGTGGACCGGACCGCGCAAATGCAGGAGGAAGCGTCTCGTGAAGGCGTCACCACGGAGTGTAGGGTTTGGAAGAAACATCCAATTCAGGTTTGCTGAGGTAGGCAGGCTGCCTGCATCAGGGCGTATTTTAATCATATTTCCGGATTTTTTAACAAAGACACGGCTTTATTTGTCAAGTAATACTTACCTTATTTATAAAGACGTGGCCCCTTAAACACTTACTTTCTACTCTCACGCCATCTTTCTCTGTTGGATTTCCCCAAAGAGCTCCCGAATGCCGCGATGGTCACACACTGCCACCTGTCCCCAAGAGCAGGAGGCCCGCGGCTCACAGCCGTGAGTGGGCTCCGGGACCACGGCCAGTTCTGGGCTGACACAGTCTCCAAACTTGAAGGAACGGCAGCCTCTCCCTGTATAACGAGGCCTAGTGACCTTTACTTCCTAACGAGAATCGCTGGACACCGTCACTCCGTGCTGCTTTGAAAGCTTCGGGGGGAAGCAGAGCGGCTGCGTCCACGCACGGCGGGAGCCGGGCTGGGCGGGGCAGGCAGCCTGGGGACGCCGCTGCAGTCCCGCTCCTGCCCCTGCTGGGCACAGGCCCCTGGCTCCAGGGCTGTGGCTGCTGAGAGCCTCTGAAGCGGCTTCGTGAGTGTGGCCGGCCCCCACCACTATCAAGTGCGTCTCCCCAGCTGAGGATTCTCCTGCCACTGCTTTCTTCACACCCAGCCCTGTGCTACGTTTCCGCCTGAAGCCGCGGGGAGCAGGGCTGTGCTGTGCACGCTGGGTTTCCCCAGGAACCTGTCTCAGTGCTGTTCTAGCCGCAGCTGATGGCTTCTCAGTTTTGAGCTTGCATCACCTTCCCGGGAAACCATTGGCATTGCTGCTGCACAAACAGCACCCCCCCCCCCACAGTCCGCAGGTTGCCTCCCTGGTTGGCTGCTCCATACAGGGCTGTGTCTTTGTTGCCTGGTTGTGCTTTGTTTGTCGTGCACACACAGGCAGGAGTGGGTGTGTGTCCGGGTCTCTGTGCTGAGAACACCCTTTTTATGTAAGATGCTAACCAGGCTGTGCCGCGACTTCCACCACCAGGGGGCAGCGTTGCACCAGGGTAGCTGAGAGCCCAGCCTCCCTTGGAGAAGGCAGAGGGACGCACCCTGGCTGGTGCCAGGCAGGGGCGCAGAGCTGCGTGTGTTACCACCAGCGTCCAGCCAGACAGGGGAGTCCTGGTTCTGGCGTTAACGCCGGGGGTGGCTCTGATGGAGAGTGACCACACGTCACACCCACCTGTCCTTTCTCGGGCTCCTTTTCACATCCCAGTGCCTCACGGGGGCTCAGCAGGGCACAGCCCCCACCCCGGTCATCCTCCGTGGTGCTGCTGCCTTCGTAACCTCTGCCCCCTTCAGGTAACCCCTCCGTGACCATCACACTCTACGCCATCAGCGTCCGGGCCACACTCCGCAAGTGAGAATTACCTGCTGCATGTTTGGTTAAAATGTGTGCCGCGCTACTGGGCAAGCTGGCAAATGTACTTGTAAGAGATTTCTTTACTGAATGACATGTTTCCTTGGACAGAACTGAGGGCAGAGTGGCTACATGCACACGCACACATATACACATTTATTTATTTAATGTATTTGAGAGGCAGCAAAAGAGAGAGAGAGAGAGAGAGAGAGAGAGAGAGAGAGAGGGAGAGAGAGGGAGAGGGAGACCGTCCCTGAGTCACTCCCTAAACACCTGCAATGGCCAGGGCTGGGCCAGGCCAAGGCCAGGAGCCAGGAACCCCATCAGGCGCCCCTCGTGGGTGCCGGGGCTCCACTCCTGTGTCGTCACTGCTGCCTCCCAGGGCGTGCGCTGCAGGAAGCTGGAGCCAGGAGCAGAGCTGAGCCTTGAACCCAGGACCTGACTCGGGACGTGGCGTCCTGGGTGACAGCTGAGCCTTGAACCCAGGACCTGACGCGGGACGTGGTGTCCTGAGTGACAGCTGAGCCTTGAACCCAGGATCTGTTGTGGGACGTGGTGTCCTGAGTGACAGCTGAGCCTTGAACCCAGGACCTGACGCGGGACGTGGTGTCCTGAGTGACAGCTGAGCCTTGAACCCAGGACCTGATGTGGGACGTGGTGTCCTGGGTGACATCCTAACTGCTGGGCCAAATGCCCACCCTGGTTTCTGTATTCTGATTACGCACTGTGTCCATCTCACGTTGCAGCTTCTAAAATATTTTATACTTCAAATGGTCATTTCCAGTTTCCATCACCCACTCTCGGTAGTGAAATCCAAGTAGCCATGATTTTCCACCTAAAGCAAACTGACTGGTGAGATGACGACCTGGTCACGACGCAGGCAGGGGCGCTGCGCTGCTTCAGAGCACAGATCCGGGCTGGGAGGGGCGAGGCCAGGAGGGGCTCAGCCGGGAGAGGTGAGGCTGGGAGGGGCGAGGCTGAGGCTGGGCAGGTCATGGCCAGGAGAGGTAAGGCCAGGGGGGGTGAGGTGGGAGGGGTGAGGCTAGGAGGGTCATGGCCAGGAGGGGTGAGGCCAGGAGGGGCGGCCAGCACCGCCCTGGCTGTCTGCAGCGGCCACCCCCAGCCCTCCTGCTGTCCTGTTTTCCTCCATGTAGGTACATGGCTACAGCAGCTTCCTGATGGAAGGGAAATGCGGAAACAACATGGTCGAAGCAAAGCCTCTTCAAGGATTCTGCGTCTGCCGGGGACCTGGCCGCGGGGAGGGCGTGCCTCGCGGTCTCGCCTCGGGGAGGGTGTGCCTCTCGGTCTCACCCACAGGGGACGCCATCCACGTGTCCAGGATCGCTGTCCTGTAAAAAGTCAAAGAGAAAGCCAAGGCGGAGGGGGGTGAGGGAGGGAGTATGGTTGTCTTCTTAGAAGCGTGTCTATGAAATGCATGAAATCTGTTCTCTGCTCATAAAAGATGTCTTCAAAATAGCCGTGCATTACTGCGTTCCTCCCGATGCAGTTCCCGCGAGAATGTGGCAGTTGTCGGCGCCCACCTTGGACGACCATCCGTAACGCGCCTCGGGGACTGGTGCAGGGTCTGAGAGTCACGATGGAATGCATGTGACCAACTTGCAGAAACTGTGCAACTCTGGTCAGCTTCCCTTACCTGAGCACTTTTCAATGCCTCTCCGTCCTGGACGCACTTGGTGAAGACGCCAGCAGCAAAGCCCCTCGCGGAGCAGGTGCGCCAGCGGCTTTGTGCTCCCGGAGCTGCTCTGTGTGCAAACTCAGCGCTCCGAGCCCAGAAGAGAAGTCAGGCTCCACTGTGCGCATGAGGACTGCAGCAGAGGCGGACAGGACTGGCCTCTGTGCCGTGCCTGGCATGCAGCCGGGAGGGCCCAGGCTGCGCCCACTCGGTGGGTAACACAGAAGCTCAGGGTCTGGCTCCCTGCAGGGCCGCTGTGTGCTAACCCCTGCTGGGGTCTGCGTGTCCTGGCTGCCCGTCTGCTCCACCTGTGGTGTGTACATCCGTGCTCGTTAGCCTGTGTGGAAAGCAAAACCACAAGTAAGTAAAGAAAGACTGGTCATGGCTAGACCCTGAGAATGCCTCCTTATACATAGGACACGCATCATATCCTCACGTGTACACGCACGTGCACAGGTGCGCCGCATTATCCTGTAGAATATAGACACATGTGTGCACATGAGCATACATGTAGCTACACAACTCTGTGTGTGCAGATAATTTGCAGACACACAGCTATCAAATGCACACAGCACGGAACATGCTGATGTGACGTAACGTGCTAGAATGACGCAGCTGTATTAAGTGTTAACACAGCTACATATGCAGACGAGAGGTGGGGAATGTTTGGAGGAGGACGGTGGAGATTAATTTGTGCATTTCTCCCACAAGCCTCTGCCATCCGTCTACCTCCTCTGGTCCTTGTGTTAGAAGCAGGCTGAGAGCTGGCATCGGGGTGCAGCAGGCTGAGCCGCGTGGTTGTGGCTGCTCTTCTTCTGGCCCAGCTCCTGCCCTGCCGATGGCCTGGGAGATGGAGGAAGATGGTCCCAGTGCTGGGGCCCCTGCGCTGGGGTGGGGGACCCGGCTGCAGCTCCAGGCTCCTGGCTTCAGCCTGGCTCAGCCCTTGCCACTGGGGTCATTTGGGGAGGGAACCAGCAGGTGGAAGATCTCTGTGTTTCTGTAACTCCGCCTTTCAAATCAATAAATGAATCTTCAAAACTAACAGAAAAGAAACTAGGCATGAAAGCTTAAACACACATGGTCTCTGAAAAATCAGAGAACCAAATAATAACCAAGTGACCACACAAACAATGCTTAAATCATGTCTTTGATAAGTATATATATACATATAGATATGTCACATACAGAAATCCTTTTCTATTCATAATGTATTCGAAGTACAAATAGTTGTGGGCAATTTATTTTCTGTCCTAAGTACTTTGGACTGAATTTTTATGAAGATGCACCGGGGTAAGCTCAGTGGGGAAAAAGACAGCGTTTGTAACCAGCGAGCATAGACTTTCCTGGGTTCACAGTGCAGCGTGTGGGTAACACTATAAAGTTGTAGGCGGGTTATCAAAGTACGGATGCTGTAGAGATGAACTTTCCCGTCGCACTCGGATCTGCGACATTCTGTTGTCTGTAAAACGATCTGCTTTAACAGATCCGTGTTTAAGCTCTCGTGGGCTTTCTCTCTGCCTCACGAAATACGTTTCTCTGGGGCCCCCTTCTCGGTTCCCTGTCTTGCTGGCTGCTGGCCGGGGCGCGGGCTGTGCCTGCACGGGCACCTTGAGCCGGGGCCGGTCCCGGGTACGCAGTCGCGTTGCGTCTTGTTGCCCTGGACTCCAGACGATGCTCCTCCCCCTGACGGCTCAGAGAGGGCTGCTAGGTGGTGATCCTGCCTCGTGTCCAGGCCCGTAATTACACGACCATCAGCAGGGAGATATACAGTAGGCGCGCTGGGCACGAGTTGCCGTAAATCCCGCGCTCCGAGACGCGGCTCTCGGACTCCGGGAAGTGGGAGAGATTGCCTTTCTTGTTGTTGTGGATTTCTTGACACCACAGTGGGCAATGATTAAAAAAAAAAAAAAAAGCCTGTTTCTGATTAAAAAAAAAAAATCAATGACGAAGCAAAGACCTCTACCATCAAGCACGTTTCTCGCTTTGGTTTCTGGTGAACTGACACAGGAAATAGGAGTTGTAGCCTGAGGCTTGGTCAGTGCCTCACGCCCTCGGCCTCGCGCGTGTCAGCGGCAGTGGGCAGAACACTGAGGGAGCTGCCACCCCGGGGCCCGGGCAGCCGATGCAGCCGTGGCCGTCTGCACCCAGCCTGCTCCCAGTGGCAACACGGCTGCAGGGAGTCCTGGGCACGCTTGGTTCTGTTCCCTGCAGAGCAGGCCGTGCCCGCGCCGTCTCAGCACCCAGTGACTGCCCAGGTGGGGCCCTCGCTTGCCCACGGGGCCGTGTGAGGGCGACGTGCTCGCTCTGGGGCACACTCATGCGGTCTTTCCTGCCAGCTGGCATTTCCTGCACGTGTGGCAAACCTGACTTCCCTGCCCCGAAATCGCACATCGACTTTGACACTGGGGTCGCGGCTGCCATTTCTGGATTGCTTGCTCCTCTTCCCTCGCCTGCCCTGGAATCTCTATGCATCATGTTTTAAAATCAAATCTGGGCCGGCGCCGCAGCTCACTAGGCTAATCCTCCGTCTTGCGGCGCCAGTACACCGGGTTCTAGTCCCGGTCAGGGCTCTGGATTCTGTCCTGGTTGCCCCTCTTCCAGGCCAGCTCTCTGCTGTGGCCAGGGAGTGCAGTGGAGGATGGCCCAAGTCCTTGGGCCCTGCACCCCATGGGAGACCAGGAGAAGCACCTGGCTCCTGCCATCGGATCAGCGCGGTGCGCCCGCCGCAGCGTGCTGGCCGCGGCTGCCATTGGAGGGTGAACCAATGGCAAAGGAAGACCTTTCTCTCTGTCTCTCTCTCTCACTGTCCACTCTGCCTGTCAAAAATAAAAAAAAACAAAAAAAAAAAAAAAAAAACAAAAAAAAATCAAATCTGAAACCAATGGTGAGCCATTGCAGATTTTCTCTTTTCCTATATTGAAATCAATAAATTAATTTTAAAAACTTAATTCTTTTAAAAGAATTGCAGCAATTTTGTATAATTTTGACAGTCAGTGTTTTGGAGTCTGGCTTATTATTAAACCAGAGAGGGAAAACTTGGGATTTCAATATTCTGACTTTGAGAGAGATTTTGTTAAGTCCGAGCTCACAGACAAATTAATGTCGCGCCTGTCCTGTGTGCTCGCTAGAAGACGCGAGGGGGATGGTCCAGGCTGAGACTGTGACGCCGTATTTGTTTATTTTAAGAAGTCGGAAAGCGAGGGGCGTGAGACAAGTTTGTGACACCCAGACCACGGTCCCCTTTAATTCATTAGCTGCATGTTTTACAAAAGTTTTTGATTTCTGTTAATTTTCCATTTCAACTCAAAATGAAAAATTCAATGATAATTGACCAGTTCAGTAAACAATGGACGTGGGGTTTCAGGAGCGTGGTCAATACCCACAGTCCTTTCCATCAGCCTCCTGGAGCCCCCAGGGGAATAACTAATACAATTAGATATTGACAGGTGTCGCCCGCTCGTTATGACGGGCGCCTCCGAGGGCCGTGAGTGTGGCGTTCACAGCCGCGCGGAGGGTCCGGGGACGATGCCGCCTCACACGGTCACCTGTGGGCTTCTCGGATGTCACCTCCTGCTCGCACGCCTGCTGCAAGCAGTCCTGCAGCTCGGACACGAGGACAGGCTCGTTCCTGCTGTCCCACGCCGTCCCGGTTTGTGCGAGAGCAGGCAGCGCCTGTTGGTAGCCAATGTCCAGCGGCCTTGCCCCGACCCTGTCCCATCCACACCCTGTTCTGGCCCCTGCCTGGTGCCTCCATGGTGACTCTCACAGCGCAGACACGTGCGCCCAGAGCCCGCAGAGCGCTGGGAGCCAGGGGCTGCCTGGGTTCTCCACATAGCCGCCGGGTTCTGACTGCTCACAGGGGCCAATGACCACAGGTCCGAGCTCTGCGGGGGCCGTGGTCAGGCCCTGGGGCCTCTCTCCTGGCCACGGCATGTCTCTGGCCCTTTGTGTCTCACCGCCGGCACCAGGGCAGTCTGCCATCTGCCGAGAGCAGAAAAAGAGAAGTCCCCTGCCACCCAGGCTCTGGTGCCTGTGTAGACACACCAGAGAATGTAACTTCCACAGCTCCGCAGCCTGCTCCTCATTGCATATTGAATATCTGAAATACTTGTATACACCTTGTTTGAATGACCATAGATTGAAAATGAAGATTCAGAGCCGGCTGTGGTGTAGCAGGTTAATCCACTGCCTGCGGCGCTGGCATCCCATGTGAACGCCGGTTCAAGTCCCGGCTGCTCCATTTCTGATCCAGCCGCTGCTGATGGCCTGGGAAAGCAGTGGAAGATGTGCCAAGTGCTTGGGCGCCAGCTTTGGATGGAGTTCCAGGCTTCAGCTTGGCTCAGCCCTGGCTGTTGTGGGTGTTTGGGAAGTGAACCAGAGGAAGAGCTCTCCCTCCCTCTCTCTCTGTCTCTCTCTCTCTGTCTCGCTCTCTCTGTCTCTCTCTCTGTCTCTGTCTCTCTGTGTATCTCCCTCTCTAATTCTGCCTTTCAAGTAAATAATTTTTAAAAAGGAAAATGAAAACTCCATTTACATTTTCACTTTTTAAAAAGTTTTTACTTATTTATTTGAAATAGAGATGGGGAGAGAGAGAGGGAGGGAGGGAGGGAGAGAGGGAGGGAGAGAGGGAGGGAGAGAGAGGAGGGAGAGCCTCCACCCCTGGCTCACTCCCCACGGGCTGTAAGCGGCCAGGGCTGGGCCTCGCCAAAAACGGGAGCCAGGAGCTCCGTCCCGGCCTCCCCCGGGCGTGCTGGGGCCAGACGCTTGCAGCAGCTTCCGCTGCTTTCCCAGGCCATCAGCAGGCAGCTGGATGGGAAGTGGAGCAGCCGGGACTTGAACTGCTGCTGGAATACAGATGCCGGCATCGCAGGAGCGGCTTAACCCGCTGATCCACAGCCCCCGCCCCTGCGTTTCTCTGTTAAAGACGCTTTTATAAACAAGTCCTCCGGAGTGGAGGAGTCCCAGGAGCGGGGGTCGCAGTGGGCTGGCCCTGTGGGATGTGGTTTATTCCTGCGCCATGCCCGGAGGCGTGGACACACGCACCGGGCAGCAGGGGTATTTGAAGGGAGCTCGGTGCTTTCCAAAACTGGCATCGCCAGAGCTGCGATCCCAGCCAGAGCAGGTCTCCCTAATCGGGAATGTGAGTCACGGATCCTCGCGTTCTCGCTGGGAAAAGGGTCCCTGCCCAGCACACGTGGCCGGCACAGCAGGCGGCAGTGGCTGACCGGGAGGAGCAGCCCAGAGAGTGGGGCAGGCGGGCCCCAGGAGCAGCCCCGCCCCTGGGGCCGGGACACAGCCTGGGCCTGATGCACTGAGAGGCCGGCAAGACCCTGGGCTGGCAGACGCCTCCCAGAACTTGCAGGAAATCTGTCCAGAGAGCCGGGTCTCACCGGAGGGCTGCCTGGGGAGTGCTGGCCAGCAAGTGCTGCGGCCACCACTCTGGCATGGAAACACTCCGCGGCCGGAGGTCCCCGGGAAGGTGGGCCTCGGGCCTCTGCATGGCCCTGCGTGGTGGGGAAGGCAGGGCTGTGGATCCGTGTCCTCCGTCCACACAGCCTCGCTCAGTGCCTACAGAGCGCACGTGGCTGCGGATGGCCCACGTGGCTGTGCTGAGCAGCTGGAGAGAAGGCCCCCCCGGACGTCCCTGCTCCCCACCCCAACCACATCCCCCCTCCCGGGTTCCTTTGCCATCGGCAGCCTGTGTCACCTGCCACTTGCCTGCAGCATCTGGGAAGGCCCGGGGTCAGCCAGCAGCTGGGACCTGGTGACACGGGCAGTGGGGAGTGCACGCGGGACAGAGCGCCATGGTCTGTGGGGTCTGTCTGGATCAGGTGGGGTCTCCACGTCCTTGCCCCTCTGGGGTGTAGCCTGCAGTGTCTGCTTCCTGGGGGAGCGGCCGGTCTCACTTGCACAACGATGTGCCCACAACTACGCTTGCTGGGAGCCTGTTCTGCCTTGGAGTTGATCTGTGCCTGAGATGTCTGTACGCGGGAGATCTTCCCGGTTGATCTGCAGCGTCCACCGACGGGGGACACCTCTCAGCCGCGCCGCTGCACCTGAAGCCGTCTTGGGGTCAGGCTGGACCTCAGACTCCCTCCTGCCCCCCGGGATCATACCCAAACCGCTGTGCCTCTGGGACGCCCACTCCTGCCTGGTGATTAACAGAATCCTTGGCTGAGCGTCCCTCCTTTCTCTGACAGTCAACTTCCCCAGCTCAGCGCAGTCCCCTGGGAATGAGCCCTGAGATCCACGTCCCAGCCGGCGGCCTGTGGTCGCCACTGGGAACCCAGCACTGCACTGTCCATTTTGCTGCTTGCGCTGGGAAATCTGCTAGTTATCCCCAGTTAGATGAACATACTTGGCATCATTCAGATTTCATGTAAGACACAGATTGATTATATATACAATACTAGACAGATGTACACCCCGCTGCAGTAATGAGGTCAGAGTTGAGGCAAGGCATCTGAAACTTTGAGAAATTTGTTCCCAAATTCAGATATACATAGGCAAATTTATTATTTTATGAATTCATAAAATCCAATAGCATTTAAAGTGCACTTTTTTAAGATTTATTTTATTTATTTGAAAGACAGCATTACAGAGAGAGGTAGAAACAGAGAGAGAGAAAGGTCTTCCATCCGCTGGTTCACTCCCCAGATGGCTACAACGGCCAGAGCTGCACAGATCCCAAGCCAGGAGCCAGGAGCTTCTTCCGGGTGTCCCACGTGGGTGCAGGGGCCCAAGGACTTGGGCCATCCTCCACTGCTTTCCCAGGCCATAGCAGAGTGCTGGACCGGAAGAGGAGCATCTGGCACTAGAACCGCGCCCATATGGGATGCTGGTGCTTCAGGCCAGGGCTTTAACCTGCTGCACCACAGCACCAGCCCCAAAAGGACACCTTTTTAAAAAGATGCATTTGTCTGTTTGAAAGGTGGAGTTACAGAGAGCAGGGGAGAGACGCGGAGGACGAGCCCTCCCAGACGAGGTGGCCACTTCCACGCTTGGCCTCCCCGTGGATGATGGAGGAAGGTGAACAGGACATCAGAGGACCACATATGGCCAGGACGAGGTTTCCAGCCCCAGGCACCAGTGACAAGACGGCCCAGAGCCTGGGGACCTAAAGCTTGGAGAGAGATCCAGTTAGTGAGTGTTCATCAGGCTGAGGGTGGGCCCTGGGGTGAAGAAGTGGACACGCTGGCCCAAGTGCACAGACCAGATGGGTGGACACAGCCGGCGAGGTGTGAGCAGGCCTGGGGGCGGGCAGAAGGGATGGGCAGGGGCCAGGCCACCAGGGGCCCAGGAAGTGAGTTCCAGGGAAAGATGGCCGACACGCAGAGCAGTGAGGGGCAAAGGCGAAGGGACAACGCTGCTTCATGGTTGACGGGCCAAGTCAGGACAGATGGTTGTTGGTCCAGCGGTGTGGCGGGAGTGAGACTGCCCGGGACCTGGGAGGAGCAGCCAAGGGGTTGCACACAGCAGGTGAGCCCTGGGCTGGGGCGGGGGGCGCAGAGGGAGGAGGGGCAGAGCCAAGGAAGGCTGTGGTCGGGGTGCAGGGTGGACTCAGCCCGGCCGCTGCAGTCGGGGAACCGGCAGGGAGAGCCGGAGCGCGGTGCAGCCCAGGGTTCTGAGCGCGAGGCCACGGGCAGCTCTGCTGGCGCTCAGGCCCCTCTCGCAGTGAGAGGCGGGGAGACGACCTGCGGGGCCTCTTGGTTTCGCTGCCCTCACTTAAGGAAAACGCACCTTTCGCCTGGGAGTACACGAGGATGAGCCTGCGGGGGCGGCTCAGGGAGCTGCAACGTGTGCTTAGTCCTGGACACATAGAAGCACCGGCCGGGCAGGGATGCTGTCTGTCTGCTCTCTCCTGACAAAGCCACCAGGAGTCAGCCACGGGGACATGCCCTAGGAACCCAGCCCAGAGAAGGCCCTTCCCGGGGCCCCGGCTGTAGACGCCGAAGCTGCGTGGCGTTTCTGCCTTCTTGAAGCCATGAGCCTAAGACTGGGGGACGACTGCTGCACGGCTCTCGGGCGACAAATGCTCAAACCACAGCAGAGCAGGCGACGCCTGCGGCGCCGGCTGGGAAAGCAGAGGGGGCCCCGTGTCCAGGAAGGGGGGTGGACCCTGAAGCCCGGCCAGAGCCAAGCTGCGCTGGGTCCTGCCAACAGCCGGACGAGTCCGGAACGATCCAGAAGCAGATTTTTCCCCAGACTCCACCTCAGCACCCAGGCTGGCTCTGACCTTGACAGTCCCCGAGGAAAGAATCCAGGAAATCCAAGCTGTGCCGCTGACCGGGGAGCGGCAGGGGCGGCCACTGGTGTTGCTGGGAGCTGCTGTTTGCAGTGGTTTGCTGCGGCAGCACTGGGAAACCGATACAGCGCCACGCGGGGAAATCAGAACTGTCGTGTTAACCCTGTGGTAACCTTGCTGGGTTCCCCTGAGCGGACAGACGAGGGTGCAGGCGAGTTGAGGGTGCTGTGGAGTGGAGTGAGGTTAGGATGAGCCTGTGGTTCAGGCTGAGCGAGAGGGCCAGGTAGGACAGCCTGGGAAGCTTAAGGCAGCCCATGTGGGCGCTGGTTCCTATCCCGGGCTGCCCCACCTCTGATCCAGCTCCCTGCCATGGCCTGCGAAAGCAATGGAAGATGGCCCAAGTGCTCAGGTCCCTGCACCCATGTGGGAGCTCCTGGCTCCTGGTCTCAGCGCGGCCCAGCTCTGGCCATTGCAAACATCTGGGGAGTGAACCAACGAATGGAAGATCCCTCCCTCCCTCCCTCCCTCCCTCCCTTCCTCTCTCTCTCTCTCTGTAACTCTGACCTTCAAACAAATAAATAAACCTTTAAACAATGTCTTCATTGAGTCTGGTTCCACAACATCATATTTTCATTACTTAGTAGACACTCATGGCTCTTCAATTTCTGCCGCCGTGCCGACATTGCGTGCGCCGTCCCTCGGGCTGACCTCCGGTGAGCCGCTGCGGTAGGCGGGCTGAGTGCTCCCACCCCAGGTGTCTCTGTAAGGGCACTGCAGAGCTCTGTGACTGTTGCCTCGGTTCCCAGGTGGCAGAAGGTAATTTGGACGTGGCCATCTGCCCTGGCGTGGGTGCGGGAATCCTGGGAGGCGTGGGACAAGCAGAGACCTGAATGTTGTTGCATCTGCTTCTCAAACTTCTGCATTTGCCACGAAAAGAACTCACCGTGCAGCCCCCGCCCACGCAGACGCTGGCCCCAGGAGGGGACCCCGGAAGCAGAGTCACCCGAGCCCACCTGATGCAGGAGGGTGAAGGGAGTGCTTGGTAAACTTGGTTGTTTCACCGCAAAAACTGCCTGCACACGGGGGTATCCCACGCGGCGCCTTCGGTTTTGCTTGTGCTGGTGAGACGGCTCCTCCCGCCCTGTCCATGGCACAGTTAGAGAATCCCACCCAGTCCTCCCGTTCCAGATCACATCTCTTATCACCTCCCTGAAACCCATTTGGCCACTGGGCTCCAAGGAGAATGTCTCTGCCTGCATATTTTGCTTCTCTAATAAAATTAATCCTCAGGCATTATCTTGCTGGGCCATGGGACTGATTGCGCGAGGATAAGCAGAGCAGATTACATTAGCCCCACTTTGTGATCAGTGAGAGGAGCGCGTGGAGTCCAGTGACCGAGCCCCGTCGGCACAAGCAGGGAGAGGCTTGCGAGCCTCAGCTGGGAACGCAGACTCCTGGTCCTGTGTGCCCTCAACGCGGCCCCGACGCTCTGCCGCCAGCCACGACACTGCCAGCCCCCGACTCTGCACCCTCGCTCCTCCTGGGCTCAGCCCAGAGCGGCTGCTTATCCGTGCGCGGAAGTTAACTTAATGAGAGGCCAAGAGCCGGCCACATGTTCTTGTCCTCGCTGGCCCCGGGGGCTGCAGGTCGTGGGCTCCTTCCTCCACGCCTGAGCGCCCTCAGCCGCCCCCTCTCTCCTCCCTGATGGGCGTGCGCCCGCCAGCCCCGAGGAAGGGCTGCTGTGGGCCTCCAGGAAGCGGCGGCACCACCAGCAGCGCAGGGCGCGGAGGGCTGGGTGCGTTCCGTCTACCTGCCTTCCATTCCATGTGAGCCGCGAGATTCATCACCATCGGTCACCGTGATGTGCTGTCATTAATTCCTCATCCGAATTAAATGTGCTCAGTGGGCGCTCAACAGACACCACCTCCTGGCTGACAGATGGGCCGTTGACTGATTACTTAACTGTAAAACCCGAATTCTGGGGCCGTGTTGCCCATGACGCCTGTGCTCTGATAGCACGGAGCGGCGTCCGTGCCCACGATGCTTCCCCTGGGGTCGGGGATGCGGCATGGGTTGTCCTCTGTTGTTGTCATGAGACAGAGTTCAGACACCGTACTGTTCACCGGTCTACATGTGCGACAATTCACAGCTGTTCACACCCATTCTAGCACGTCTGCCCCCCCCTCACCACGGCCCCTGGCGGCCCTGGAGCTACCCCCCCCACCCCCGGCTTCATGCTTTGTCTGTGCTGGGTCTTCCACACAGGGGAGCCACGCAGACACAGCTGTGGTGCTGGCTTCTTTCATGGGGTGTTCTGGGTGCGTTCCAATGGCAGCGGTGCGGCTGTGGTGTCCCACGGGGGTGTGGCTGCGGTGCCCCACAGGGGCGAGGCTGTGGTGCCCCAGGGGGCGTGGCTGCGGTGCCCCAGGGGGCGTGGCTGTGGTGCCCACGGGGGGGTGGCTGCGGAGCCCCAGGGGGCGTGGCTGCAGTGCCCGCGGGGGCGTGGCTGTGGTGCCCCAGGGGGCGTGGCTGCGGTGCCCCAGGGGGCGTGGCTGTGGTGCCCACGGGGGCGTGGCTGCGGTGCCCACGGGGGCGCCACGCTCCGTCCCTGAGGCAGCGCAAGCACTCTGCCCGCATGTCTGTGTGCAGGGTGCTGTGCGGCCTGTGCTCTCTCGCTCCCCAGCGCATCAGCAGGCTGAAATTCCGCGCCTGTGATAAATAGCCCCGGTTTAATATAGTGGGAGTCTACAAGGGGCTTTCAAAAAAACGCACGGAAATGTGACTTTTGAAGAAAGCTGTGCCCGGGTTGCAAAAGTTTTCGCAGCAGCATCAGCGGCTCCCTCGGTGGGGTTTCCCGTGAGCCCTGCGCAGTGCCCTCGCGTCCCGCGGCAGCTGCGTGCTGGGCGTCCCCGTCCCCAGCGTGCGAAGGGCTCCTCCTTGTGTCTTTGCCTTTGGTTTCATTGATTTCTTTTGATAATCAAATGTTCTATTTGTTAAATATTCAACTAACTGAGAAGTCTCTTTTCTGAAAACAATGATGGAGAAAATAGACCATGTAATTCTCCCAAATATCATTTAGATCTAATGATGGTGATTAGATGTATTGCGAAGATTAGCTGGCCGCATGAGTGGAAAACAGCGAGCAGAGCTTCGGGCCTGCGCGCGCCTCCTCCGGTCCCGAGCGAGCGCACGGGCGTCTGAGGTGACCGGCACTGCCCCTGGGGCTCGGCAGGCTGACCGCAGGAGCCGCTCTCCCAGTACTGAGCGTTCGCTCTTTCTAGAAGGAAAAAAAAAAAGACAGGAAAAATCATAAAAGTCAACTTGTGGGTCTTCTAGGCCACAGATTCTACCTTTAAAAACTGGTCCGACGGCCTCTTTCAGTTCACTCCCCTGAGAAAGAGAGGCAGCCCCGCAGTGTTCAGGGGCCACATCTGTGCTTACAAAGCTGAGAAGGGAGGGTGGACGGAGAAGGGAAACCATGATGCCCCTGGACTCGTGTCTACACACCGTACTGAATCTGTGAGAACCAATAAAAATCTTAAACAAAAGGCTTGAAAAGCATGCAGAGGCCTGGTGGCCCAACGGCGGGGCCCAGGGAGACGGAGACTCCTTACCGCTTTATGCTGTGGGTGCTCTGCTGGCAAAGACGCCCTGGTGCACGGTCCATAATGCAGGCCCCCGTGCCTCCTACGCACAGTCCGCCTGGGCCACCAGCTCCCATCTCACGCTCAGAATTTCGCTCGCAGAGGAAGTGAGAGGAAGTCAGAAGAAATCCGGCCTCTGGCTGTTGAGCAGGGGTAAGGACGCGGGCATGGGCGAGGGGCGTGTTCCAGAGGAAGTGGTAGGTCCCGGGGGTCCTGGGTTGGACACCTGACACCCTGCAGCCTGCTACCTGCTACAGGGCCCCGCCTCCCATCCCTCTCAGTTTCCGAAACCCAAGCTGGCGAGAGCTGGGAACGGACGGCGACCCAGCAAGTTTGCAGCAACACTTGTGACGCCCACGCGGGGGGCCAGGGTCCTCCGTCCGTGGGAGACGGTCGGTGCCTGATGGGGCTCTCCGGCCGGCCAGCTCAGGTGGGCGAAACCCGTTCCCCGACCTCTGCCTCGCCCCCAGCCGAGGGGGCTTGGAGACCACGTGGGATGGCTCCCGGGCACAGCGGCCAGCGGAAGGGCCTCCCTCAAGACCTCCTGTGTGGCCCCCTTTCTCCGGCAGGCACACAGACCATGCGTGTCACGTGTCACATGTTGCATGTCACGTGCCGCGCCCCTCTCCCCACCTCATGCCAGCTGCATTTAATCCACATTCGGTGGATCAAAGCGATCTCTCACAAAGAGAACCACATTCCGCTCGAGAACCTGGCGAGGGAGCTGACAAAGGGCACGGGCAGGTGCCGCTCCCCTCGGAGCCGAAGGGAGGTGAGGCTTGATATAAGACTTCGAGAAATCCCGAGTGGATAAAGCACTCTCGAGAGAAAGTTCCCAGATATAGATTACCTATAAAAAGAATAAAAGGGGTGAACACGGAAGGTTTTTCATGGCCGTAAACAAATAATCTGTGATGGCTCTACACCGCGGCCACAAATAGGAGCAGGAATTAGAAGTGCCCCCGGCTGTCCGGCATCTACATAGATCACCGGGGCCGTGTAATGAAGATGGCCTGATAGAGATCACAATATGACAGCTTTCCTTTGCCCCGGCTGCAGAACCGCCGGGCGCGGCTTCTGGGGCCGGCCGCCTATTGATCCGGCTCGCTCTTGTCAGCAATGCCGTTAATGGGAATTCCACAGGCAAATAAAAGCCACGTTTTGTCTTCATTTTCATCTGAAATATGAGCCGGGCCTTTGTCCTCTCCACAGTCATTTATTACTCATTTTCCTTTATTGATGTTTATGAGCTGGAGCATAAAATGATTCTCAAATGTAGTTTAATTGAGGCACCAGTTGACACTGTAACCATGATTACTGAGGCGCCGGCAGCCGCGCGCAGCCCATGAATCAGGTTTGCCTTCCGCGGCCCTCGGAGGCGGCGCGGGGGAGACTGTCCTTAAAACGCGGCCGGGCTGGGGCTGGGGAAATGCGCCCATTTATCTTCATAGGTGGCGCGGGGGAGGGGCGGCGGCCAGGGGAGCGCCGCTCGGTTCCCCTGCGTTCCAGGGCCCGCGTGCCCCGTGCAGCTTAGTCCTGCTGGGCCCCGGCCCACGGGCGAGCCCCGCTGGGCCTGCCCCTCTTCTTGTTCTTAAAAGCATCTTGAGGTGAGCTTGGCGGGGGGAAATGCTGGCCACGCCGCGGCACACAGCCAGAGGGGCGGCCCAGGCGCTCAGCGCGTGCGTGCGATGGCGGGAGCAATCAATACAGCTGAGAAGTATTTCTTTATATGCAGTTATTAACTCATAAGCTACAGTATATCTCATCTCATTTCGACAACAGCTGAGGTCTCCATCTCCCCCTGGAGACCCCTGCAGGTCCCATTATGAGAATCATAAATAATATGTGCTAATGAGATATGAATTGATTATGTTGGAGAAGCTGACATTTTCATCCATCATTCTAAATGATGTTTAACAATGGATTACCAGCCAGCAACTCCTCTGATATGAGATTAAATAAAATAGCCGGCTGTTTCAGCACACTGGCTCAAGGAGCTGGCGATAAATCTACTCAATTACTGTATTACCAATCCGTTTTCCACTGCTAAGGATATTATTATTTCATTTAGGCTTGTTCATGCATCATAGATTGTTTTGTTTCAGGCAGTCAATGGTAGAGACCGCAGCGCTCTATCCACCGGGCCTCGCCGGAGTACAGCGAATGGCCCTGCGCGGGCCCCAGGCACAGGGAGCGCCCGGCCTGCAGCCTCATGCTCTTGGCTTATCTGACAAGTGTCCACCGAGGGGTGCGCCCGAGACGCCGGTCGATGACAACGAGGTTAGGAGACCCTCTCCTGTGGCTCGGTCTTCATCTCAGGCTGCAGACGATGGGGAATCAGATCACGAGGGCCGGCCCTGGCCTGGCAAATCCGGTTAGCAGCCACGGCGATGCGATGCGGGGTGACCCTCCTCCCTGGCGCCCGGCGGGGCACCCTCACGTTCTGGCCGGTACGGGTGCCGGCCGGCAGGCGGCGCTTCCCAGCGCCAGTGTCTCTCGCCAATTCTAGACCGTGCCCGTGGCTCCCAAGGGACAGCACGAGGGACTGCTGCCTGCACCCACAGACTGTATGGTCATAACCCGGAAGAGGGAGGCGTTACCTCCAATGCAACTTCACCAGTTTGTCCCAAGATCACCCTGCCAGGGACACGGGAGCCACACCCACCGAGGGAGCATCCCGGCCAGCACCTCGCTGGACACGGCCTCGCCCTCTCTGCTGTCCCCGCTCAGCCCGAGGGGTCAGCCTGCCTGTTGCCGGAGACGCTGAACAGCCACCGGCCCCGGTAGTCACCGTCGCTCCCTCTGAGCTCTGACGATGGCTCAGGCCTCTTGCCCTAGGCTCTGGGATCCCAGGGGCTAGGGTGATGGCAGCAGCCCAGTGCTGAGGGCTGGGGGCTGCCCTCTGCTCTCCACTCCCTCCAGAGAGACTGCCCAGGAGGTCCTGTGTGTCCCCCAGGGCGGGGCCGGCAGGACTGGGCACAGCTCAGGCTGCCTGCTTCCTCCCTTTCCCACGGTCCCGTTGCCCACGTGTGTGCCCTGGGATTCGGCAAGGAGCACCAGGGGAGGCTTGCGTCTGGTCTGGGTGCTGGAGGGCCCAGGCCACGGGACGTGTGGCCTAGGCAAGCAGGCCGCACCTGGGGACCTGCCGCTGTGTGAGGACAGCTGCGGACGGGGCAGGCCTGCCTCCAGGGGGCGGCTGATGGAGAGTCAGGACAAGCGGAGCGGAGGGCCAGGCAAGGCCATCCCACGTGCAGCGGCTCCGGTTCTGGCCTGGGGATGGCTCGCTGGTGATGGCAGGGCTGAGGGTTATGGCCACGACTGACTGTGGGAATGGTTTTGGAGGGCCTGGCAGAGGGGAGCATCAGGCCCACGGTGCCCCCACCCCACTCAGCCCTGCCGTGGAAGCCTCCAAGGCTGGTGCCCCAGGAGAGCGGCGCAGTAGGAGCGGCAGGTGGCAGAGCCGGGAGCTCAGCGCCCCGTCCCCTCCCCTCCTCTTCTGCTGCCTTGGGCGGCCCTCCCTCCGCGAGGACTGGTCTCGGCTCCTGGCTGGTGGCAGCAAAGTCACTAACATGTCTGCAAGTTAGCACGCTTTCTGTCCGTGGCCAGCGTGCCAATGCATTTGGGAAATAGAAATGAAACAGATTCCGGTCTCGCTTTGTGAACTCACTTTGGGAGAAGCCAGTGTGGGGAGCATGGAGTCCCCCCAAGTCCCAGGGCTGTCTCTGGCCTCCCCCCACCCCGTGTCCCACAGCACTGCCGGCTGTGCAGGAACCAAGGGGACAGGTGAGGCGGGGCTTGGGACCCAGCGGGCGCCAGAGGCTGATTCGGTGGGGTTTCCGTGAGGTGGAAATGTCTGGATGTGGTCAGGTGAGTCACGTTTACGGTCCACAGTGTGGGCGGGCCTTGTCCAATCAGCCCAGACCTTGAGAAACAGAGGGCGTTCTGCCTCCTGCTGGCCTGGGCTGGGACTGCAGGGCCGTGGCTCCCTGATTTCCAGCCGGCCGCCTGCCACCCTGGAGCCCCGTGAGCCAAGGCCTTGAGAAGCCGCACTGCTTGACCTTGGCCAGTGTTGGGCCGGGCTTTGGGAGGCCCGGGGGGTCACCGCCTCATCCTCTTCACGCCTCTGCCCTGTGGGGTGAGTTTGAGAAAGAGAAGGATGGAAACGGAGTGACCGGGGGAGTCCGGCTTTCGGAGGGGGGGGGGGCTTTTTCCATTTTTTTTATGGGATACCTTCTGTGATATTTGTGGAGTGACCAGCTCGTGTTGTTTGAAGTTCTTTTTGCTCGAGTGGGTGTGGAAGAAGGAAGACACATCTGGGGTTCTGGAAGCCAGGAGCTAGGCAGAGAAAAACACACACAGTTGGAGAACAAACTTCTGTGCAAACTGATGGCACAAATCAGTGCAGACAATCCAGCTGAGCACTTACTGTATACCAGGCCGTTCACCAGGTGCTCAAGGAAATCAGACTAGAGAGCAGGTGTACTGTGACCGGCAGGCCACACCTGGCAAGGGCCATTACCCCTGCTGGGGACACAGCACCCGTGAGGGGACATCACACCCGGGAGGGGTCACTGCGCTTTGCCAAGGGCCTGGAGGGCTGGGGGACACGGCTGGGAGGGCTCAGCAAGGTGCACAGGAGAGAACTGAGAGCAAATGCTACACAGAGGAAAACCATCTGTCCACGAGAACCATGGAATGTTCTGGAAACACGAACGCTCCTGTGACTGTCACACGCTAAGCCTGTGCGTAGGGGACGTTGAGCACCCATCCTGGACCCTGCGGTCCGTGCGGTCCGAGGTTCTGTTGGGGCCCCGGTGCTGCCCTGGACGTCTGTTGGAGGCCCCAGTTCTGCCCTGGACATTTGTTGGAGGCTCCGGTTCTGCCCTGGACGTCTGTTGGAGGCCCCGGTTCTGCCCTGGACGTCTGTTGGGGCTCCGGTTCCGCCCTGGACGTCTGTTGGAGGCCCCGGTTCTGCCCTGGACGTCTGTTGGAGGCCCCGGTTCCGCCCTGGACGTCTGTTGGAGGCTCCGGTTCCGCCCTGGACGTCTGTTGAGGCCCCGGTTCTGCCCTGGACGTCTGTTGGGGCCCCGGTGCTGCCCTGGACGTCTGTTGCTGCAGCCCCATTTTCCCAGTAGCAGTGTTCTTTCTTTGAACTGCTTTCCTAACCTTTGTCAGAACTCAGTGGGCATCTCTGTGCGGCTGGATTCCTGGGTGCTCCCCTGTGTTTCATTGATCTGGGTGTCCGTTCTTTGGCCACACTGCTGGACGTGAGTAACCCTCACACCGCCGAGGTAATCCCTCTCTCTCTAGGGCCTTCTGCCCTCCACGTAAATGTGCACCTGCACTTGGCACGGCCTGGCTCTCGTAGGAATTGCTTTAAGCTTAAAGACTTGCGCAGGGAGGACTGAGGCTGTCAGGGTGCCCACGTTTGCAGCCTGGAGGAACACGATGCCTCTGCACTTGCGTGGGTTCTCTTGCTTATTGCTTTCACCCGTATTTTGCAGTTTCTAAATCCGCATCTGCCCATGGGTAGGTTGCCGTGGGTCTGAGCATCTCGTTTTTTCGGGGCACTCTTCGGCAGAACCACGCCGTCGGCTTTGGCCCCACATCTCCGTTGTTCCGGCGCAGAAATGCAGGGCGTGTCTGCATGCTGACTTTGCAGCTTCCCACCCTTGCTGAACTCAGGCCCGAAGATTGGTTGTGAGTTCCAGGAGGTTTTTTACATAGAAAACTACGTCTTACGGAAATAGAGTTTAAGTTTTCCTCCCCAGGGTGTAGCCCTTTCGTTTGCTTTCTGTGCTGCGCCGTGCTGGCCAGTGCTTCCTGGCCTTCGCTCAGGGGTGACCGTGAGTTGCTGTGGTTGCCTTGTTCACGGGGTGACGGTGTTTGGTCTTCTAGAATGACGCGGGGGTCACCTGTAGGATTTTGTTGGTGGTGGTTCTTCGCTCTGTGTGAAACTGAAGACGCTTGCTTTATCCTTCTATATCTAGTGTGCCAGCATTTTTAAATTGTTATGGTGAGTGCTAGAATCAAATTTTAACACTCTGAAATTTTTCTGCTGCTTGATACGATCCTATGATTTTCTGAGCTTATGGTTGATTGCATTGCAGGGACTGATTTTCTTTCTTTCTTTCTTTCTTTCTTTCTTTCTTTCTTTCTTTCTTTCTTTTTATTATTTCTTTTTTGACAGGCAGAGTTAGACAGTGAGAGAGAGATAGAGAGAAAGAGAGAGAGCCACGGCCGGCGCTGTGCTGATCCGAAGCCAGGAGCCAGGTTCTTCTCCTAGTCTCCCATGGGGTGCAGGGCCCAAGCACTTGGGCCATCCTCCACTGCACTCCCGGGCCACAGCAGAGAGCTGGCCTGGAAGAGGAGCAACTAGGACAGAATCCGGAGCCCCAACCGGGATTAGAACCCGGGGTGCCAGCGCCGCAGGCGGAGGATTAGCCAAGTGAGCCGCGGCGCCGGCCTGCAGGGACTGATTTTCACAGGTGGACCAGACTTGTCTGGGGTGTGCTATGCTTTGCACACTCCTGCTCTCAGTCTGCTGAGTTTTGCTTTGGGTTTTGTGTATGAGTTCGTGCCGTCTGCGTGTCCCACAGCCCGGTTTGGTATTAATTGCAGCCCGGTTTGGTGTTAATCCGGCTTTTGTCTTTAACCACGGAGATTTCCTTTCGGTCGGTCTTCCATGGTTGCGGAACTCCCGGTTGTCCGTGTCGCGCTGGGTTTTGCTGGTTTGTGATTTACGAGCAGCGGGCCGTCTGCTCAGTTGTTGGACACGTGAGCGTGGAGCTGTCTGCAGACGTTCCTTGCTGCTCCTCTCATGGCTGCAGAATCTGCACGGATATCCTTTGTCTCATTGCTGGCCTGGTCGCTTGTGCCTTATCTTCGAGTTCTGTCAGTCTTGTAGTTTCATCGCGTTCACTGACCCGAGCCCGAGCCCCAGCTCTTGCTTCTGCGATGTGCTCCCTTCTCAGTCCCGTGACGTCTGCTCTGAGCCTCGGCGCTGCCTCCCGCCCGCTTCGGGCGCGTGTGCTGCTCTTCTTCCAGGGTCCCGGGAGGAGACCGCGGATCCTTCCAGGGTCCCGGGAGGAGACCGCGGGTCCTTCCAGGGTCCCGGGAGGAGACCGCGGATCCTTCCAGGGTCCCGGGAGGAGACCGCGGATCCTTCCAGGGTCCCGGGAGGAGACCGCGGATCCTTCCAGGGTCCCGGGAGGAGACCGCGGATCTGAGAACTCCCTGCTCTCTGGGTGTCCGTGTGACACCTCTTTCGCGCGGGGAGCGCTGAGCGCCGTCAGTCTCCCTGCAGAGCCGCCGCGGCCGCCGCACACCCGTGACGCCAGAGCCAGAGTTTCTGTTTCCATTCAGCTTCTCGTGTTTTCCAAAGCGTCCCTGAGACTGTCCTGGGCACCCAGATTAGCTGGACGTGCGCGCTTTCGTCCCCAGGGCGTGGAGCCCCTTTCTGATGACCTCGTGACCACCACGTGTTTGTTTCCACTGTTGTTACAGAACTCCGCTGGGCGATCTTAATTGTTTAAATTTGCTAATATTTTCTAGTCTTCAATGTTGATATTCCAGGGCATGGTTTATCTCGGGAAGTGTCCCGTTGGCGTTCTGTAGGCACAGTCCTTTCAAAGTCAGAAGGACCCTTTGGTAGGTGGTCTTGCTGGATTTTTGTCCAGTAGTTCCATCAACTTGACGAGAGCGAGGTGTTGAGTACAGCTCCACTGTGAACGTGGGTGTGTGTCTCCTTCGTCTCCGTGAGCTTTTCTTCTCGCACTCTGTCATCTGCTGCCTGCATTTCGGGATTTCCATTTGTTCTTGGTGGACTGATCCTTTCATCGCCACGGAATGCCCGTATCTCTGAGCTCAGCAGTCTTCTTCATTCTGAGATCAGCCTTATCTGCTGTTAGAATCACACCCACTTTTCATTAATATTTTCTTTTTTAAATTTTTTTGACAGGCAGAGTGGACAGTGAGAGAGAGAGACAGAGAGAAGGGTCTTCCTTTTCTGTTGGTTCACCCCGCATCACGCTGATCCGAAGCCAGGAGCCAGGGGCTTCTCCTGGTCTCCCATGGGGTGCAGGGCCCAAGCACCTGGGCCATCCTCCACTGCACTCCCTGGCCACAGCAGAGAGCTGGACTGGAAGAGGGGCAACCGGGACAGAATCCGGCGCCCCAACCGGGACTAGAACCCGGTGTGCCAGCACCACTAGGCGGAGGATTAGCCTATTGAGCCACGGTACCAGCCCTCATTAATATTTTCATAATTTAATTTTGCATCATTGATATATTTTCAATGAGTTTCTGTGGACTTCGTATCATGGCATCGTAGCTGTCAATCACTCCATCCATCCCTGCCTTTTAAGGTCTGTGGGAATGTTTTGCGCATGTAGTTGTCACTGATAACAAAATGATTATAAGGCTTCAGTCTTCCTTTTTTGGTATTTATTTTCTGTGTGTACACTCAGTCTTCTTCGTTCTTTTTCTTGTTTTCTTGACTTCAGAGGGAAACTTGCACACTTCGGTGGTAGTTCCACTTTGATTCCTTCATCACGGGTGAGCGTATCGCTCCGTGCAGGTTTATTGTGGCTCCAGGTATCGCAGTACACAGTGCACATTACACAGAACACGGCCACGGTGTCTTCCCAGTGCAGTTCCGTCTTCCACTCTGTGCTCTCCAGGGATAATTATCCCGCGGTTCTGGTCTCTGCATGGAGCGCGTACCCACTGGTACTTCAACAATGAAGTGAGATTAAGGAGCGTGCTCAGCAAAGTCCAGCTGATGGTGTTTAGCCCTGTGTTTCTGCCCTTCTGCTCCGCTCTGAGATCCGTGGCCCTCTGCCGTGGTCATCGTCCTTTACGGTCTGCCTGTAGCTGGTCTTCAGGCTGTGGTCTGCCGGTGACCGATTCTCCAGCCAACCGTGTCCTCACTTTTGTTTCACTCCTAAAAGATCATCTGGCTAGACACAGAATTCATGGCTGACAGTTCTCTTCTTCCGGTGCTTGTTAACGGTGACGGGTCTTTGGTTTAAACTGATCGTCTTTTATAAGCAATGCGTCATTTTCCCTCTGCTTTTGGAAGTAAGCTTTATTTTTTTTTCGGATTTCAATTATCATGTATTTCATTTAAGATTTCTTTGGGGAGGGGGCCGGCACTGTGGGGTAGCAGGTTAAGCCTCAGTCTGCGTCGCTAGCATCCCATATGGGCGCCAGTTCCGGTCCTGGCTGCTCCACTTCTGATCTACATCTTTGCTAATGGCCTGGGAAAGCCATGGAGGATGGCCCAAGTCTTTGGTCTCCTGCACCTACGTGGGAGACCTGGAATAAGTTCCTGGCTCCTGGCTTTCGCCTGGCCCAGCCCTAGCCATTGCGTCCATTTGGGGAATGAACCAGAGGATGGAGGCTTGGCGCCCCTGTCTCTCTCTCTCTCTCTCTCTCTCTGCCTTTCAAATAAATAAATAAATCTTTTAAAACAAAAGATTTATTTGGGTTTGGATTTATCCTATTTGGGGTTGTTAAGAACCTTGAATCTGTAGAGTTATGTCTTTCATCAAATTCAGGACGTCTCCAGCTGCTGTGCAGTATTGTATATGAGTCACCAAGATAGTATCAGCATTTCTTCACATGAACGTGGTGTCTCACGGTTTCTTCTTTCCTGGGGTCCCAGAGACGTGGATATGATGCCCTCTGGTCTTGCCCCACGGCCCCGAGACTGTCACTCTGGGTCCCAGATACGTGGATACGATGCCCGCTGGTCCTGCCCCACGGCCCCGAGACTGTCACTCTGGGGTCCCAGAGACATGGATACGATGCCCGCTGGTCCTGCCCCACGGCCCCGAGACTGCTCACTCTCTTCCAGCGGGTTCTCTCTGGGGCGTCCTCACATTCGCTGTTTCTCCCTTTGTCATGTATATTATGCTACATAGAATATCCAATGAGATTACTGCTCTGTAATTTTATATGGCTCTTCAAAAATTATAATTTTTTTGGCAGAGATGTTCTGTTTTTAACTTATTTTGATAGTGTGTCTCATTCTCTAAGCATTTTTTTTCTTAAAGACTTCTTTTTTTTGAAAGGCTAAGTGACAGTAGGAAAGAGACCAAGCAAGAGTGGTCTTCCATCCACTGGTTCACTCTCCAAATGGCCACAGTGACGGGGGTTGGAGCAGGTCAAAGTCAGGAGCCAGGACTCCATCTGGGTCCTCCACGTGGTGGCAGGGGACAAGCACGTGGGCCCCTTCCACTGCTGTCCCTGGTGCGGTGACAGCGAGCTGGACTGGAGGCAGAGCAGCTGGGGCTCAAATGAGTGCTGTGATGTGGGAGCGGGCGTTGCAGGCGGGGACTTAACCGCCGTGTCCCAGCAGGGGCTTCCTGGTCAATTTCAGGGGCCCCTGAAAGCACTTTGGATACACCCAGCACCGGCCTCCTCTCCACGCTGGGTGGGGGGAGCTCAGCCGTTTCTTCTCTTGCTTATCCGTGTTGTCCCTGCTTTTTCCTGCACTGTGAGAGCTTCTCTTGAAACCCTGATTATCCCAGGGATGAAGTTAGGGGCCTCTCGATCCTGCTGAAACCTGTTTCTGGCTGTGTTCTCTGTGGGGTTAGCGTGTAGGTCCTGGCTTGTGTTGGGAATGTGTGTTTCTGGAGACGATTCACCTCCGTTTTCAGAGCTCCATTCTGGTGTTGCTGCGGGCGGCCGAGGCCACGTCTCTGCCTGCTCTCCTGGTGCCACTGGCTCTGAGGTGCGGAAACGCTGGCCCTGGCTCCTTTTCTGTCACTGCGCCAAGGCTGTGAGCTCTGGGCCGGTCCGTGCAGGGAGGCAGCAGGTGGGGCCACCGCTACCCCGGGTGCCTGAAGATGGGTGCCCCAGGGCTCTGCTGTCCCCGACCTTGGGGCACACTGCTGCCCGGGCCTGCAGCCATGAGACCCCAGACGGATCTGTTAGCTGCTGCAGATGGGCTGGCACTGCTCTGGGGGGCGTCAGACCCCAGGTTTGCCCATCAGCTTCCTGTGGGCAGTGCCACCAGGGTATTCCTGGCTTTGCTAGCGTGCTGGTTAATCTGAGCCGGCTGGCGGCCCTGCGCCAGGGCTCCTGAGCACCCACTGTGCCGGGAGGGAAAACCCAGGGAGGGCATGGCCTGTGCTGCCCCTGGGGTCGCTGCTCGGTCTCCTTCTTCCCACCTCTCCGAGCTCCGGACGACTCTGCCGCAGGGAGAGAGCAGGGAGGGGCGGGGAAACCATGCTGCCTTCTTCCAAAACTCAGACTTTACCTCTCACGGCTCGGTTGCGTGTCCTTCCTCCGAGGGTGCTTCTGCGCTGAGGTCTGGCTCCAAAGTCCCATCCAGGGTCCCCCACACGGGGAAGAGGGGCAGTGGGCTCGAAGCCAGGGCTGAGGCTTGGGTCCACCCCTCACCCACGTCCATGTTGACCCCAAATTCCAGACAAGGAGGCACGAGGGCTGGGAGAACCTGAGCCCGCAGACCTGTGCCTTCCCATGACACACAGATGCTGTTTTCCCAGGGAGCGACTCGTGTGATTTTTTCACATTGTGGGAGCTGAAATACCTGCTTTTTAGAGACCTGGAGGCAACAGATTAAAAAATAATGCTATGCCGGTGCTGGTGCTGTGACATAACAGGTAAAGCCACTGCCTGCAGTGCCAGCATCTCATATGGGCGCCGGTTCGAGTCCCATCTGCCCCATTTCCTGTCTAGCTCTCTGCTGTGGCCTGGGAAAGCAGTAGAAGATGGCCCAAGTCCTTGGGCCCCTGCACCCACGTGGGAGACCCTGAGAAAGCTCCTGGCTCCTGGCTTCAGATCGGCCCAGCTCTAGCTGTTGTGGCCATTTGGGGAGTGAACCAGTGGATGGAAGACCTCTCTCTCTCTCTCTCTCTCTCTCTCTCTCTCTGCCTCTCCTTCTCTCTCTGTGTAACTCTGACTTTCAAATCAATCAATCAATCTTTAACAAAATAACGCTACGCCGTGATGAGACCGAAGCCACTGTGGCACTGCCTCACGTCCAGGTCGGTCAGAGGCATCAGCGGCAGAGCTCCCGGGGATAAACGGAACCGGCGCTCCCACAGGAAGCCTGATGCTGTCGATAGACAGGATGGAGGTGACGGGATCCTTCAGCACCTTGCACATGTGTTGGGACTGCCCTGACAAGGGCCAGTTCACGCTCCTGAGATAATTGTCCACGGCAAATTAAGTTTAGTCACACCCGTGGACTTTATTTGGGTAACCACACAGCTTACACTCCAGACCTGTGGGGTGGGGAGACTTTGACTGATGGCGGCAGAACCACGCCCAGTGTCCCAGGGCTCAAATGCTTTCATGTGCTTTTCCTGAGGTCAAGTGACAATGACAGGCTGCTTGGGGAACCCTGGGAGGCCGCCTTGCTGGCCAGCGTCAGATGCAGCTTGAAGCCTGTGGGCACTGACCCACATCGCTTTCTTAGTGCAGGTCCTTCTCGGGGCTGGGCTGGGGAGAGACAGCCAGACCCCATTCAGTGGACAAGAAACAGAAGAAAAGTAAGGGTGCGCGCCATGGGCCGCTCTGCCGAGGCGTTTCTGTGGGCCTCGGGGCCCGGGGTGGTTGGCCCGACTTGGGAACGTGAGAACCATCCTGAGATGGGAGGCTCAGAGGACCGGCTGGCTCGGCAGCCCGACCCGCCCAGTGCAGCTGACTTTCCACACTCGGACGTGGAGGTCACGGGGCACACGAAGATGCAGTTAGCAGGTACCAGAAAGGGGGGGCTGCCGTGAGTAACACAGCCCAGGACTAGGAGCTCATGGTGCGCATGCGGATCAAGGTTCCTCGAAGGATCGTGCCTCCCAAGAGTTTCAGGAAAACGGAGGGCGAGCGCTACCTGTTTATGTAAATTTTTGTTCGAGTTTGTATATGCAAGCAGGAATGCGTGTGCCTTTTTTTTTTAAAGATTTATTTGTTTATTTATTTAAAAGTCAGAGTTACACAGAGAGAGGAGAGGCAGAGAGAGAGAGAGAGAGGTCTTCCATCCGATGGTTCACTCACTAGTTGGCCGCAACAACTGGAGCTGTGCCGATCCGAAGCCAGGAGCCAGGAGCTTCCTCCGGGTCTCCCAAGTGGGTGCAGGGCCCAAGGACTGGGGCCATCCTCCACTGCCTTCCCAGGTCATAGCAGAGAGCTGGATTGGAAGAGGAGCAGCCAGTCTCGAACCAGTGCCCATATGGGATGCCGGCACTTCAGGCCAGGGCGTTAACCCTCTGCGCCACAGTGCCGGCCCGAGTGTGCTGTTTTGATACACGTCTCTGCAGAGAACTGATTTCTACAATTAGACCAGCACACTTTCCATCTCTTCACTTAGGATCTACTCTGCAGATTTCAAATACACAGTGTGTGTGGCTGTTTAATACATATGAAAATTTACATATTCTAAATTTGGCAAAGTGATATTCAGCTTTTAATTCAGACATGGTTTTAAATTTTATTTGAAAGGCAAACACACACACACACACACACACAGAGATCCCACCTGCTGGTTTGCTCCCCAAATTCCTACAATAGCCAGAGATGGTTTATGGTCTGATCCAGGGGTAGAAAATTAAGCCTGGTCCCCGCTGCGCGTGGCAGGAACCCTGTAACTTGAGCCAGCACCACTTCCCCCAGGGGCTGCGGTGGCGGGAAAGCGGAGTGGGAGCCAGAGCCAGGGACGGGAGCCAGGCACTGGGACACTACGACAGTGTTGGAACCACTAGGCTAAATGCCCACTGCTATCTTAGATTTTGAAAATAAAACCTCTGCCTCTAAAGGCAGCTGGCTTCAGAGTCATGGAAATGAAGACCTTGCCCTTTTGGTTTAATTAACCTCCGTGTCCCGTATTCCACACTTCCGGTTCGGAGCTGTGGCTTCGGCATTGCTAAGCTCTGGAAAGCTCGGACTTCACCCTGGACACCCTTTGCTCTCCCAAGCTGCGAGGACCAGCACAGCTGAAAACAGGATCCTGACTGTAAGTCAGGATTCATCCATCGACCGGGATAATTGCACAGATCGGGCGCTTCAGCCCGGCTGGGACTCTGTTTATTTCCCCTGTCTATAAATTAATTTGGGTGGAACTAGAAAAGTCAAGGTGTTGCCAGCTGTGAGATTATGCCAGCTAACTACCCCTAGACAAGAAACAAGCTAAAAGAGTGCACAGATATAGGCAATTTTGTCTTTGAGACACGAGATTCTGAATCTTTCTGTGCCTGGTAGTTAGTGGGATACCCTTTTTTTTATTTTAAATTTTTTTCTATCTTTCTTTTTTGACAGGCAGAGTGGACAGTGAGAGAGAGAGACAGAGAGAAAGGTCTTCCTTTGCCGTTGGTTCACCCTCCAATGGCCACCACAGCCTGTGCACCGCACTGATCCGATGGCAGGAGCCAGGTGCTTCTCCTGGTCTCCCATGGGGTGCAGGGCCCAAGCACTTGGGCCATCCTCCACTGCACTCCCGGGCCACAGCAGAGAGCTGGCCTGGAAGAGGGGCAACCGGGACAGAATCCGGCGCCCCGACCGGGACTAGAACCCAGTGTGCTGGCGCCGCAAGGCGGAGGATTAGCCTAGTGAGCCGTGGCGCCGGCCCTAGTGGGATACCCTTGATGTAAATTTGCTCCAGGGTAACTTTGTATAAAGCTTGGGAAACGTCTTGTTGAAAAATATACAGAAAATACAGGGAAAACGGAGGCCAGGTAAACCACAGGGATGTCAAGGTCAGGTGCAAAGCCTGGGCGCACACGGCTGCAGAAGCAGTAGTGCAGGGCGCTTGGTCCTGGGTGACGCCGTGCCCGTGGCCCTGTGGAATAGCTGCCTGGCTGAGGTGAATAAGACAGGGTCACGACAACACCCAGCGCGCAGTGCCTGTGGCTCACAGCTTCCCCTTTTCCCTGTAGTTTCAAAATCGCATTGCATATACACAAGTTCCGGAAGTGAGTGACACGGAGGCGCCTACGCCGAGAAACAAGCCCCCTTGCGAGACACCTGCGGATTCCAGGACGTCACAAGGCAGCACCGGAGGTGCCATGACGCCTTCGCCCGATCTCCTCCACTGGGGACCACGCTGAGGAGTGCAGTGGCAACACCGTGCGGCTGGCGTTGCTGCAACGCGTGTCTAGCTGGAGAGCTCGTCACATGCACAGCTGTGGAATCACTCCCACCGTCAGGGTGGAACCGTCGCACTCTCACAGCGTTCCCGTCTGCTGCCCAGCCCCTGACAGCCGCCGACCTGGTCTCTGTCGCTGTCATCTGGCCTTTCCCAGAGTGGCCAATAGGACCGTACATCGGGTACCCTTTCTGGATTGGACTTTCCACTGCGCGCGATGCCCTTGAGACTCTCTTCCATCGCTGAGTTATCAGCTACTTGCTCCTTTTTATTTCACGTCTGGAGGTCCAGCGACTTCACTGTGGGATTCTTCGGTTGTCTACATTCTGACTGTTCTTACTCAAGCCACAGTAAACACCCCGTTTCTCTGGGGTGATTGCGCAGCATTCTTGGGTCACATGGTAGCTGCAGGTTTAGTTTCTGCTTTGTAACACCCGGTGTTTTCTCGACTGGCTAATTCCAGTTTGCATTTTTCCAGATGTCTAAGTGACCCAGTGTCTCCGTGTGTGCACCAGCTTTTAGTGTTTCCTGTTTGTTTCTGATCACTCTGTGGTAGCTCATGGTTTGCATTTGCATTTCCATAGTAACTAGCGCTGTTGGACACCTTTCCATACACTTATCGCGATCTGTTAGTTTCTTTTCTGAAAGTCTCCTGCTCCTGTTCTGATGGGATTGCTTGCTTCCTCACTCTTCCGCTCTCGAGAGTGCTTCGTGTATTCTAGACACCGGTCTTGGTCTTACATCACATAAACACGTTGGAGACATTTTCTGTGGTTGAAGCTCATCGTTTCATTCTTTGAAGAGATTCCTTTCCAGGTCAAAGTATTTTCTTTGTACACCAGCTCACTTTGTTTGCTTTCATGGATTGTGCTTCGGGAATCAAATCCAAGAGCTTTCTCCTAGGCCAGGATCATTAATCTGGCGATTTTTCCTCCATCTAATGACTTTCCCGCCTTCGAACAGTCAGTGTGGAGGGCCTGTGACATTCCCTGTGATAGTGCATTGACCCACGTGTCTGTCGGGCCTCCGACACTCATACAGAACAGTCAATCTTAAAATCAGGTAGGGAGGGTTCCTACTAACTTCTTTTTACTAATTAGTTTAATCTAGTTTCTCCGACTTCCCGTGTGCATTTTAGAATGACCTGATCCACACCTACAAGAATTGCTGCTGGGAGTTTGATGGAAACTGTCTTAAACCCTCACCTCCAGGGGGAAGAACTGACAGCTGTACGACTGTGCGTCTCCCAGTCTATGGCACTGCATCCTCTGTCCTCACGCAGTGTCTTTATTTCTTCCATCAGTGTTTTGCAACTTTCAGCATACAAACACTGAACTTTTTTTTGTCAATTTTATTTGGAGTGATTGTAAATGATGTTTTACTTAAAAATTTGCTATTCATTGAAATGTAGAAATACATTTTGTTTTGAATGTTTGTCTTGTATCCCGTGGCCTTGCTCAGCCTGTGTCTTAGTTCTAGGGCTAATCGGGACAGTTCTCTTTCTTCCTTTCCCATCTCAGTGTGTTTTGTTGCCCTGCTGTGATTTTCGCGCTGGGTGGAACTGGCAGCATCACCCTGAGCCGGCGTGGTGAGTGAGCCTCCTTGGTCCTGGGTTCAGAGGGAAGGCACCAGGTGGGTCGCAGTGCGGTGCGTGTAATTCAGTGCAGGGGCAGGTCCTGTCTGTCAAGTTAACATGCTTCCGCCTGTCGCTGCTGCTTCCTGAGAGCTTTACCCTCAGTAGCCTTTCAGTTCTCCCACGTCCGTCCCTTCCCCACTGGACATGGCCATGTGACTGTTCTTGGTAATGTTGTGAACCGCATTGTTGGATTGAAACCCTGAACCCGTTTTGCCGCCTCTGCATTGACGTCAGAGTGCGAGGGCTGCTTTGGTGCCCATTGCTGAGCTGTCTTGGTGACATCCTGCTCACTGAGTACTCGGCTGTATCCAGGAGGGTTGCCTGCTGTTCAGGACTCTTTACTTTGGTGTCTTTGTATCCACGCGATGATGACGTGTTTCGGGAGATGAGATTACTCCCGATTTTTCTGTGTCTTGGAAGAGATTGTATAGGATTGGTATTCAAATGCTGCTGTGAAGCCCTCTCCCTCTGGAGATAGCTCTTTGGGGCGCTGCCAGAGAATAAATTCGTTTTCTCTCCTAGTCAGGGCACTGTCCGCTGACCCCTCCTGCCAGGTGAGCTGTGTCGTTTGTGTTTTGTGAGGACTTAGGGACACTAAGTCGCAGTTGGCTGGGCGTAGATGTTCTTTCAATTAACTTATTCTGCTTTTTAAACAATGTTTTAATTTATGAATTTAATTTACTTGAGAGGCAGAGAAACAGACACAGACACACGGATAGGACTCCTATCCACTGGTTCATTCCCCAAATACCCACAACAGCCAAGTCTGGGCCGGGAGGAAGCTGGGAGCCAGGGGCTCCAGTCAGATCTCTCCTGGCCGTGCCAGGACCTAAGTGCTTGAGTCATCACCTGCAGCCTCCCAGGCGGCGTTGGCAGGAAGCCAGCATGAGGGGCCGCGCTGGGACTGGAGCAGGCGCTCCCTGGGGGCGTGGGCGTCCCGAGTGGAATCCTGAACGCGGCTCTGACGCCTGCCCTTACTGAGCTTCGGGGCTCCGTGTGTGGTGTGCCGATTTCACCCCTGGTTTAGTGATCCCTGTCTTCTTTCTTCGTCACTTTTGCTCCAAACTCTACCCATTTTATAGATGTTTTCAAGGACCCATTTCTTTGTTTCCTTGCTTTTCTGGTTTCAGTTCCGTTGATGTTGGCTCTTTGTTGCTTCTTTCTTTCTCATTTTCATTCATTTCACTCTCCCCCCCCCCCCCAGCCCCGAGGAGGAGCAAAGGTTATTTAGTTGAGATGTTTTGAGATGTTTTGTCTGTTTAGAATGCAGGCATTTACTTCCACAAGTTTCCCTCTCAGCAGTGTTTAAGCTTTATCCCACAAATTTTGACTTTTTTACAATTTTTATTTGATTCAATGCATTTTTGTTTCCTTTTGGACTTAGTCGTTTACCCCGGGCCCATTCGAATGTGCGTTGCTTGGGTCTCACGTGGTTGAAGATCTACTGCGATCTCTTCTGTAGCGGGTTCGAGGTCTTGGTGGTCCGGGGGCTTACGCTGCACAGTTCCAAGGCTTCAGTTGGTTGAGTTCTGCCTCCGTCCACTGGGATTCACGGCGCTCCGTCCGGGCAGTTGAAGCCGCAGCATGTGTGCCCGTCTGTGTGATGTCTGTTTTGGATATTTCCCCTCCACACTTTGCGAACCAAGGGCCTGCCTCAGCCGTCAAACAGAATTTAGAAAATTCTAGTGGAGATGAAATTTTACTTTCTTTGTCCGAATTCTTGACGCTTTCGTTGCTTCTTCTTCACTCTCGGTGTTCCCAGACTCTCTCCCCGAGGGTTTCCTGCTTCGGGACTCTGCTGAGCGGCAGGTCAGGACGGGGCTGCCGGCGGCTGCTTCTCCCAGTGTCTCCGGCCGCTGCGGGTGCTGGCCTCTCCCCAGGGCAGGGGGCGTGTGCACCCACTGGCTGTGTGCAACCCCGAGGGGCTGTGCTCACACTCAGTCCCTGGAACCTGCAGCTCTCCCTCGTGCCTATGGCTTCTGAGGAGCCAGCCCTGCACCCTGGGCTCCCCGGAGGTGGGGGTGGCCCTGGCTTCCTGCCCCCTACCCCCTTGAGCTCTCCCCTGCGTTTCCTGTCATGAGTTCTGCGGGGCTGGGTCCCACGTGGGCCTGGGGCTGTGTTTACGCCGTCTGGGTGGAGCTCACATCTGAAATCTCCGATTGTCTGTTGCCAAAGTTGTAAAGCCTTGCAACTACTTTTGCTTTAAATACTTCCCAGGCTTGGGGCCAGCACCATGGCACAGTAGGTTAATCCTCCGCCTGTGGCGCTGGCATTCCATTTGGGTGCTGGTTCTAGTCCTACCTGCTCACTCCTCTTCTGATCCAGCTCTCTGCTGTGGCCTGGGAAAGCAGTAGAAGATGGTCCAGGTGCGTGGGCCCCTGCACCCACGTGGGAGAGCTGGAAGAAGCTCCTGGCTCCTGGCTTCAGATTGGCTCAGCTCTGGCCATTGCGGCTATTAGGGGAGTGAACCAACGGAAGGAAGACCTCTCTCTCTCTGTCTCTCCCCCTCAGTCTGTGACTCTACCTCTCAAATAAATAAATGAAATATTAAAAAAAAATTCCCCAATCTTGCCTTTCGCCATGGCCTCTGTGACCCTGATGACCAAGTGTGAGCTCCTGGCCGTCCTGGCCACCCTGTCCTCCCCGCTCCGGCTCCGGCGCTCGCTGGGTTCACCCGCGCCCTCCATTCTGCTCTCTGTCAGCCGTGGAGCTTGGTGCTGCTGCTTAATTTTCCAGGTGAGGTTTTCTTTTTGTCATCTGCTTCTGGGAAGACATATGTGTCAGTCATATATGTCATTGTCATGGAGACGTCAGAACCGCCGCTCTCCGGCGCCTTCATGGCCCCTGGCGGCCTCTGCCTGAGTTCTTCCTGCTCCCGGCTGACGGGTGACTTCTCACCAGATCCGGGACTTGGTGGAGGTGGCTGGACTCCGGCTTCCTTCTCGGTGATGGGGGCGTTTCCACAGGGGACCCTCCCACTCTTGCCACTTGGGACTCGGAGAGAAGACACTGGGCTGCACCTGCACTGACTTGGTGCCCTTGTCAGCAACTCCTGCCTCCCTGCCCCAAAGAGATGGAAACGGAGTGGACGGGAGCCCCCAGCCAGCTTCCCGCCGTGCCTGAGCCACTCGCTAGAGCCCCAGTGAGTAGCCCGGCTTCCCCTCCGTCTCCCTGAACAGGGGCTCAGAATGAAACTCTTTTGGTTTCCGACAAGAAAGCAAGCGTGCGTTTGCTGCACACCGTGGCCCATGCATGGCACTGCTTTGGCTGGGATTTGTCCAAAGATGGGCACAGACCGACTTGCGAGGTCTCTGAGCCACTGCCCTTCCCCCAGCCTGGACAGTGCTTCCACGGGGGTCCCCCGTCCCTGGGACTCCTGTGTCAGCCACGAGTGAGGGCTGAGCAGCCCAGCCCTGTGTGGGGTCAGAGCAGACGACAAAGCTGATCCTGGATGCAGGGGTCTCAGCTGTCCCCACCCCTGGGTCCCGGCCCAGGACCTTGTGCGCTGACTCCAGGCCTCTGGGACTTGCAGACAGGAGCACTGCGGGTTAAGGACTCGCCCTGCTGGAGCAATGCTGACTTGTCACCAGTGTTGTTTAGTCTGTTCATTTGTTTACTTTTCACACAAGCTGCAGTGTCTGACTTCACGTTCATGCGTTCATGCAAAGGTAACCAACAGCATCAGGCCCCGCGTTTATATGTAAATTAAAGGGCTTGGGGCCTGCGCTGTGGCTCACTTGGTTAATCCTCCACCTGCAGCGCCAGCATCCCATATGGGCGCCGGTTCGAGTCCCGGCTGCTCATCTTCCAGTCCAGCTCTCTGCTGTGGCTTGGGAGGACAGTAGAGGATGGCCCAAGTGCTTGGGCTCCTGCACCCCATGGGAGACCAGGAGAAGCATCTGGCTGGCTCCTGGCTTCGGATTGGAGTAGCTCCGGCCATAGAGGCCATTTAGGGGGTGAACCAACGGAAGAAAGACATTTCTCTCTGTCTTTCCCTCTAACTGTCTAACAATATCTGTCCAAAAAAAAAATTAAAGGGCTTAAAATTGGTAACCACGAAGGTGATCCTGAAAGCCCGTTTGGGGCTGCCGTTCTCTGGCTGAGGTCGCCGTGTCCAGGGCGCTGGGCCCGGGGCAGAGTGGAGGAGGCCCTTGTCACTTGTTGACGGGAGGCAGAGCAGGCTCTCAGGTGTCATCCAGACAGAAGCACCTTGTTCTCACAGCATCCTGTGGATTAATTAAACCCCCCAAATATCGTGTTCATGTATTTCAATCTCCTTTACAAAGAAAACTTAGAAAGGAAAGAAATGTGGGCCCCCGATCCTGATACGGCTGCCCACCAATTCGAGCTCACTTTGGGGTGGGTGGGAATCAATAGCAGCACTCACACACGCGTGCACACACACACGCACACACACATGCACACACACAAGGGGAGGGCAAGGCAAAGTCGGTGCATAATGGCTGGCGGGTGTTCGGAGTCCCTGCGTCTGTCACTGGCAGCAGCGGCAGCCAGGCGTGACAGCCGTGGCGTGTGCCTGACACCTGCTGCAAGCCCTCGTCTTCCTCTACAGCTGTTTCTGTAAACACGTATGAATCACAGTTCTCCGGTGCCTTAGGCAGAGCAAGGCTTCCTGCCCTTGGCCAGCGGCCAGCTGCTAATGGAAATTCCCTCCCTGGGCAGCGATGTGCTTTTCTTGCCCTCAGCATGGCCCGAGGCTCCATCCAACGACACACACGTCTCCCTTGGGCATCCGTAGGGGTTAATGACTTCTCCTCATGAAAGACTGGAAGATTGTCCCCGGCAGAGTGGAACAAAACAGCCAACATCGCAACACGTCCGGGCTTCCCTATTCATTCACGCTTTCGCTCGGGTTTATCGTGTGCCAAGCAGTTCTGGAGTCTTGGGGCACCTCGAGGGAGAGGGGGCACACGAGATTTCCACCTGCCGGTGGCGGGGGAGGGAGATCTGGGGCGGAGGTACTGTGAAAAGCACGGCCATCAGACGTGACGCTTGTATGGTGTCCGAAATGAAGGTGGGGCCAGGCAGGAGGGAACGCAGACAGGCGGGAAGCGGTTCTGGGATGCGGCATCCAGTCCCGGACTGGCCGCTCCTCTGCCCTCGCCTGGGAAGAGTCTGCCTCTTGTCCCCTCCTCTCCACGCCCCGGGGAGGGGTCTGGAGGCGACAAGTCCCTCCCTCCTCTGTCTAGATTAGCTGGACTTTGTAGAATAGAATGCTGCTCCCCCAAGGTCAAGTTTGAAGAGCAAATCTACTCCTGCGCACACTGGAACCCCCGGAGTCGACGCCTCCTGGTTCTGAAGTCTGTCCTCATGGAAAAGGCCAGCCGTTCCGTTCTGAGCACGAAGACTCTCGTTCCGAGGAGCAGGACGCTCCCCGGGGCTGCCCCGTGCACGGCAGCAGAGCCCTCGGCCGTCGCTTTCTCCTGGTCCTTGCCACGCAAGCTCTGAACCGAGCAGGGACCCTGGAGCACCTGCTCACTTCCAGCGCTGAGGTCCGTTTTTCCCGTCACTGCAGCACAGTCTGCTGTCTCTAAGGCACCGAGATTTCCGCCTAGGGCTCTCCTGCTGCAGGGGATTCTCTGTGTATTCTCGTCTCACTTCCTGCGGAAGCTGCAAAGCCTCTCGCCTTCGTCCTGAGAAGCAGCTGCTGTCCTTCAGTGTGCATTTCCTGCTGAGTGTCCTTGGTCCGCCCTAAACCCGCCGCACTCCGGGCTCCGCAGTGCTCTCAATCATGTTCCTCTCATCAGGAGTCTGCCCCCTCCCGTGGAGGTGTTATAACTGAATCCATCCTTACCCCAAACGGAAGCCCAACATGTTCTGCAAAGCTTTCTCTGACAGTTTCAGATCTCACTGACTTGCTTGCGGAACGAATACTCTTTTTAACGTCTTTTAATAATTCAGATACTGTCTAGGTACGTGCTTTCGAACAATGAGGAAACCAAACAAAAATACTTACCCTGGTGGCTAATTTTTAACTTTTAAGTTAAAATGTACAGTTATTCAAACTTTTAAGTTAAAATGTACAGTTATTCAAAAATTGCATCGGTTTGTGTTTTTAAATATTCAACAGCACACATGTTTAAGATGTATTTGTCTATACAATAAGGACTCATTTTTACGTGTAGTCTTGCCTCGGTAGCATACAGGTTTCCCAAGTGGAAGCATACGTGTCCTGAAATGCATCACGTTTCTCCATCTCTGCTTCCCAGCGCAGAAGCCAGCGTTTCTCGGATGCTGAGGTCTGCGGCCGGCTGTGACGGACTGTCCACTCCTCATCAGAGATACGGGGAGGGCTCAGACCCTCTTCCGTAACAAGTGTGGAGCCTAAAATCCATGAACTCGCTTCTGGTACGTCAGCCAGGTCCCAGTGAGTGCCCTGAGTGAAAACACAGGTGTGAAACGTCAGGAGAACGTGGGAGCCGTCCTCTCCGGGCAGGAGCCGCAGGCGGGTGATGGGAGCCTCGGGCGGTGAGAGAGTTCCTGGGGGAGTGTGCCTTCGATGTGCGGACAGGGCGGACAGGGCGTGCAAAGCCGGAAAATCTGATCTCATTCATTCTGAGCCGAGACTGTGGCAGCGATAACAGCCGCTCTGTAAGGACATTGTGGAAGGAAGCGGAATGGTTGAAATGTCCCTGAGTGTTCAGATGAGAAGGGAACCTGGGACCGGCCGTGTCTAATCCCCTCGGCAAGTGCGTTCTCACAGCGCTGACCTCCAGCCTCGGTTATCGGTGCTCAGATCAGAAACAATGAGCGGAAACCCCACGCAGCCCTGAGTGTCTGTTTCCTGTTTGTGATTTTCAGATGATCGGATGCAGATAAAGAGGGCGTGCGATGACATAAGCCTATGTAGAAACACACACAGAGGGATGGTAAATTACTTATCTCTGGGAGCCTGAAGTGTGACATGATTTAGATTCCACACACTAAAATAATGCACTGATCGGTTCATTCATGATACAGCGACTTGTTAACAAAGGCACATATGTTGAGGGACATCATGTGTTTTGAAAAATGTGTTTTTTTTTCTTGAAGGATTCCACTTACGCAAACTCACTTTAGAGACATAATCAGATTTTTAAAATAGGTGAATAGTGAGTCAAAGCATAGCTTACAACATATGTAAGTCAGAATCATCCCAATGTCTAATTAAGCGAGATTTCTTAACATAATTGCAGTATCATGTAGCCAGTAAAAATAACTGTAAAAATATATTGATTGGCATGTGAAAAATGTTCCTGATAGAGCGCATGGTTTAAAAGTTTATAAAATAATATCTGCCAGTATCTTTAAAGAAAAAAATCATGTTTATTGTATGTTTCTGTTTCTAACCATGATACTCAGAATTTACAACAAAATCACGTGAGCACATTGATTGATGCACAACAAGAATTGGAAAATTTCACCATCTGTGATGACATTCCTTGGGAGGAGGAATAGAGGGGGAGCGCCTGCCGTGTCCACTGGGGTAAGGGGATGAGCGGAAGCCACGAGGGGAGGAAGCCTGCCTTGCGCTCCGCTGTGGTCGCTCTACAGAGCCTGCCCTACCCCCGGAGCTGCCAGCAGCTTCTGTGAGGTCGCACGCCACAGAGTCAAAGTACAAAAGCGGACATGCAGACATCAAACTTAAAATTAAAATAGCATTTGTAATGTGTCAGAGACGAGAGAAGTGGATGCACCAGATGTCTGAGTTACTGTCCACACCGACTCTCCCCCGGCCAGGGGGCCACCTCAGTGGCTGCTGCGACAGAGCTGCAGTGGGTGGTTGCAACAGGCTGGGGCTCTGCGAGCAGGGTCCTGGCCCGGGTGGGCTCTGGGGGGCCTTTTCTAGGCGGGGCCCTGGCCCAGGTGGGCTCTGGGGGGCCTCTTCTAGGCAGGGCTCTGGCCCAGGTGGGCTCTGGGGGGGGGGCTCTTCTAGGCGGGGCCCTGGCCCAGGTGGGCTCTGGGGGGGGTGGGCTCTTCTGGGCGGGGTCCTGGCCCAGGTGGGCTCTGGGGGGGCCTCTTCTAGGCAGGGCTCTGGCCCAGGTGGGCTCTGGGGGGCCTCTTCTGGGCAGGGCTCTGGCCCAGGTGGGCTCTGGGGGGGGTGGGCTCTTCTGGGTGGTGTCCTGGCCCAGGTGTACTCTGGTGGGGGCCTCTTCTGGGCGGGGCCCTGGCCCAGGTGGGCTCTGGGGGGGGCCTCTTCTGGGCACAGATGGCCAGGTTCTCACTGCACCCTCACCTAGCCGTAGTGAGAACCCTCTGTTCTCACTAACACCATGGAGCCCCACCCTCACAGCCTAATGACCTCCTCGTGACCTAATGACCCCTTGTGACCTAATGACCCCTCATGACCTAATGACCCCCTCATGACCTAATGACACCCTCGTGACCTCATCACCTCCCACAGGCCCCTAGGAGCTTGTTTGTTTCTCAAATTTTTATTTGCTTTTTTTATGTATTTGAAAGGCAGAGAGGGGGAGGGGACAGACACAGATGAGTACTCCATCTGCTGGTTCTCTCCCCAGATGGCTGCAACAGCCAGGGCTGGGCCAGGCTGAACCCAGTGGCAGGAGCTCCGTCCCGGTCGCCCACGTGGTGTCAGGGACCCAGGCCTCCGCCTCCCACCACCTGCTTAGTAGGAATGTAGAATGCCAAATTGAACCCAGGCATTCCACGTGGCGCCTTGACCTCTGTCCCACGTGCCTGCCTCACGCTGGGGCTTCAACACACGGAATTGCAGGGGACACAAACACGCAGTTGCACCCGTGTCCCACGGACACTGTCCACATCCAGTTAGCGTCACGTTCACAGGTTAAGGGGACGTCTCCGGGTTCAAGCCCAAGTATGGGGTCAATGACTGCAGCTTTAGAGTTCCCACGGACAGCTCCACTCACTGCTCCTGTCTTATCTTGGACACAACTCAGGGCAGCCAGGTGGAAGAGAGACACGGAGTGGGAGGGGCAGGGAGCCCCGTGTCCTCCCCAGGGACACCACTCTCCCAGCACCTCGATGTGTTCTCCAACCCAGAAGCTCCCTGGCCGCCATCACTGAGGGTTCTGTGGGGGCTGCATTGCAAAGACGTGGATAATGACATCATGGATACTGACATCATGGCCGCTGGCACCTGCCCCAGCCCCCGGCTGCTCTTTCCTCCCCACAGCCCGGGAGTGGGACAGGAAGCTCCAACCCCTTCTCCTGCCTTGGCCTTTCGGGGCCTCCCTGGAGGTGTCTGAGGACCCCCTCACCACCCCAGGGAGTTCCGGGCACCCTGGAGATGGCAGGCTTTAGGAGCCGTATACTGGTTAACCCAAGACAAAGAACCCGCACCACCATGGAAGACGCTCAGATCCCTCCGGACAGCTCAAGGCTTTCAGAAACCCTGGGCCGAGAACCAGGGACACAGACCAGATGCACGTTCCTTATTCTATCACAACTCACAGGTGCAAATCCAAAAGCACCTGTGGAGGACTCGTGTGCTGGGAGACAGGTAAGTGAGCGGAGAAGCCACCAGCGCCACGGGAGACTCGAGGTGGCGGACGCGTCGGCTCCTCCCCACTTCATGATTCCCAGTTCAGCGGTTCCCATCAGCCTCGCAGAGAGGCATTTTGCAGACGCACACACGATTTGTTGAAAATTGGCAGGAAAAGTCAGAGGACCTCGAATAGCTAACATTTTTTGAAAAAGAATGAAGAAAACCCATATGTCCAATTTCCAGACTCATTAGCCATGGGGGTAAGAGCCTGTTGGGATGGGGTTGTGTGGTAGAAACACGCACTCGGAAGATAACACCTGGCCGACAGCGCAGCAGAGGCCGGGCACATTTATTTGCTGCTGGTGAGAACTGTGATTGTTGCTCCCAACTTTTCTTAAGCGGACGACGGTAATACTTGCATAGCGCCTTAAAAATATTTATTGTAGAGCAGAGAGGCCTTTTTACATTGACTGAGGCAAATGAGGTTTATTGTAAATGGGGTTAAAATGCTTGAAGCAGTGGTTCTAATGATGATAGCCACTAATCATTATTGAATACTCTGCGCTCCACTCTCTCTGCCTTAACCCACTGCCTCCTAATTTTTAAGAAAACGATGAGACAATGCCTATGCGTATTTGCATCTTACAGATTAGGCTACAGAGGCACTTACTCATATTCACACAGTTAATAAATCTTCTGTGTGTCCGAGAGTCACAATAGGAGACGGTATTTCATTGAATTCTTCCGTCTGAACTCTTGACCCCATAAATTCTGATACCTCTGGAAAAAATAATCTTCTCATTTGCTGTTTCCTCAATTAACCCCTCACTCTAAATCTGAGCGGTTCAGTCTTCGCGTGGGCCGCATCCGCTCGGCTACGGGCGTGGCCAGACTCCCCGGCACAGCCCACGCGTTCCACAGCTGCAGGCTCTTGCGTGAGCACGGACCAGCTGCACCTGCCGACTCCCTGATGAGCGGCTCCCTTTGTCTGCTGCGTTTAAAAACGGGACTCCACTCGATTTCTCCCTGCCCGTCCCGCAGCGTGTCAGTCATCATATAAGCTCTGTCCGTCTTTGATCACTGCCTTTCAAGCTTCTCCCTTCCATTTCTAATTTAGCTGAGCTTACAGGGCTCTGCTGCCCACGCTGTTAAGGTCCGACCAAGACGCCTGCCTCCATCCCTTCTCCTCCCATCAGTGAGCACACACCTGTCAAAGACGGGGACCCACCTCTGCTCCTACAGTGCAAAAATGGCTGCCAAGCTAGCAGATAAAACACACGAGAGAGCCTAACAAGTTCATGGAAAAATGGAATTAAAATAGGTTTGTTTTGTTGCAAAACAATTGAAATCCATGCACACCAGGGATCTTAACATTTCATGGACCAATGTATCATGCAAAAACCATGCCTGGATTTCGAAAAAATCTTTGCATGTAAAGAAACCTAGTTCTATCTTTCCATGAGCTTTTTGCATGACCCCCTGCGGAAATTCTTAGTCTTTTCCCGGCTATGTCAAGTCGCTGTCTTCAGTGCTTTCCTGTCTAAAAGCTTCAGTTGATGTTACTCCGTGTACACTTCCACCGCTGCGTCTTAGATTCGTGATCCTCCCAAAAGTCTGCTGCCAGCCGCTTGGCTCCAGGCCCCCGTGAGGGCCGTGTGCACAGGGAGGCGTGAGGTGGCCCTGTCACCATCCCCTCGGAGCTGGAGGTGGAGGAGCCCCTGTAGCCTCCGACTGAGCCGCGGAGAAGCAGGGACCAAGGAGGCCTCCTGGGTGACTGTCGACGTCGCGTCGGCACGTGAGTGGTTGTCCCCCAGGTGGAGACCCCATGTGAAAGCCATGAAGTGAGTTTAGGGAATGGGGGAGCCACTCGCGTATCTGGTGCTCAGCGGTGAGCCTGGGGCCGGGGCTGGCACGCGATGAGCTGCGGCTGGGACATGCGGCCTCTCGGGCCAAGGACTTGGGGTTCTGGCTTCCGTGCGACCTAAGCTGTCCCCAGGTAATGGGCTTTGCTCTGCACCTGTGTTGGGACCAACCTGGCGGTGGTGTTGAATGGGCTGGGAAGGCAATCGGAGGGGATTATGCCGGAGATTATTGCACTGGCCCAGGTGAGATATGGGGTGGCAATCTCGTGGGTAATTACAATTGTCAGGAGGCCCCCAGGAACAAGTGCAGGATGCTATAAGACCTTCTATCGGGTGGATCTAAATTACATTGGAGATTAAGAAAAGGCTTTCCTGCAGAAGTGATATTTAATCTGAGACTTGAATAATGAGCCAAAATTAGTGAGGCAGAGAGATAGAAACAGCCGGTGTGAAGAATGTAAGGCGACAGTGTGCACGGTCTTGTAAGGAATGGAGCGGGGGCCGAGCCAGGAAAAGTTCTGAAAACCGAGTGAGATTGCGGAGCCGCATAGGCCTGTGAGGGTTGTGAGGATGGGCCGGGGCCCGGGGGCTCTCGCAGGGCGGGGCCGGGCAGCTCTCGGCCGGGCAGGGTCCTGGGCTCCTGTTGCTGGCAGAGGTATGGTAGCAGCCGCAAGTGGGGCCGAGAGAAGCCAGCAAGGGTGGGGCTGGGCGAGTGTTTTCAGAATGACTTCCCGGCCGGTGCCTCAGCTCACTAGGCTAATCCTCCGCCTAGCGGCGCCGGCACACCGGTTTCTAGTCCCGGTCGGGGCATCGGATTCTGTCCCGGTTGCCCCTCTTCCAGGCCAGCTCTCTGCTGTGGCCCGGGAAGGCAGTGGAGGATGGCCCAGGTGCTTGGGCCCTGCACCCCATGGGAGACCAGGAAAAGCACCTGGCTCCTGGCTCCTGCCATCGGATCAGCGCGGTGCGCCGGCTGCAGCGGCGGCCATTGGAGGGTGAACCAACGGCAAAGGAAGACCTTTCTCTCTGTCTCTCTCTCTCTTTCACTGTCCACTCTGCCTGTCAAAAAGAAAAAAAAAAAAAAGAATGACTTCCCAATCCTCTAATAGAGTTCAGATGGGAAAGATTCAGAGAAGACTGGCTTCCCGCAAGGGAGGGTGGGACTCCCACCTGAGTTTGTTAACACGGGACACTGTGGCGCCCCCTCCCCTGGGAAGTCCTGCACCCCAGGTCAGAGTGCCTGGGTCAGCCAATGATCTGGGAGGCAGAAGGTGTGGTTCGAGTCCTCGGGCCCCCTGCCACCCTCAGGGAGGCCCGAGTGGAGTTCCCAGATCCTGGTTTTGGCCGGCCCAGCCCCTGGTGCTGCTGGCACTTTGGGAGAGAGTGGGGGGGTCTCTGTGCCCCTGTCTGTCAGTTGAGTGGACGACACAGGCTGACCACGTGCGACCCAGCGCCACAGCGGAGCTGGGCATTGGTGCGGGCAGCATCGAGGCCTCTGCACCCTGCTGTTCTCCCTCCTCCTTGGACCCTGGGGGTCCCGGGCGACTTCGTGTGGGAGCCCCTGCAGTGCCGCCCCTGCGGGTGCCCCCTCAGTCACGCCCCATGCCTTCCCAGACCTCACCCAGGCCCCGTGCCGCCCCCGTTGGCTCAGCATCACATCGTGGGGTTCACGGGTGTACATGTGCAAGCCCCTGCTAACTTGTGTGGTGGGCCCACGGCTACATGGTGGTGGGCTCACGGCTGCATGGTGGTGGGCTCACAGGTGCATAGTGGACTCACAGCTGCATGGTGAGCTCACGGCTGCATGGTGGTGGGCTCACGGCTGCATGGTGGGCTCATGGCTGCATGGTGGTGGGCTCACAGCTGCATGGTGGGCTCACGGCCGCATGGTGGTGGGCTCATGGCTGCATGGTGGGCTCACGGCCGCATGGTGGTGGGCTCATGGCTGCATGGTGGTGGGCTCACGGCTGCATGGTGGTGGGCCCACGGCTGCATGGTGGGCTCATGGCTGCATGGTGGTGGGCTCACGGCTGCATGGTGGTGGGCTCACGGCTGCATGGTGGGCTCATGGCTGCATGGTGGTGGGCTCACAGCTGCATGGTGGGCTCACGGCCGCATGGTGGTGGGCTCATGGCTGCATGGTGGGCTCACGGCCGCATGGTGGTGGGCTCATGGCTGCATGGTGGTGGGCTCACGGCCGCATGGTGGTGGGCTCACGGCTGCATGGTGGGCTCACGGCTGCATGGTGGTGGGTTCATGGCTCCATGCTGCTGGGCTCACGGCTGCATGGTGGGAAGGTGCAGTGCATCCACTAGAGCTCCGTGGTGCCAACCGAGTGCTGCAGCTAGCAGCATCGCCCGAATGCGCCCTGTGGGGGCGTGTCCTGTGGGGTGTGTCCTGTGGGGGCGTGCCCTGGGGGTGTGTCCTGTGGGGTGTGTCCTGTGGGGTGTGTCCTGTGGGGGCGTGCCTGTGGGGTGTGTCCTGTGGGGTGTGCCCTGTGGGGGTGTGTCCTGTGGGCGTGTGCCCTGGGGGCGTGCCTGTGGGGTATGTCCTGTGGGCGTGTGCCCTGGGGGTGTGTCCTGTGGGGGCGTGTCCTGTGGGGTGTGCCCTGTGGGGGTGTCCTGTGGGGTGTGCCTGTGGGGTGTGTCCTGTGGGCGTGTGCCCTGGGGGGTGTGTCCTGTGGGGTGTGCCCTGTGGGGGCGTGTCCTGTGGGGTGTGTCCTGTGGGGGCGTGTCCTGTGGGGGTGTGTCCTGTGGGTGTGCCCTGTGGGGGCGTGCCCTGTGGGGCGTGTCCTGTGGGATGTGTCCTGTGGGGGCGTGTCCTGTGGGGGCGTGTCCTGTGGGTGTGTCCTGTGGGGCGTTCCTGTGGGGGCGTGTCCTGTGGGGGTGTGTCCTGTGGGGCGTGTCCTGTGGGGTGTGTCCTGTGGGGGCGTGGCCTGTTTGTGGCCTTTGGAGTGTGTCCTGAGGAGGGCATGTTGTGGGGGAGTGTCATGTGGGACGTTCTTGTGTGCGTGGGTGTCCTGTGGGGCGTGCCCTGTGGGGCGTGTCCTGTGGGGCATGTCTTATGTGCGTGGGTGCCCTGTGGGGTGTGTCCTGTGGGGCATGTCTTGTGTGCGTGGGTGCCCTGTGGGGTGTGTCTGGGGCGTGTCTTGTGGGGCGTGCCCTGTGGGGGGCGTGTCCTCTGGGGGGCGTGTCCTCTGGGGTGTGTGTCCTGGGGAGGACGTGTCTGAGGAGAGTGTTCCTGTGGAGGTGTGTCCTGTGGGGACGTAATCTGTGGAGGGGGAGTCCTGTGGAGGGGGAGTGCTGTGAGGGGTTTGCCCTGTGGGACTTGTCTTCTTGTGTCCTTTGGGGGCGTGTCCTATGGGGCGTGTCCTGTGGGGCGTGTCCTATGGGGCGTGTCTTGTGGGGTGTGTCCTCTGGGGCATGTCTTGTGTGCGTGGGTGTCCTGTGGGGCGTGTCCTGTGGGTCGTGTCCTGTGGGGCGTGTCCTGTGGGGCGTGTCCTGTGGGGGCGTGTCCTCTGGGGGCGTGTCCCACAGCCTCCCGAGGTGGTACAGACGGAGGAGGGAGGAGGGAGCTCCGGGTCGCAGGGCAGGCAGCTCTCTGAGCCCGAGGAGGCACCTGTTCCCAGGTCTGAGCCCCCACACGGCAGCCAGCTGGGCGTGGCTCCCGGGGGCTCCTGGGGCTTCTGTCAGAGGTCGCTGTGTGGGAGCCGTGAGGCAGAATTTCCCATTTTCCCTTTTGCTGTCTGCAAAGCCATTGAGCACCTCTTTTCTTTTTGTTTTTTGGGGGGAAGTTTGTTTATTTTAAAGGCAGAGTTACAGAGAGGGAGGGAGAGAGCGCAGAAAATCTTCCATCTGCTTGTTCACTCCCCAAAATTGGCCATGAAGCCAGGAGCCAGGAGCTTCCTCTGGGTCTCCCATGCAGATGCAGGGGCCCAAGGACTTGGGCCATCTTCTACTGCTTTCCCAGGCCATAGCAGAGAGCTGGATCGGAAGTAGAGCAGCCAGGACTGGAACTGGCGCTCATATGGGATGCCGGCACGGCAGGCGGCGGCTTTACCTGCTGCACCACGGTGCCGGGCCCCAGCAGGGCCTTCCCCGGGCTCATGGCAGTGACCCCAGCGCCTTGGCCCTGCAGTCTGCATGCGCGCCGCCTTGGTCAGGAGCTCTGCAGAGACTGTGTCTTGGAGCTTCCTCCTTGTCCCCCACTCGCCCTGGAACTCGCCGGCTGTGAGGTGGGACCCCCACGTCTTCCCGGCTGCGTACTGGGCCAGTTGTCTTACCTGTCCTTCCTCAGGGTGCAGTGGCACGCTTTCATTTTTCAGAGAAGAAATGTTGGACACCTTTGATCCTTTGTTAATATGTAATTTCCGAATAAGCTTGCCCGCTTTCAATCCTCAAAAGTTGGAATTTCAACGCCCTATAAACGAATCTGAGAAAAACAAGGTCTTTGGGTGACCATTTCTGTAATAGCCGTCTGTCCTTGTCTTTTTTCTCAGTTAAATTCTATAGGTTGCTATAGGTTAGAACCTATGGGTTCTATAGGCTGTATGGGAGTATTGTGTTGTATTATGTTACTCTAAGTGTCTCATTTCATAGTCATTTTAAATAGTAACATTTTCAATTTACGTTGCAATATAGGACTACAAATGACAGCTGCATGTTGGTGTTATTTTGTGTTGTTTCTAAGCTATCTTATTGATTTTATTAATTAATCCATAAGATATGTTGGTTTTACTAGGTAAGCAATCATAAACTTTTAATTTTCTTGTCTTACGGCATCGGCTCGGATCCCTGTCAGTTTTGAACAGAGACCCTGGCAGGAGTCTTCACTCGGCTATCTCTGATCCCTGAGGCTGACGGTTCAGCAATTCCTCTTCATTAATTATAAATGTTTAAAAATCCTCTACCAGTTTGCAGAATGTAAAAAACGCCTGGTTTACCCTATCTTGTGCCCCATTCACAAATCCCCCTTTGTCATAACTTTCGGGCATCCCAGAATTTTTCTTCTATCAATTGCATCGTTAGTTTCAGCTTCATGAAAAAAACAAGTTCACAAATGATCCGTCATTTTATATTCCCCAGAACACTGATGAAGCCACTCCGGAACCCGCCCCAGCGGGGTGTAAACCACGGGTTCACTCCTGGACTGGCCCGGGGCTACGCCTGGCCTCCCTCTCCTGAGGCCACTCCAGCAGGGGTTCACCGGGTGGTCCCTCCCCGCCGGGGGCACGGCTCCCGGGCCGGTAACTTCCCCACCATGTCCTTTCATTGCCTGGGGCCGCGTTCAGAGCTGCTTGTGTGACTCTCACGCGAGTTCAGGCTCTGACGGGCGGGACGTTCGTTTCCATTCCAAGTAGTTTCCCTTTTGCCACTCGGGTTTCTTTCTGACCACCTCAACATGTCTGCAGCTCTGTGTTTAAAATTACGAGTTTTAGCTTTTCCTAAGCATGTTTAATCATTACTTGCCTTGCTCTTAGTCATTGATTAGTGCTCCTCCTGTGTTGGGACGCAGGATGTCCTCTGTGTCGTTAGCGTCAGTCTATAAAGCTTGCTGGGTGACAGCATGACGTCGGACGGATTTCTATGGGGGTCCCATCTGTGTGTGGCAAGAACGCGTCTCCCCGGGGTCGGGGGTCACAGTGCTGGCGGCTGTCTCGAGCTTGCTAATCTTGCACTGTGCACATTATTTTTGTGGATTCTTTTTGCTCAATTTGGGTTTTTGTTTTAAGAATGTCACTATTTAAAAGTTAGAGGGAGGGGCTGGCACTGTGGCGCATCGGGTAAAGCCTTGGCCTTCAGTGCCAGCATCCCATATGGGTGTCATTTCGAGTCTCGGCTGCTCCACTTCCAATCCAGCTCTCTATTATGCCCTGGGAAAACAGTAGAAGATGGCCCAAGTCCATGCACCCCTGCACCTGTGTGGGAGACCCAGAGGAAGCTCCTGGCTCCTGGCTTCAGATCAACATAGCTCCGGCTGTTGTGGCCATCTGGGGAGTGAACCAGAGGAATACACCTCTCTCTCTCTCTCTCTCTCTCTCTCTCTGCCTTTCAAGTAAATTTTTTTAAAAAAACTTAGAGGGGAAAATAAAAAAATAGAAATAGAAAAAAAAGAAAAAGAAAAAACTTAGAGGGATATGTTTAAAATTAGTATAGTCTTTAACTGATTAATTTATTTTGTATTTATTGATTTGAGAGACAGAGTAAGACGCAGGCTAGATAGAGACAAGGAGAGAACCCCTATACAGGCATTCACTCCCCAGATGCCCACACGGCCACGGCTGGGCCAGGCCTGCACTGGAAGCCAGGAGCTGCATCCAGGACTCCCAGGTGGGTGGCAGGAGGCCAACAGGTTGTGTCATCCCTGCAGCCCCCCAGGGCCCGCATGAGCAGGGAGCTGGGTTGGAGCGGGAGCCAGGGTTTGCATCCAGGTGCTCTGGCATGGGAGCTGGGTGTCTACACCTCTGGCTGCCCTAGCCGATGGCTGTGTCCTCGTGGGAGCTTTATTTCCAAACGGAGCCTCGTGCATCTCGGGTCTGAGATGAGGCCCGTGTTGACCGATGCTACTGTAGCCAGCCTGGCTCCTTTTCTTTTGAAACTTTGCTCATCTGCTTGTTCCGTGTTCATGAAGCTGGGCTAAGCCTCTGAGGCCTGCAGGTGCACCTGTGCCCGAGTGACCGGATGCTGCACACACTGGAAGGCCTCGCTCTTCAGTGATTTTGCCCGTGAGCGTGGCTGTGGCTGTGGCTGTGGCCATGGCACTTAATTCTGCTGACCCAGCTGATGGTTTCCCGGTGACTTCCTTTTCGTGGTTGGGCCACCTTAACTCTCTCATTCCACGGTGATTGGCAAGTGTGTGTTGAGTTCCTTCTCCTGTTGGCAACCTGGTGCCCGTGGCACAGGCGCCGTCATCCCGTGAGGCGCCTGCTCCAAGCCCGGCTGCTGTCCTGGCCGCCCTGCTCCCTCCAGGCCCCTCGTTCCCGGGAGTGCCCTGCGGGACGGCCAGGGCTCAGAGGCAGCTCTGCCGAGCTCCCGCTGGGCTGTGGCGGCTTCTCCTCTCTCCTCTCTGTTCTTCTGTTCCCAGGGCTGCTAGCCAGGGGTCGGCTTCCAGAGCCGTTGCTTCCTACCTTGGTCTTTCCTTGGCATTTTTCCGAGGTTTTCCTAGGGTGCAGCTCACTGAGGACTTTTCTTTGTTTCTCCTCTCTGAGACCCGCTGTGATCTGAGTTAGTGTCTAACACGGCTGGGGACTTCCGAGGCGTCGCCGCTCTCCAGCCTGCTGTGGTCTTTTTACGGAAATCACACTCTTGCCTCCTTTTCTCCTGAGAGAGGCGCGTGTTCTGACTCTGAGTCACTCACCAGGGCCTGGTCTGGCTACCATGTCCGCTTTCTCACACGTGCAGGCGAGTGTGCACCTGTTGTGTTAGGAGTTTTAGTCATGGAGGCATCACCTGTGGGTCTGTCTAATGCAGGTCCCTGCAGGGTGTCAAGGTGCCTTCCAGACCATGCTGGGAGCAGGCCTGCGCAGGCATGGCCGTGCGCCCTCCCTCCTCCCTCCCCTCCCCTCCCCCTCCCCCTCCCTCCCCTCCCCCTCCCTCCCTCCTTCCTTCTCTGCCCCCTCTCTCCCTCCTCCCTTCTCTGCCCCTTCCTCCCTCCTCCCTCCTCCCTCCTCCCTTCCTACCTCCTCCCTCCCCTTCCTCCCTTCTCCCTCCCCCCCCTCCCTCCCTCCCTCCTCCCTCTCCCCTCCCTCCTCCCTCTCCCCTCCCTCCTCCCTCTCCCCTCCCCTCCCCCTCCCTCCCTCCTCCCTCTCCCCTCCCTCCTCCCTCCCTCCCTCCCTCCTTCCTTTCTCCCCTGCCTCCCTCCTCCCTCCCCTTCCTCCCTCCCTCCCTCCCCCCTTCCTCCCTCCTTTGTCTCTCCCCCTCACTCACACCCAGGGCTCAGGCAGGCGACTATCTGGACGGCTCCCTTTTGTGCTGTTTTCCTTTAGTGGACCCACCGAGGGAGTTTTATGTGGGGATGAGGTCTGGCCCGTTCCCCGCATGGGACACTAGCTGCGTCCCTCACTGTCACTGTAACTTATTAAAGGCCAAGGTCTAGGCCACCAGGGCCCATCCGCAGCCCCGTGGAAAGCTCCGGCCTCTGGGATGGCTGTCGTCTCCTTATTTGCCCCCTCCCCTCCCTTGGTTCTGGTCCCAGGGATCTGACATGTCAGTCATGAGCTGAGATGCACTGGGTCTGATACCCAGTGAAGTTCTGAGACCTGCAGCCCACCCCGTGGCTGCAACAGTGAGCTTCTCCCACAGGGCGGGCAAGGCCTGCTGCCTCACTTTCCCATCCCGCGGGACAGGACGGGCAGGCGGTGAGGGCGGGGCGTGGAGCCCATCGGAGCGAGCCTGGCCCTGTATGCACTAGGACGTCCTGGCCTGGGGCAGTCCTGGCTGGCGGAATGACTGAGTCTGCAGAGGGAATGCAGATCCGCAGTTTCTCAGAGCCCCAGATGGGAGGAGCAGGCTGCGGAGGCAGCGCCAGCAGAGAGGGAGGCGGGGCGGGGCTGCGCGGTGGGCTGCGGTTCCGGGGACTGGAAACAAGCGGAGCAGAGGAGCCCTTCGCGGCACCGGCACCGCAGGAACCAGGGTCTCAGGGACGCCTGGGGAGTGGTGGCGGGGGGTTGAGTGCTGCTTGGGATGCCTGAATCCCGTCCTGCAGCACCTGGGACGGAGTCCCAGCCCCACTTCTTCTATTTTTCTTTTTTAAGATTTATTTGAAAGGCAGAGTTACAGAAAGAGAGATCTTCCATCTGCTGGTTCACCCCCCCCCCCAAATGGCCCCAACAGCTGGAGCCTGGCCAGGCCGAAGCCGGGAGCCAGGAGCTTCTTCTGGGTCTCCCAGGCAGGTGCAGGAACCTAAGCACTTGGGCCATCTTCTACTGCTTTCCTAGGCCGTAGCAGAGAGCTGGATCGAAGTGGAGCAGCCAGCACTGCAGGCTGTGGCTTTACCCACTGCACCACAGTGCCCCCCCCACTCCTGTTCCAGATTCCTGCTAACACCCCTAAAAGGCAGCAGTTGATGGAGCTCCTGGCTCCTGGCTTCAGCCCGGCCCAGCCCCCGCAGTTCAGGCCTGAGGGGAGTGAACCAGCATGAAGTGCTCGCGCCCCCCCCCCCTTCTTTTTTCTGTCATCTGCCTTTCAAATCCATAAGTGAATAGATCAATCCTTTTTTTTTTTTTTTTTTTTAAGGAAGAGCCGGCTGGTTGTTGAGTGCGCGGGCCGGGGCTGTGAGAGGAAGCCTGGCCCGCCGGCCGTGGGCGTGAGCTCCCCAGGTGCGGGCGGCAGCCGGCAGCGCCGTGTCCTGCTGGGAACACAGTGGACTCCAGGTCCGAGTCCCTTCCGAGGGTTCCTCGTGGGCTGAGGTGAGAACGTGGGCGTGGCTAGAACGGTGTTCAGGGAGGGTTCCCTGGACTGAGAGAGTAACCATTGCAGAGATGCTGGGGGGACTCAGCATGGCTTCCGGGTCAGAGACGCAGGGCATCCTGGGACGGTGGGGGCAGAGAGCACAGCGGGGTGGGGCGCTGGCCTGAGGCTACGGGGCTCACCTGGCTCTTAGAAGGGGGGAGCTGGCCTGAGGCTATGGGCTCACCTGGCTCTTAGAAGACGGGGGAAAGGTGGGGGGCTGGCCTGAGGCTACAGGGCTCACCTGGCTCTTGGGGGGGGTGCTGAGATCCGGCTGTGGTTTCCTGGGGACACAGGCTGTCTTCCCACACCTTCTCTGCCGAGTTCCTTCCTGAGGCAGAGCAGGGGGGAGCCCCAGGGCCCTGGGAGCTGGGAGGCTCGGGGCTGTGCGGGTGACTCTCAGAGCCAGCGGATGTTACGGTGCTGGCATCGGGTGGGACCTCACCACCCCTGGCTCCACCGAGCAGCCAAGGTGCAGCAGGGCCTGGCAGGCAGCTCAGCACGTGTGGTGCTAAGAACACGCAGCTGGGCGCGGAGGGCACTGCCGGTAGGGCTCTGGCTTGTGAGTCGACGAAGGGGACCGGCAGGGCTCTAGGCTTCGTGGGGCTGATGGGCAGGCAGTGGTGTGGGGTATCAGAGCAGGGGCGTGCAAATAAATCACCGCGGAAGCCGGCAGCCCTGTGTTCCTGCAGCGGCCGGAGCCGTGGCCCCTGCGCGAGGCCCGGATTGTGAATGGCGCCTCGGTAGCCCAGCCCCCCTGGGTTCACTCCCTATGGCTCCCTGCACAGGGGCCAGCCCCAGAAGCCATGTCCGGGCTCGCACTGTCGCCCACGCCCAGGGCACCAGCCCCGAGGACTTTGCCCAGAATGGCCTGGCCCAGCAGGGAGCCCTGGGACCCCTGGTCAGCCAAGTCCTGGCTTGCTTCAAGCTCTGGGGTGTGGGCTCGTGGAGCGGAGGCGTGCAGGTCAGCGGGGATACAGCCTGCAGGATGCGTGGGCGCCATGCAGCTCTGGGCACTCGCTCAGAAGTGCAGGTGTGGATGGCTGAAGTTCGGGGGCCCAGCTGGGAACCACACCCCCGCGGCCTGCCCCGTGCCACCACTGGGCCTTGTGAGGTCGTCGGCCGTCACTCCAGGGCCTCCTGCTGAAGTTCCTACTTCTCTGTGTCCCGTGAGAATTGTATAAGTGACATCACTTGTTTATTTGAGGGTACGTAAGTGGATGGTTTCTGTAACGAAAGGGCACTCGGCGTGCACAATCTGTCTCGTTCCCTAAACTGAGCCCCAGCCCTGCCAGGAGGCCGAGGGCCCTCCCCTGCCCTGGGCCAGGGCCATCCGTGGGGTCCGCAGAGGGAGCTCTGTGCAGGCAGCAGCTGGGGCGCTCTGGCTGGGGGAGGGGTGCCCTGCCCCGTGTGGCTTCAGCGACCCCAGCCCATGGCAACTGCGTGAACCCCAAAGCCCCCACCATTTCCGCAGGGCCCCTCCGCACGCCTTCTGAGGAATGTGGGTGCCACATGGCTGGCCGTGGCGGCACTCAGCTCTCTGCCCGCCTCGTACTTCTGTGTCTGTCCCTGCTGCAAACAGGGTAGGGGGCCTGACCTCTATTTTACTCCAGGACAGGGCTCCCTAGGTCCCAGGGGAGAGGAGCACCGGCTACGCACAACGCCAAAGAGAGCCGGGCAGGGCCAGGGCCGGGCCCGGGGCCCAGAGCTGCTGAGTCGTGCGCAGGCAGCACCTACACCTCCCTGGAAGGGTGGCAGAGCCGGTGGGGGCGGGGCGCCTTGGGCTGATGGTCAAGGCTGGTTTGATCAGCTCCCCGGGTGTGCGCTTCATCTCGCTCTCAGCGGGAGGGCACGAGCTCAGGGTCAAGGTCGGGAAGGAGGTCAGGGCGGCGTTCCAGGACGCTGCTTTCAATCTTCCTGGGCCGGAATAGAGATCTTTGGCTCTTCGCCTCGCCGGTCTCTTCACGGCACAATCAGCTGACAAGCACAAGTAATTTCCTGCTGCGATCCCGTCAGAGATATCCTGAAAGGGAGAGGAGAGGGGGGAGGGGGGAGGGACTGCAAGCAATGAAGCCCCCCCCCCCCCGCAGTGCCCGCGCAGGCAGAGGGAGAGTTCCGGGGACTGCGGCTGCGTGCGCTCAGCCCCACCCCTTCAGTGGCATCCTTGTCCCACATTGCACACGTGCGCCCGATCGCCTCACCTCTGCTTCATGTCTGTTGCGCAGAGCAGAAAGCGAACGCGTTTCCCTTCTGTGTGCATCTCAGAAATCTCCAGCCATTCAACGCCGACCGACAGTGCATGGACGAAGCCCGCTAGGTTGGTAAGAGATCCGCCCTGCGCTAGGGCTGCCTGCTTGCGAGGATCCCTGGGCCCCGTCTTCTCACTGTGTGGGGAGGCCCCGACTGTGACCTCCCGGAGCACTGGGCTTCCTTCTGCTCCTGCGCCTTCCATGTGCGATGGGCTGGGGGAGCAGGGGGGCCTCTGCACGTGACAGGCAGATTGACTGGGGGGGGCGACCAACACAAGAGCCATTCTTTCCTTTGCTGCCTGCTCTCCGTAAGACCGTCTTCAAGATGGCGCATTCAAGACGACTTTGCTGCAATGGCGGCTGTGGAGTTTGCCTGAGGGCTCCGTGGGAAGCTTTGGTCACTAGCTCTGGGCTCTGCACCAGCGCAGGGAGCCGAGCCCCCAGCCCCTAGCTCAGCGACAGCCATGCTGAGGCTCAGTGAGGCTGGGAGAGTGCCAGGATCACCCCACCTTCTAGTCCGCTGCACCTGCCACTCTGCCTCCTGCATGGCTGGTGGCCTCGCACGGACACCAGCACCTCCCACCTCCACCCTGCAGAGGAGTCGGTCACTCCAGGGCTGTTTGCAGCATAGCAAGAAACGCTAGGTCATCTTGGCCCCAACTACTTCCTCCGAAAGTTGAAAAATTAGAAGGTGAAGGAACACGGTGGGGGGAGGGGCAGGTCTGGCAGGAGGCTGACAACAAGGACGACGCCTGTCACCTGCAACACTTCAGTGGTGACAGCAACCACAGACAGGCCTGGGTACAGCCGCTTCCTTCCCCCGTGAGCCAGGGGCTTCAGTGTTGTTTTGAGACCGTGTGCTTGGTCTTTACACACGGAAACAGAGAAGCCTCCGAGCCCGGCTGTGTGGTGGCTGGGGCATCCGAGGTGAAAACAGGGGCAGCCACACGTCTCCTCAAAGCAAGGGGCAGGGTGGGGAGGAGAGCCAGCCCCCACACCTCAGCTGGAAGGAGGATGGCCGGGCGGGCGAGGCAGCGCTGGTCCTGGCTGCTGGACCTCCTAACAAGCTGTGTAAATAAGGGCAATTACAGGAGATAATAAAGTACATGGGGAAATTTACTTGTTTATTTGAAAGGCAAGGTACAGAGAAGCAGGGGAGAGAGAAAGAGAGATCGTCCATCCACTGATTCATTCCACAAATGACCACGAGGGTCCCTGCTGCGCCAAGCCAAACCAGGAGTCAGCAGCTCCATAAGGGTCTCCCACGTGGGTGCAGGGACCCAAGCACCCGGGCCATCTTCTGCTTCCCCAGGCCGTTAGCAGGAAGCTGGATAAGAGGTAGGGTAGCTGGTGCGTGAACTGGCGCCCATACACCATCGAAGGTGGTGGCTTAACCTGCTGTGCCACAGTGCCGGCTCCAATAAGGCGGGTGTGACATTGATAATTCCCAGGTTCTTAAAGAAAAATAAAAGCGTAGATGTGCAGTGTCCACATATATTCAGGCTGAGGCGCTTGAAGGCCTGGAGACATTTTGTCCACGAACGCAAGGACGTTTTGTTTTAGTAGACCGTAAGATCTCATAGCACAGAGAACTCAGCGTGCAAACGACAGCAAAGGACCAGTCGTGCCGTCTGGGCACACACACAGGTCTCCGAGGCCAAGTCCACAGTGTTTGCGGATTGTGGGTTCCAACTCGGTAGGCCCGGTTTCCGTCTGACTCACAGCACACAGTCGCCCAGCGGAGATCGAGCCGACCTGTGTTTAGGGACACATTTCTTGTGGCCACTTGCGTGGCAGGAAGCTGACCTACAGTGAGAGAAAGTCGCAGCTTGTGTCAAAACGCTGTTTCCGTTTGCGGGAAGTGCAGAAATGCGGGCCTGCTTCTGCCCGGCGCCCACGGGGTGACCGCGAGCTGGGATGTCGGTGCCGCTGGCTTAGCCGACTCACGGGCCTCAGGAAGTGGGTGCTGTCCCAGCAAACCCGGGAGTGCAGAGCGAGGAAGCCAGCACCCTGCTGACGTAGCAGGTCCTCAAGGCCAAACAACCTGGCAAAGGCCGCCTGCCGCTACTGCCGCAGGTTCAAAAAGTGGTTTGGCCGTTGGCCACGGCTGGATGGGTGTCGGTTACGGAGCAGGCGCCCTGGCTTACTGGTTAAAGAGCAGGAGTCTGAGGTGCAAAGCAGCTCAACGGCGGGAAACGATGGCCTAAAACTCACGCCCGGCGGCAGGACCCGGACGCTGGGGTTCGCTGCGTTTTCTCTTTGTTTGTGGGGTGGGGGGCTCACAGCTCGCGTGGACCTGTGTGTCTTCTCTCTCTCTCTGGCTTCATAAACCGATCAGCAAGCTTCCACAGGTCCAGCTCGACCGGAATCTTGACTGACAGATCCTAAAGGACCGGAGGAGCTCCTTTGTTGGAGCCATGTTGGGGGGCTGAGCATATGAATAAAGAAATCGCCCATAAGTAAAAACGGGGTCATTGATAGTTCTCGGGAGGGCAGGCTGCCGCGTCGGCCGGGGCCCCTGATTAGCGGGCTTCATTGTTGCAGGTTTATTAGCTCAGATGCAATCAATATGTGTGCCCAGACCCTCGGGGCTCCGTGGACATTGTCCCTGGAAGCGCTATTGTGCTTACATCATGGCCAAGGGGCATCTTCCAGTGTAACATTCAGCCATGATGGATCAAATTACCTTTTATTTAAAAAAAATCAAAATTTCCCTTTTGCACATTTAGTGAATGGCAGGTTTGACCTTTCCGGGTTTGTTTGCCCTGCATTGTCCTCGGGACCCCGCTGGCAGTGGCGAGTGCGCTTCCTTTCTGCTCTCCCACCTAATCTGACCTCTCAGCGCTGCAGCGGACACAATGCCGCTTCAGAGGTTTCTTTTGTGCAACCCGGGGGCCGGGTCACCCCCCAGCAGCCTTTGCGTGGGCCCTATTATTCAGGCCCGAGCCTTGTTCGCATTGAAATCATCATCGGGCAAAACTTCATCATCGCGTCGTTAAAGGCGCCGACCGGTTCAGCATCCTCACGTTTGGGGTCTGTAGGACACCTCCTCTGTCCGGGTTGCTCTCTCAGCGTTCACCGCACGGCGGCTACTCTGGAACGTTCTGACCCCGACGCCCGCCAGCATCACACGGGCACGGTGTGCTGCGTGTAATTACGCTCACCGCACAGGTGCGGTGAGCAGCACTGGGCTGTAGCCAGGACAGGGCGTGCTCGCTGGCGTCACCAGCCGCTCCCCGCCTGCCCCCCACCCCCCATCCTTTGGTCTCCTCTCTGTTTCCAGCAGGTGCCGCGGAGATGCCAGTTTCGTAGGGCTGCTTCTCGGACTCCTTTTCAGCTTGACCACGCAGCGACGCTTAGTAAAGGAAGCGCTAGACTGAAGGCGTGAGGACGGACGTCGTGGCCTTGCGGGCAGGTCGGGGTGGGGTGGTGTGCCCTCATCGCTGTCTTCAGTCTGGGCCGCGCTGTGGCCGGCACAGTCAGCGTTCGAGTTTCCTGCGCTCGGTCCTTGGCACTGCGATGGTAAACGCCAACGCCCTCCACACAGAGCCCCGTGAGCGAGCCGGCGTGTGGGGTGCGGCCCACGCAAGGACGGTTGTCGGGGGGCCGTGGGTGTTGGTGCTGTGAGTGACCCAGAAACGGGGTGCGCTTGGGCCCTTGACGACTGAGCAGTGGGGGCGTGTCGTCTCACGGCTCTGTCATCACGTCTGAGATCCGAGTGGCTCCTTGAGGCCCCCGAGTTCACTTCTAATTTGGTCCCTGAAGACAGAGATCCCGAGCGGGAACGTGGATTTGCTTGGGAAGCCCCTCGACGTGATCTGGGACCAGAGCAGGCCCGGACGATCCTTCTCCGCTGTCTGTTCCAGTGCTCCAGCCGCTCCTGTCTTGGAAGTAGGAGAATAAACGGCCCAGCGAAGCAAAGGATGGAAGCCGCGCTCGTGTTCCGAGGCTGCGCTGACATATGGCGAATGTGCTCGTTGCGGATGATAGGCCGTCTGTGCTAACACGGGCGAGATTTACTTTGCTCGGCTTCCGAGCTCCGGTTTCTGTGCGGACCCCCAACCATCGGAGCCCTTGGGGGCGCGCTGGGGTGCGTGGGAGACACGGGTGCGCAGAGGCACAGTCTCAGGCCCGAATCTGCTGGAGGTGCCACAGGGCTCCGGCTTTCCGGAGGTCCCGCGTGTAGCAGCGCTTCCTCCCGTGGCTCTGGGCTGGGGAAAGCGCGCTCTCAGTGTCCGCGTGAGCCAGTGTGCAGGCCAAATTCCCAATGTCACTCTCCGCAGGTTCCTGAGAGCTGGTGGAGCGTCTGCGTGGCTCCCAGGGGACGCTCGCCCTGGACTCCGAGCCACCGTGCGTGGCTCCCAGGGGACGCTCGCCCTGGACTCCGAGCCACCGTGCTGGAAGGCAGTGCCCGTTTCCCCAGGCCCCGCCCCCGGCCCCGCCCCCAGCCCCGCCCCGGCTCAGGCTGAGCCCCTCGCTAACACCCAAGGCAGCAGAGAGCGGTGTCCCTGCCTTTGACAGACACATGGTGGAAAGTGTACTCTTTGTAAACATAACATCTATTTCAGATCCAACGGGGGAAGAGAGAGAGAAACTCACACATTGGCAAACGTGGTTTTTTCCTTGCCTAAAGCACTGATCCTGGGTTGTCTTGTGTTTGTGTAACACGCCTACACAGACCCACTAATGCAGAGAAGTCACGAGTGTGTCCTGATCGCTAAACCTCCAACCGTGGGCAATTAAATTCCAATGAGGAATCATAACATAATCATAATCAATTACATACCAATTACGTGCATAGAAGCATAAATTATATACATCAATAATAAAACTGCAATCAACAATTTAATGATACATAATATTGTAAGCTAGCCTGTGCAAGCTAATTAAGTTCTGTACGGCTGTGGCCTCACTCCGGAGCCTGCTTCTGTGGCTTGTGGAGTCCCTGAGGGAGGTTCTTCGTCTCTCGAAGCCGCCCGCCCGCCACGACTGCATTCCTCACCCACAGGGTCTGGGCTCGGCTCCTCCGTGGCTGTGGACCCAGCAGCTCTCGGCCGCTGCACCCCTGAGCGCTCACATCCTTCGCTCACAGCCGGCGCCTCCGGTGTGACAGCGCAGCTCTGTCTTGGCTAGCACGGGCCTGCACGCAGTGAGCAGGGGAGAGTGAGGACACGTGCGGCCCCGCCCTGGGTGGGCTGGGAGGAAGGGCGGCGCCTCAGCGTTGAGCGAGGGGGCGGCATTGTTCCGAGGCCCCAGATGCTGAGCTGTGACTCACACGCCGCTAAATAAAATGGAAGCTATGGACGTGGAGTTCCGGAATTCGGCTTCCCAGTTATTTGTGCCTGTGTTCGGGGCGCTGAGCGAGCCGGACGTGGCTCTCTCCGCTCAGCTTTGGGTTTCCCCAAAGGCCCATGTGTTACAAAAGGCTTGATCGTCATCGTCTTATTTTTTAAAATATTTATTTTATTTGAAAGACAGAGTCAGAGAGAGAGAACAGAAAGAGAGAGAGAGAGAGATCTTCCATCTGCGGGTTCACTCCCTAAATGGCCACAATGGCTGGCACTGGGTTGGGCTGAAGCCAGGAGCTTTGTCCAGGTCTCCTATGACTTGGCTCATCTTCCAGCACTTTCCCAGGCACATTAGCAGGGAGCTGGATTGGAAGTGGAGCAGCCGGGACTTGAACTGGTGCCATATGGGATGCCAGCACTGCAGGCTGCGGCTCTACCCGTTACGCCATGGTGTCAGCTTCATCCTCAGGGTCTTGTTAATGTTAGTGTTGAGGGGTCAAGGGCACAGGCTGACACAGGTACAGCATCTGAGTGGGGGTGGGCTCATGGCGATCCTTAGGTCACTGGGTCCTGTCCTTGGCAGGTGGCTCCTGTGAGAGGACTGGGTGGGGCAGGAGCTGGGTGGGGCAGGAGCTGGGCGTGGCTCGGCCCCCTCTGCCTCCTCTGCCATCCCCTGCCCTCGTCAGACGCCAGCCAAGGGGGCACGCGGTCTTGGGCTATGAGCCTCCAAGATTCTGAGCCAAAATGAACGTCCTACCCTCACAAGTAGCTGCCCTGGGGCACCGTCCCGGGACGGAAAGCCGGCTCACACGGAGGAAAGAGGCGGCCAGAGCGTGGGTGAAGACCGGAAGTCCGGAACCAGGCAGTGACACCTGCTCAGTTCCGCATCCGGCACCACCTGTGGCATCTTGGAGCAGCTGTGGGAGAAGGACCAGGATGGCCATCCCACGAGGCCCGGCCCATCCCATGAGGCCCGGTGGGCCGTGGCCGGACACGGTCACCTCCGCCGGGCCTCAGCTCTCGCAGGCTCTGTCCCCCGAGCCCCACCCCAGGAGAACCATGCGGGCGTTGCTCCCTGGAAGTTGAGTCCTAGCCGTATTCTTTACCTGTATTTAGGGGAAATGTTGCTTCCTTCCCCACAAGGACTTGTCGCGCTTTCTTAGGCTGAGGTTTCTCTCCTGCCGATGAGCACCATGGCCGATGGCTCGCTCCGATGTCCACGCCAGAGACTGGCAAGTGCGGGGCCCCTGCAGCCAGGGACAGCGCTGGGCAGGGCCTCCCCCAGCGCTGGACAGGTGCAGCCCGACGGGGCCGGCCCCTCGCTCCTGTGTGCACACACATACCCCTACCCCGGACCGGGTTTAATGCCGGGTAAAATGACTGCAACCCCAATGCATTGTCCAGGGCTACTCTGGAGAGAGAGACGTGCAGGGTCACAGCTCCACACCCCCCACTGAGCAGCACGGGGGGGCTTCTCCACCCTCGCCCCCTCGGCAGCTGGCCAGGGGAGAGGCGCGTCTGTCAGGAGGGTACCACACAAGAGGGGCGTTAGAGAAAGGGGGGGCTGCATCTCACTGATCATTTATGACTCGAAAAAGGGATAAAAGTTATGGTTAAGTGTTGTTAAGCTGAATTACATATCTGAGCAAGAAGAAGTGGTGATTATTTTTAAGCGATCATTAACAGCTGGTGGGAATCGACCGTGTGGAAGACGATGAGGCTCGGTCTGTAAATGAGATACATGCCTGTCTACCACGGGCTGCAATTAGACACACAGCCTTCCCAGAGCAGAGCTCGGGAGAGCGAGCAGGAAAACGGATTTCAATTTCCAGACTCGCTGAGCCCCACTCGCTCTCTCAGCAGACGCGCGCACAAGCAGAATGCTTTAGCACACCACGCTCTCCTGGGGGAGAGCAAGGCTCGTTCCTCCCACCCTCGGGAGGCACCATCTCTAAGATGTTCTAGAAGAAGGCGCACTGTGCACCTTTCTCGTTCTCCTGGGGAAATGAAGTGGAAACCACGGGGTCCGGGGGGGGGGCGTGCGTGGAGCTGAGTCGGTGGGAGACACGCTCCTCTCGTTATCACACGAGTGCAGGGGGGCTTGGTGTCTTCCAGTGGGTGGCGGGGATGTGGGTCCAGCAGTTCTGAGAAGGTCACAATGGCTTTGTGACAGTGAATTTGCCCTCTCTCCACGCTGGGGTGCTCTGCTCGACCCGAAACAGCTGACACTGCCCGGGGTGACTTCTACGGCCATCACCCAGGGTGACATTGCATTAGCAAACTCGGGCTTCTTCGAAAGATGACGGCAATCATTGTCGTCTAGTTTACGGGGCAAAGAGTAGATAACGTTATTCCCAGCTAAGCAGCGGCAGGTAGAGGCGTAGCAACGATCCGTTAACTATCACCCAGGTTAATGCAGCAGTTCACTTATTGCTTAATGGGATCAGCATAGACGGGGCAAATCCGTGATCTTCCCTGGATTCGCTTTTTCAACTCCTCACTCAAGGCTCCCGTGGTGTCTGTCGTGTGTGTGCATGCGATAGAGGCTTTTCCTTTCCTGCTTCGACGTCACGTTAAAAAAAATCACCCCGACTCGTCCAAGTCCCATAATGAAAATGCATGGATTTCTAAGGAACTCCGGGGCTGGTGCTTTAACTCTTAGACTCAATCTCGCAAACTCTCCACGAAGCATAAATCAACCCAATACAGGTGCTTTGCTGCCACTCTCAAAAGCGACAGAATTTACCAGTTACCAAATTTAAAAGAAACACATTCTGTCCCCCCTGAAATTGTGTAGTCGTTATGGTGTTATCCCTCATTCCCCGGCCGGGCCGGATCTCATAAATTCGTGTGAGCGGGTTACCTTTCTCTGTGCGGGCTGTTTCATCTTGTCGCCGAGAACCGGCTCAGCAGAACCCACGTTCCTTAATTTATCCACTTTATGGCCATTGCGATAGAGCAATGACATTATTCCTCGCAGCAGCGACATCATAGTTCTGCTTCCTGTGACCACGTCCCCCCGTCCCCGATTTTCAGTCATCTGGGGCGGCTGTTTTGTTCAGCGCGCACCCACAGCACACTGCGTTGGACGTCTCCAAGCTGAGTGACCGCGTCTGCGTCATTGCACTCTGGGTTTCATTCAGGCACACGTGGTGCGGCTTTGCGCCGGCTGCCTTTAGACGCAGAGTGGCACCCAGGACTGGCGCCTGCTCAGGGCACGGCCCCGGGGGGCCCAGGGAGCCTGCCCCCGTGCGGAGGCCCCCGCCGTCATTCTGACCTCTGCTCCAGAGGCACAGGTACGCACGTGTGGGCGCCTGCCTCGTGCGTGAGGGGCTGAGTGCTGCCTGCCTCGGCCGCAGCCCGGAGCCGGGAGGTGGCTGTCAGAGGGTCTGATTAATGACCGCACTGAAGCATGTCCGGCCACATTAGAGCTCCATGTATCTACCACAGTCCACACGGACCACGCTTTGTTCTGAGAGGAAATGGTGTCGGCAGCCACTGGCGTTTACCCATAAAAAGATAAAGATTTACTGTCATCATAGGCGAGATTAAGGTGCACAGTGCTGACATTGATTTTTACCAAAAATTCACATTTTGGGAAAACTCATTCCAGGGGTGACTGAGATATGATCAGCTTATTTGGAGAGGGATAATATGGAATCTTCTCTCGAATGAACTTTGAAAGAAGTAAATTGTAAATATTGATTTCTGAAATGAACTGTCAATCTCAGTTGGTGAGATTATTCCTATCATCTTGTTGCGACGATGCATTCAAAACTGCTGACAAAGTGGAGCGTATAGGATTTCTGTTAAGAGCAGTCAAGGGGCTTTACTCAGCAGAGCCGAGTAATAGTTGTTCAATTTTATCAGATAACAGCTGAGATCCCATCAGCGGTGAAAAATGAAATGAACTGTGACTCCAAATCAGGATCTCCACTCTTAGCCCAGACAAAAATCATCAGACGGCGGCCGAGGGTTTTATATTATTGCAGGTCACTTCATTATTGGCAAGCACAGGCGCTGAATTGCTGTGAGCGCCGTGGACTTGCCCGCCTCACCCGGGGTCAAGCCTGAGGACCAGCACTTGATGGGCTCCCAACATGTTAAGGGGTTATCCTATTACCTCCTGAGAGGCGTGGGGGAAGATAGCAAATCTCTCCTCGTGCTATCCGGCCAGGCTTTCTTTTTTTTTGTTTTTTATTGTACATGGGTTATCCGTTATTACTTGTTGTAGAATAAATACAATTCATCTTTTCCAGTAAATGTTAGAATTGGACGTATCTGATTCATCTGTTTCTCCCGTCCAAGGAGGGCACTGCGGGTGATAGCCGGGCGCCCGTGGTTCCAGGTGAGCGACTCCTCGGACAAGCAGATGGCAGTTAGACTTCCTCGGGACCGGCTCTGGGCCTCCCCGGAGAGCGTGGCCCGCTGGGCTGTGAGGGAGCTCCCAGACCGGTCTGCCGGCATGGCGGGCTGACCCCTGCACCTGCACTTCCACCGGCACAGCGGGCTGACCCCTGCACCCGCACTTCCACCGGCACAGCGGGCTGACCCCTGCACCTGCACTTCCACCGGCACAGCGGGCTGACCCCTGCACCTGCACTTCCACAGCCGCCGCCGCGAGGAGCAGCAGTACCCGCACGCCAGACGCCGGAGCAGAGCCCCGGACCCGGGGGTCAGAGAAGGCCTCCCTCCACGCGTGCTGGCTAAGCGAGTTAACAGACGCCTGTGCCAGGACTTCCCAAGCACCGAGCCGGTGGGGATAAGTGCAGCTCAGCGAGCTGTCTCGGGACGCACGCGTTCCTGATGAGACGGCCCCGTGCAGGACGCTGGAGGACGTCATGTTCGGTGAAAGCAGCCGGGCCCGGGGAGCAAAAGGCCCCCAGGTCTCACTCACTGGTGGCGTCCACAGCAGTGGTGCGGGAAAGCACGGGCGGGCACGGGAGCCGGCGGTGGCCGGGCCGCAGGGAGGTGGGGAGACCCGGTCGGGAGGGAGGGAGGTGCCGAAGGGGCGCGTCCCAGAGAATCCGGCAGAAGCAGTTCCAGCTGCCTCTGGCACAGCAGGGGACTACCGGTTTCAGCGATTTAGGACACATTTCACAACATCTGTGAGAGCGCGCAAGGGCTCGGCCCACGAAGTGACACACGGGAGCCTGGCCCGGAGCCCGGAGCCGCCACCCTGTGCCCCCTAACTAGGCACAGCCGTGTGCCATTAAAGATGGTTAAAATGCCTTTAAGGAAGGAAAGAAAAATGCCAAGGACTGGAAGGTCCCAGGAGAGACCACCTGGAGGGGGGAGAGGGGGAGGAGACGGAAGACTCCGAGAGGAAGCCACGGGGCTGCTCGGTCCCGACTCTACGCCGGACGCTTGTTGCTTATGTTTGCTTGTTTATTTATTTGAGAGGTAGAGTTAAGGGCAGAGACAGGGAGAGACAGAGAGAGAGGTCTTCCATCCGCTGGTTCACTCCCCAAATGGCTAAAACAGCCAGAGCTGAGCTGATCCAAAGCCAGGAGCCAGGAGCGTCTTCCAGGTCTCCTACGTGGATGCAGGGGCCCAAGGATGTGGGCCATCTTCCAGTGCTTTCCCAGTCATAACAGAGAGCTGGACTGGAAGAGGAGCAGCCAGGACTTGCAGGGGTGCCTATATGGGATGCCTGCGCCACAGGCAGAGGCTTAGCCCATTTTGCCACGGCGCCGGCCCCTCGGTGCTTATGTTAATGTGCACTGCAGTTCTGTGGCGTCACAAGTTCATTTTCATGCATTAAATATGCCAACAATGCAGATTTGCACAGCTGCCTTGATGGCCTTCAGTGTCTCGATATCCTGCATCAAATCTGAAACGTCTGGCTGGGGTGGGCAGGTTAGGATGCTGCACTCCCAGAGCACAGCGCCGGGTTCAAGTGCCAGCTCCACTGTCCACCTCAGCGTCCGGCCACCCCGAGAGGAGGCAGGTGAATGGTGGCTCTGGTACTTGGGTCCCTGACATCCACATGGGAGACCCCGATTGAGTCCAGGCTCCTGGCTTTGGCCTGGCCCAGCCCTGGCCCTGTGGGCATTTGGGTAGTGAACCAGTAGATGGGAGCACTCTCTATGTCTCTGTCTCTGGCTTTCAAATAAATAAACAATGAAATTACTATGGTTGACAAAAATGTTATTTGTGGCTGGCGCCGCGGCTCACTAGGCTAATTCTCTGCCTGTGGCGCCGGCACCCCGGGTTCTAGTCCTGGTTGGGGCGCCGGATTCTGTCCCGGTTGCCCCTCTTCCAGGTCAGCTCTCTGCTGTGGCCCAGGAGGGCAGTGGAGGATGGCCCAGGTGCTTGGGCCCTGCACCCCATGGGAGACCAGGAGAGGCACCTGGCTCCTGGCTTCGGATCGGCGCAGTGCCGTAGCGGCCATTTGGGGGGGGGGGTGAACCAACAGAAGGAAGACCTTTCTCTCTGTCTCTCTCACTGCCTAACTCTGCCTGTCAAAAACGATGGTATTTGTGATATCCCAAGATTACTAGTTTCTCCAGATCTGTAATCTGAGTGCGGTGGTTTCTTTGAATTTTCAGTCTCGTCTTTACTTTGGTGCCACAGAAGAGATCAGAGTTAGGAAATGAGGTCGCGTCACCGCGTGTTTCCTCAGCCTTAATGTGCTCACAGCGGGGTGCTGTCTGTCCTGCTCCGACTCGCCCACCAGGCAGAACAGGACGCCCAATCCCGCAGACGGCCCGGGGAAGCCTGCGCTGCGTGGCCGCCGTGACGCGGAGGTGAGGTCGCTCCGAGAAGCTGAAGGAAGGAGAGGGAAGAGTCCAGGGTGAAGCATGGTCAGCCCGGCCAGCTCCGTGTGGACCAAGGGTCGTGGAGGGAGGCGGATCCTTAAAACCACTGCACCCAAAGGGAGAGATGGGCTGTGCTGCCCCCGGGTGCCCGGCGGCGCTGGTCTGGGTGCTGGGGTACTCACATGGGGCTCCACGGGCGGACTGCTCCCCTGACATGAGCCGGGAGCGGAGCGGAGCGGGCACTGGGCAGAGGCAGCCGGGAGCCACGAGGTGGAGCCCCGGGCTCCACCGCCCACCGTCCCCGGGGAGAGAGGAGGAATTTACGGAGGCCGGCGTTCTGGAAGGTGACACTCAGGACGAACGAAGCCAGACACGGTTGCGGTCTTGGACAGCTGGGTGGGCTCATTTTTGTCTCTGATGTTATGATTCCTCACTGTGTGTGGGGTTTTGGTTAGGGGTCTGAGGGTCAGAGACCTTTGGTTGGCAAAGGCAGGCTCTGCGGTGACTTAGATGCCATAGGGAGAGCAGGGTACCGGAGCCGCTCAAACCTGGCAGCTTGTGGGACAGCCAGGGCTCCGCTGCGTGTGGCCTGGCAGGCAGACACAGCAGACAGAGGTGTGGACGCATCGAGAGACCTGGCTGAGGATACGGGCAGGTATTTATGTACAGGAAAGAGATCGATTAGGTGTGGAGGTAGACACAGACGATGGACATATATGAGATGATGGGGGCAGGGGGAGCGGGAGAGATGAGAGATACAGACAGTGGCGGGGCAGATGTAGGCACATAGCTAAATGTGCCCCTACAGATTCCCAAACCAGGGCTTTCAGAATCTGGGTTTCAGATTGCGTGAGTCTCTTTGATGAGTTATGTAGGAGTAATTTTGTTTCCTCCATAAAGGAAAAGACGCCAAAAAATTACCCATCATCTTGCCTAAGAAACGGATAGCAAATGCGTGTGTGTGTGTGTGTGTGCAGAGAGGCGGGAGAGAAGGGGTGGGGCGGCAGCCGGAGTAGACGGCAGGATGGATGGGTACCAGACACGCGGATGGACAGACACACGGACACTGTTCCAGCAAGCAGAGGTGCTGCCCCCACCCCCAGCAGCCTGCACCTGGCTCCACTCCCTTCCGGGCCACGGACGCCCTCCTCTGCCTTCCCTCCGCCCCTGCTCATGTGATGGACTCGGCTCGCGGGTTTGCTAGGACTGCACTGCCCTCAGAGGACCTCCCGCTGCTCTGCGCGTGGCGCTCTTCCCGCTCACCTGGCCCCACTCACCTGCTCCACCTGCTCCCACGGCCCGGGGCAGGGGGCCTGGCCTTGGAGTCACCTCCCAGGCACTGGGCACGAGAGGGGCACGGATTGTTCGTGCAGACGAGGCAGGCCAAAGAACGGCAGTAACGTCTGGGGAGAGCTTGATCATCCACAGACCCAAGCATTTTAATTTTCTCGTCTTTCTTTTCCGTTTTCGCTTACATGGATTTATTACATACGAGTGTTCACAAAAACAGCTCAATTAAATGTTATTGTCCAATCATTTTCCGTTTAGCAGTGGTCGTATTGTGTCTATAATTGTCTGTAGTCTCCACAGAGCATTTGATTGCGTAGGATTCGTTTATTTCCCACCCTCAGAACACTTAGATTATTTCCAAAAAGCCAAGGAAATTGTTTTCTCCTTGGACGTTTTTCATCGTGTTGGTGTAAATGTTCAGGAGAAGCAGAGCGCTTGCAGAACATTCCAGAAGGCTGCCGGCGGCTTCCCTGCACTGGGGGGCAGCAGGGGCGTGGGGTCAGGCAGAGGCAGGGTCCCCATTTACAGAGTCGCCCAGGGACACCGGGTCAGGCGCTGACCGGTGCAGACCTCAGTCCCTTCGGCCTGGTAAGCTAACCTCAGGAACTTGCCACGCTCAAGCGAGACGGTGCCCGCAGCTCACTCACGGCGGCGTGGCCTGACCCCTGCGGCTTCTTCCTGGACACGATGGGCTAGAACACTGCCTTCTGTTCGGGGGCCCCGGGGGTGTCGCGAACGCCTGGCCGTTCTGAGAGCCGACCCACACACACTGCCAAACACCACTGTGGCACCCCAGTCAGCGCCCGAACAAAATCCACGGAACACACTTGTCCTGCAGCTTAGCGCGGCAGCCGTCCTGTGAGGGCGTGCCCGTCCCTCGGCAGAGGACGGCAGACCCCCCAGAGGAACGTCGCTCTAAAGCCACAAGTCAGAAAGTCGCACGCTCACTTCATCTCGTGTCGGCCAATTAAGCAGAAGTCAGTGCTGAGCCCGGTGCGGTGTGGACAATGCACGCGTGTGATGGACACGAGGAGGAGCCACCTCGGGCACTGTGGGGCCCACGCTGGGACGGGGACAAAGCTGCAGACAGCGACTTTGTGGAAGGCAGATGCTCCCATAACTAAGGGACAGGCCACGAGCAGCTTCGAGGGCGTGGCGGTCCGGGGGTGGGAGCAGGTGACCCGTGAGGGCGTGGCGGTCCCAGAGGTGGGGTGGGGCAGGAAGCAGGTGACCCACGAGGACGCAGCAGTCCAGGGGTGGGAACAGGTGGACCACGAGGGAGTGGCGGTCCAGGGGCAGGAGCAGGTGAACTGCCCACTTCACACCTTCCCAGCCCCCCTCCCCTCCGGAAGCTGTGGGAGCCGCCCCTGCCAGGTGTTTCCGAGGCCTCGGTGTGCCCTGGGGTTGGGGCACACACGGCCCGCCCAGTCCCGAGCCTGCAGGCCGCCTGGCCCTCAGCTCTCGTCTGCCCTCGCTACTGGCCTGCACCCGGTTGCCACGTGGAGTTTTCTTTGGAAATGAGCTGCTCCTGACCGCCTGTCTACACAGCCTGCCCCTCGGGGTAGCATGAGGGTTCCTGCAGTCTCGTGGTCAGGGCAGACCCGGGCCGCGGTCCTGCTCTGCTGCTGGGCACCACTGGCTTGGCTGCCCCGCAGCAAGCGAATGGGGTAGGATGGTGGGGATGGGCCTTTGAGTTTTAACTTCCTGTGAATCCTGAGGTCACTCATCCTCATTGCAACTTTTTTAATTTAAATTTTTTAAGGATCTTATTTATTTGAAAGGCAGAGTTACAGAGGGAGAGAGAAAGAGAGGTCTTCCATCCGCTGGTTCACTCCCCAAGTGGCTCTAACAGTCAGTGCTGGGCCAGGCTGAAGTCAGGAGCCTGGCGCTTCTTCCAGATCTCCCACGTGAGTACAGGGGCCTAAACACTTGGACCATCTTGCATTACTATCCCAGGTCATCAGCAGAGAGCTGGATCAGAAGTGGAGCAGCCGGGACTCGAACCCGCGCCCATATGGGATGCCGGAGCTGCGGGCTTCGGCTTTACCGGCTGTGCCACCGTGCCGACCCCTCACCTGAATTTGATGAAGAAGAGGAGGGCAGCAGATCCTAACAGCAGCATTCTGTGTTTTTCGACCCCCGTCTGTCCTTGGACAGAACGCACACAGCGCCCGCGGGCCTGGGAGAGGAGAATCGTTGTCGGGGACAAAGTCTCCGGGCAGAGCACCCGCTCCAGGCCCAGACACGGCTGCGGGTTGCTCTCTGCTGCTGCCTCTAGGGCGCTCGCCGTCTTTTTCAGTCTTGGCGCTCGAGTGCTGACAGTGCACTGGCTTTCTTGCCTCATTTTATAAACTGTTCAGCCGTGCTCTTATTCACTGTTTTCTCTTAATTATGTATTCTTGTTAACCTCCGTGTGCATTCGAAGTTACAGGCTGCCGTTGACACAGTATCAATTAAAGCATATAATTTATGACATGGGAGCTTGAAATTAATAAGTGACAATACAATTACATGGTTTGCCTAATTGTCCTTCAGTGGTGGGAAGACTAGCGTCTGTGGCAGCTTCAGGAGCCGGAAGCACGCGTGGCGTCGCACGGCGGAGAGAAGCCCCGGGAAGCCTTGGCGCTCTGGGGGCCGCAGCCTGGGCAGCTGGGTGGGGGCAGGGGTCTCCTCTCCTCTGACAGACGCTTCGCACCTGTGCAGGAGACGCTCGTCCTCACGCTCGCCGCGGTCTCAGGGTGTGAGGCACGGAAGTCTGAGCACACCGCACCCAGGACGCGCGTGACTCAGCTGCGTCTCAGCCGCTTCCTGGTGCTGTTTGGATGTCCCGGTCCTCACCGCCTTTGAAGCCTTCAGAGGGAGGAACGTGACACACACCCTCCTTCCCACCGATCGGCTCAGACCGGGATCTCGACGCTGTGTCCACACTGTCCCCCCACAGCCTGCCTTCCCAGAGTGCACCCCACGGCACCCAAGGAAGCCGCGGCTGTGTTCGCCGCCCCACTCGAGGTCTGCCTGGGTCAGGACGTGGACGGCCCTCTGCAGGGCTGTGCCCTGGTCTCAGCACGGCCGCCACGGGCACAGGTCTGCAGGACGGCTTCCCACAGGGACAGGCCTGAGTGTGGAGTGTGTGCAGGCGGCCACAGGAAGAGACTGGTGAACGCACGGCTGGTGACTCGCGCACCTTGCAGCACGTTTGCACTGGAAATTGTGTGAGAGACAACAGCGTCTCCTGATTCTTTTATTTATTTTTTTTGACAGGCAGAGTGGACAGTGAGAGAGAGAGACAGAGAGAAAGGTCTTCCTTTGCCGTTGCTTCACTCTCCAATGGCCACCGCGGCTGGTGCACTGCAGCCGGCGCACCGCGCTGATCCGATGGCAGGAGCCAGGTGCTTCTCCTGGTCTCCCATGGGGTGCAGGGCCCAAGCACCTGGGCCATCCTCCACTGCACTCCCGGGCCACAGCAGAGAGCTGGACAGGAAGAGGGGCAACCGGGACAGAATCCGGCGCCCAGACCGGGACTAGAACCCGGTGTGCCGGAGCCACAGGTGGAGGATTAGTCTAGTGAGCCGCGGCGCCGGCCCTGTATGTGTCTATGTGTGTGTGTCTGTGTGTGTGTCCAGGTGTGCTTTTCCATGTGTGTGTCTGTGTGTCTCTGTGTCTATGTGTGTGTCTGTGTTTGTGTCTGTGTGTTTGTGTGTGTGTCTGTGTGTATCTGTGTGTGTCTTTGTGTCTGTGTCTGTGTGTATGTGGGTGTGTTTGTGTCTGTGTCTCTGTGTGTGTTGTTTTTGTCTGTTTTTGTCTGTGTGTGCCTGTGTGTGCCTGTGTGTGTGTCTCTTTGTGTGTGTGTCTGTGTGTGTCTGTGTGTGTCTCTGTGTGTGTCTGTGTTTGTGTCTGTGTTTTTGTGTGTGTGTGTCTCTGTGTGTGTGTATGTGGGTGTGTGTTTGTGTCTGTATCTCTGTGTGTGTCTGTTGTTTTTGTCTGTTTTTGTCTGTGTGTGCCTGTGTGTGTGTCTCTTTGTGTGTGTGTCTGTGTGTGTCTCTGTGTGTGTCTGTGTTTGTGTCTGTGTTTTTGTGTGTGTGTGTCTGTGTGTGTGTATGTGGGTGTGTGTTTGTGTCTGTGTCTCTGTGTGTGTGTATGTGGGTGTGTGTCGTGTGTGTGTATGTGTGTGTATGTGTGTGTGTGTCTGTGTGTCTCTGTGTGTGTGTCTGTGGGTGTGTGTGTGTCTGTGTGTGTGTCTCTGTGTCTATGTGTGTGTCTGTGTTTGTGTCTGTATTTGTGTGTGTGTGTGTCTGTGTGTGTGTGTGTGTGTCTGTGTGTATGTATGTGGATGTGTGTTTGTGTCTCTGTCTCTGTGTGTATCTGTGTTTTTGTGTGTGTCTGTGTTTTTGTGTGTGTCTGTGTGTGTGTCTGTGTGTGTCTCTGTGTGTGTGTATGTGGGTGTGTGTCATGTGTGTGTATGTGTGTGTATGTGGGTGTGTGTCTGTGTGTCTCTGTGTGTGTGTCTGTGGGTGTGTGTTTGTGTCTGTGTCTCTGTGTGTGTCTGTGTTTTTGTGTGTGTGTTTGTGTGTGGGTGTGTGCTTGTCTGTGTCTGTGTCTCTGTGTGTGTTTGTGTTTTTGTGTGTGTGTGTCTGTGTCTGTGTCTCTGTGTCTATGTTTTTGTCTGTGTGTGTTTGTGTGTGTCTCTGTGTGTGTGTATGTGGGTGTGTGTCGTGTGTGTGTATGTGTGTGTATATGGGTGTGTGTGTGTGTGTCTCTGTGTGTGTGTATGTGGGTGTGTGTCGTGTGTGTGTATGTGTGTGTATGTGGGTGTGTGTCTGTGTGTCTCTGTGTGTGTGTCTGTGTGTGTATGTGGGTGTGTGTTTGTGTCTGTGTCTCTGTGTATGTCTGTGTTTTTGTGTGTGTCTGTGTGTGTATGTGGGTGTGTGTCTGTGTGTCTCTGTGTGTGTGTCTGTGGGTGTGTGTTTGTCTGTGTCTGTGTCTCTGTGTCTATGTTTTTGTCTGTGTGTGTGTCTTGTCTGTACGGTAGAAGCTGGCTCGCCTGGCTGAGGCTGGCTCCCATGGCTGACCACACCGAGGCACCCAGCACAGCTCATCCCCCGGTGCCTTTGTCCTTCTTTCTTCTGCCCGGGGCTTGCCCAGCACCTTGACTCTTCCTGGGGGTCCCTGTCACTCTGGCCAGGTCATCAGCCGCTCCCATCAGGCACGGTCTCGAAGGCCTCCTCTCTCTGCAACTTCAACCTTGAGGTTGTCCAACCGGCTTGCCGTGTCCTAATGCTATCTTACGTTTGCCCCTTTGTTTGAATTTTCTGTGCTTAGCCTTTGATTGTAATGAGACGTAAGCCCCAAACAGCAAAGCACTGCTCTCCACTTAGCTTTCAAATCGCCTGCCATCCCTTCCAGCTGGGGTGGGGCGGCTCCCCGGGCTCCCCGCCCGGCACAGACCCCCGTTCAACACGAGGCCTTGGTTTTCCCTCTTATTCCTCCGTCCCTCCCTCTCTCTCCTTTGTGTTTTGTTTTCATGGAGACGTGATTCAGTCAGCAGCAAGCTCCCCCTTTCAACACACACCTAGTGCCTGCTGTTGGGCTTAGTCGGAGGTTGAGCCTCTGGTGTCTACAGATGGCCAAGCGCTGCTGCCGGAGTCCGCGTGGCACGGCCTGGACCCCCAGCCAGCTACTCGCCGCCTTTGTTCACTTGCCGTTCCTGGATGCGGCACAAACGTGGCCATTTGTGTCTGGCTTCATGCCCTGGGATGTGGCCGTGACGCGTGTCCAGGCTGGGACGGGGGCTTCCACTTCTCTGCCTATACCGAGAGATGCTGCTGTGAGCAAATGTGTACAGGCCTCTGCACAAACGTGTTCCCTGCGCCCTAGGAAGGGAATTTCTCGAAAAGTCTATGTGTAGCTGTTTTCCGCATCAGCAGGTGGCCTTGACGTCTTAGAGCCGTGGGTATGAGGCTCCCTCTTTCTCTCGCTCGTCACCGACGCTCTGCTTCCCTATTGCAGGCCGCGTCGTGGAGGTGCAGGTGCCTGGTTTGCAGCCTCACAGGCTGGGTCTGCCTCCCCTCCTGGCCGAGGCGCCGGGGTCTTTCCCTGAACCCTTGTTCATCTTCTCCAGGGAACGACGTCTTCAAGCGCTTGGCTCGCATTTTAGTCTGATTTTTGTCTGTTGGGGCAATGTAAGAGCTCTTTCTAGATGGTTAGCAAATCAACGGTTTGCAAGCATTTTCTTCCGTCCACTGACTGTCGCTCCGTGTTCTCCACTGTGTCCTACTTCGATGAGGTCCACTTCTTCTTCGTCTTTGGAATCAGATCTAAGGAGCCATTCTTAAATCCAAGGTCCAGTTTACTTACATTTGATAGTCTTAGCTCTGTGCATGGTGTTTCTTCCAGGTTGGAAGTTTTTGTAAACGGTGTCAGTGGGGGCCCGGATTCGCCCTTTTGCATGTTAGTATCCCACTGTCCCAGCACGATGAGGGAAATCACATTTTCTCTTCCATTGAATAGTTTCGGCCTCCTTATCAAAATTCCCGAGACTACACACGTGAGGGTTCATTCCTGGGCTCTGTTCTGTTCTATCCATGTACGTACCTGTTTTTTAAGAACAGTACCACACCGTCTTGGTGAACGTTGCTTTAGAGTGAGTTTTGAAATCAGGCAGTGTGAGAGCTCCAACCTTGTTCTTTGCAAGATCGTTATTTTGATCTCTTCACCTCCATATGAAATACGGAACCCACTTCATCTATTTCCAAGAAAATCAGTGCCCAGTTTGTATTTTGTAAGAGGTGCACTGAATTTAGAAGCACTTTCTACCTGTAACTTCGTGTCACCTGCGTCTAGAGACAGTTTTACGTCGGACGCCTCTTCTTCAGTGTCTTGGCTGATGTCCTTGGCGAGACCCCTGGCACTGTTGGCGTAGCAGTGATGACAGCACAGGCCTGGCCCGTCTTCCACCTGCAGTCTCTAAGAGCCGAGCGGTGTCCGCTGTGGGCGTCTATGCGGCTGTCGTGGACTGAGGAAGCCCCGCCCACCCCTCGCTTGCTGCGTGTCTAGCACAGAAGATGCTGTGAGTCCTCAGATGCCCCTCCCCCATCCTCTAGACGCCCTTGTGGTTTTCTCGTCATTCGAGTAATAGTTCGTGCTGCAAATCACAGCCTTGTTTTTATCAATTAGTTTTCCTGTGTTGAGCCAACCTTGCATTCCTGCTGCTATTTTGTTGAGGATTTCTACATCTGTATGCATAGGGGTATTGCTGTGTTATTGTGTCTAACAACTGCTTCCCTGGTTTGATATCAAGATAATGCTGACTCATGGACTGAATTAGAAACTGCTTCTTCCTCTTCTGTTTTTCAGAGAAGCTGGAGAGATTGGTGTCTACTCTTCTTTAGGGATGTGGTAGGAAGTGCCGGTGAGGCTGACCTTACCTGTGCGAGCTTCGGGATCACTCACAATGCTCTCTGTGTTGCAGATGCACTGATTTCTATTCTGAGTTAAGTTTTTGGATCTTGTCCTGGGAGCTTGATCTGTCATCCAGGCTTTCTGGTTTGTGGCTGCACAACTATGCACTGCATTCCCGTATCATGATTTTTATTTCAGCAGAATCAACAGTAATTCTACACTGTCATACCTGGCCTTGCCAATTTCAGTCTTGTCTTTTGTGCATGGTTAATCAGCTACAAGTTTGTCAAATCTGGCCTTCTAAATAAGCAGCCGGAGTGAGGCTTTGCTTTCTCGGAGCAAGGAGGAAGGAAAACTTGCGGTTTTCGAAGGCTGGTCTGGTGCGAAAGGCTAGAAAGAGCCGGCAGCTGTGGTGCGTCCGCTCTGAGCCGATCCTGAGCCCAGAGCCCACACTGGCCTCTGGGTACCCGAGGGCTCGCTGACCCCGGCTGGTGGCTCCCTTCCCACGCTTGCTGTGTTCCCCATGTTGTCTTGCTGGAGGCCGTGGAGGGCAACTGTGGCAACGACAGACCACTGCTCACCACAGGGACAGGTGTGAGGCCATTCTGGGGCTGACTCACAGGCCGGAGAGGACAGCGGGACCGGTTCACCGCACGCCCTAGGAAGCCACCGGAAACTCACCCAGCACCCGCAGGTGGAGGCGGCTGAGGCTCCGGGAGAGGGATTTGTCCCCAGAGTGGCCGTGGGTGTCACCGTGCCTGCTCCTGGGACAGAAACCACAGCTGCCACGGTGGAGCAGGCACGAGCTGGGGTGCGAGGAGCTGGCCGGGTCACACACACAGAAGAGATGTCCTCAGCTCAGGCGTGGGTGTGTAGTGGCCCCGTGTGTCCTCCTGCCCTGGCCCTGTCTGGACTGTGGGGCATTTGAGGGTCCCTCCTGGTGGGTGGGGCAGGATGCTCCCGAGGCTCAACACCCCCCACCCTGCCGGCAGCACCCAGGGGAGCCTTTGTCTGGCACTGGGAGCCTCAGCGGGCTGCCCTTCTCCAGGTCACCTGCTGAGGCCAGAGGGGGCCGTGGCGACAGGCACTGCACAGTGAGGAGAAGGCAGGGGGCTCCGCCTGGGAGCCAGGGGTGTCCCTGTCGGCACGAAAGCACCGCACACCGCTGGGTGCACCGTGAACAAAGCTCTCAGAGCGCTGCGCCCTGGGTCCCCGCGCCTGGGATCCCCGGAGCTGCAGGTGCCCGTCTTCCTCCTTTCCCACCCAGGCTCCTCCTCGTCCTGCTCAGTGAGGGCTGGACGCCTCCGCTGTCTCCCCAGACCTTGCTGGGGCTACTGTGCTGACGCCTCAGCGGCTCTGTGACCCTGGAAACACCGAGCAGCAGGTGCCAGTGCGCCCCCGTGGCTCCCAGACCCCAGAGGCTGCACACCCTCTCCGTGTAGCTCAGATCACACGTGTCACAGGTGCTGCACACCATCTGTGTCACTCAGGGAACACGTCCCACACGTGTGCTGCACACCATCTGTGTCACTCAGGTCACACATGTCACGTGTGCTGCACACCATCTGTGTCACTCAGGTCACACATGTCACGTGTGCTGCACACCATCTGTGTCACTCAGGGAACATGTCCCACACGTGCACTGCACTCCCTCTCCCTGTCACTCAGGTCACACATGTCACGTGTGCTGCACACCATCTGTGTCACTTAGGTCACACATGTCACGTGTGCTGCACACCATGTGTGTCACTCAGGGAACATGTCCCACACGTGCACTGCACTCCCTCTTCCTGTCACTCAGGTCACAGGCGTCATAGGTGCTGTACTCCCTTTGTCACTCAGGTCACATGTGTCACAGGTGCTGCACACCATCTGTGTCACACAGGCCATATGCCCCACACGTGCTGCACACCCTTTCCGTGTAGCTCAGATCACATGTGTCACAGGTGCTGCACACCATGTGTGTCACTCAGGGAACATGTCCCACACATGCGCTGCACTCCCTCTCCCTGTCACTCAGGTCACATGTGTCACAGGTGCTGCACACCATCTGTGTCACTCAGGTCACACATGTCATGTGTGCTGCACACCATCTGTGTCACACAGGTCACACGTGTCACAGGTGCTGCTTTCCCTGTCACAGCCACGCGTCCCCTCCCCCGTGCTGTGGGCCAGGCTCCCCCGTGTCCTCTGCCCCACTGGGTCCCGGCTGCTCTCCTCTGCCGTGGGGGCAGCTGCTCAGCAAAGGGTCCCACCTGCTTCCCTTTGGCCTCGTTTCTTCAGGTTCCACGCGACGCCCAGTGGCTCTGAGGAGTCCTGCAGCCGCGGGACCCTGAGAACCGGCAGTGGGGCTGGGCGTCCCACACTGACGCAGAAGCACGCAGCCGGGACACGGCCAGGGAAGCGAGTGGGCGTCCCCTAGACCCGTCCCACGCTAGGGCTCAAGGGGGCCCATGCCTGAGCATGGGACCTGTGTGGGCCCATCGCGACTTCACTGTGGGGGAAGCTCCGGGTGCGAGGCCGGAAGCCGGTTCCTGGGGCTCCCAAGCCGGCGTGCTCGTGGTCCCCGGTCCAGGGGGCTGGAACCAATAACTCTGGCAGGAGCTATCTGGGCAGCATTAGGTGCCATTCACTGACAAACGGCGGACGCTTCATTAGCTAATGTGGAAAAATCACGCGGACACAACCGAATTATTAGGGCTTGTCTGGAAATCCTATTCCGTAATGAGTTATTACTTTAACAGAACAGCAGCAATCTGTTACAATTAAGCGCTCTAACGGGGAGCTTTCTCCGAAAGGGGGCAGGCTCTCCGGAACCCGTCCCCACGCGTGGCTGCCCCGGCCGCCGCCCGGCACGCTCCGCTCTCCTCCGACTCCAGGCACAGCCTGATCCCACGGGGCCGCGCGGCTCCACTCCACCCGAGGTGCGGGGCTGGCAGACTCGGGGGTCGGAGGTGGGGGCGCGTCCCGCTCGGCTTCCTCCCCTAGGGAGCGGGCTGCGTGGAGCCGGACTGCAGAGGTTGGCTCGCACCGTCACTGCCCGCACCCGCTCTTTGGGTTGTTTTTGTCAGAAACAGAAAGCAAAGCAAGCCAGAGTGCAGGGCGCCAGACGGGGGGGAAGCCAGGGTTCGGGGGAGAGTCACCCTCCCCAGGAAGCCGCGCCCTCAGGACGCAGGGCGCGGTCAGAACTCCGAAGCTCGTGTTGTTTCCATCCGAGCGCTGGCACCTTGATGCAAGTGGGGACTGGAATGGATCCAAGCCAGTCCGGGTCTCCAGAGCCTGAGCACGCAGGCTCGCAGCTACCAGCTCTGGGTTAAGCAGTCACTGTGGTCAGGCACCCCCGTGGGAGCCCAGCCCGGAGCCCGGCTCTGCACTTCCGGCTGCTCCGCGCGTGAGCAAGGAAGGGCACGAGAGCAGGACAGCCGTCCCACGCGGTGTGGTCCATGGGCGGCTCCCCCCCCACGGCTCCCCCACGCACACGGCTCCCCCACGCACACGGCTCCCCCACGCACATGGCTCCTCCATGCACACGGCTTCCCCACGCACACGGCTCCCCCACGCACACGGCTCCCCCATGCACACGGCTCCCCCACGCACACGGCTCCCCCACACACATGGCCCCCCCCCGCCACGGCTCCCCCACGCACACGGCTCCTCCATGTACATGGCTCCTCCACGCACACGGCTCCTCTGCACACACGGCCTCTCCATGCACATGGATCCTCCATGCACACGGCTCCCCCACGCACACGGCTCCTCCATATACATGGCTCCTCCACGCACACGGCTCCTCTGCACACACGGCTTCCCCCCCCCACAGTTCCCCCCCATGGCTCCTTCACACACACGGCTCCTCCACGCACACGGCCTCTTCACACACACAGCCCCCTCCACGGCCTCTCCATGCACACAGCTTCTCCACACACACACGTCCCCCCATGGCTCCTCCACGCACACGGCTTCTCCATGCACACGGATCCTCCATGCATACAGCTTCTCCACACACACGGCCTCTCCACAAACACAGCTTACGCACACGGCTCTCCACGTGCCGTGTTTGCTGCGTATGCTGTAATCTCTCCTGCTTTTGTTGGTGGTTGGGGAATGTAATTGAACCTGAAGCAACAAGATCGGCGTTGGCTCAGGCAGCGCCGGGGGTTCCTCTCGCAGAATACGACTGCGTGCTCGTGGATATTTCTGCGCGGTTGTCAGACTCCGTGAGCAGGACATCGATGGTCTTCACAAGATAGTATGTTCTCCGTGGCTCGCTGACGTGCCTTGACAAGGACAGCAGGCTTGTCCCTGGCTGGGAAGATGGCGCCCGCACGCAGATGCCGGACCCGATTGCATCTCCACCACCTTTATCTGACAGTGCTCGGGGATGGGAAGTTTCTGATTCATTGCGGAAAGCCTGGGTGTCTCTGGCGAGGAAACGCAGCCTCCTCCGTGTCGCCTTGCATGCACTTGAAATTGCTTCCATTTTTGAAATGATGAAATTTAATTACAGTATTGGCACCTGTTAATTGATGCCCGCCATTCACCACAGGGGACTCCATGATTATGTGGGAGGCGGGTCCTGCGTGGTAGAACGGAACGGCTTTCTCGTCACCGTGTCGTCTATGGTCCTGAAGCCACAGGAAGCCGTGAGGATCAGCGGGAGGTGGTGCAGGCTTTCAGCCCGCAGTCAGGATGCTGGACGGCGCCTCCGTGTGTTTGGGCTCAACGCGCGGCTCCAGCCCGACTCCAGCTCCCTGCTCACGTGCGTCCTGGGCAGCCGCCGTGGTGGCTCAGGGAGGGATCCTGCCACCCACACGAAAGACCTGGACAGAACTCCCAGTGTCTGCCCGGCAGTCTCAGCCATTGTGGGCATCTGGGGAGCGAACCAGTGCACAGGAGATCTCTCTCTCTCTCTCTCTCTCTCTCTCTCCCTTTCTCTCTCTCCCTCTCCCTCTTCCTCTCTCACTCTGCATCTCTTTCTCCATGACCCACTCTCTGCCTCTCAAATAAGAGAATTTTTTTTAGAAATTGTTTATTGGAAATGTAGAGAGAGAGAGAGACAGAGAGAGAGAGAGAGAGATCCTCCATCTACTGGTTCACTCCCGGATGCCTGCAACAGCTGTCATTTGTGTCTGCTTGAACCCAACCCCCTGCAACCCAGGCCAAGCCAGGAGAGAGGAGCTCCATCGGGGCCCCGTTGGGGTGGCGTCCCCACTGCTGCCCCGCACGTTAGCAGAAGGCTGGGTTGGAGCACAGAGTAGCTGGGCCTGGGGATGCTGGAGACCCAAACAGGGGCTTCACGCACTGCACCACGGCACCCACCAGGATAAAGACGTTTGAAACGGTGCCTACGATGGCGCTCCTGGCGTCCCCGTGTTGGCACGCAGCACCGTGGCATTAGCACACCCGCGTGGTGTAGGTGGTCTACTGGGGGCCCTGAGCCACGCTTGCTTCCGTGGACAGGGGGCTCCTGCCGAAGCCCATTCCTCTTCCCTGCCCGTCCTTGGAGGGAAGGAGCCTCACCCGTGTCTCCCGCTGAGGGCCCCGTGTCCGGGCCATGGATGGTCCTGGTCTGATCCCATTCTGATGCCACAGAGAGCATCGCCGCTGCCCCCCAGAGCCCCTTGGGCCGAAAACCTCCCACTCGGCCTGTGCTGCCCCAGGGATGGCGTCGGAGGCCCTGGCATCTCCGGGCGGTGCCAGAGCCCACCACCATCAGAGTCCAGGCTCCAGAGAGAAGCAAAATCTAGGTCCACCCGGGGACTGGGCCTCCCAAGAGCACTCTGGGAGGAGCTTCCTCAGGGAATACGCCCCGGATGAGGTCCAAAGTGAGAAAAGCTTGCACTCTGCTATTCCCAATAATTTTGTTGGGAAAATGAGAGAAAAGTGAATAATGGCCGACCATTGACACGAAGATGATTTTGAAGAAATGGCACTGAGCTTTGCAGATCTGCGAGCCATCAGTGGAGAAACGGAGGAAGGGCGAGTGGGAGGGGAGGGAGGAGGCAGCTCTGTGTGCTCGGGGCCTTTGGGACCAGGCCAGAAGGTGGTGCTAAGACACCCTCGCCCTACCCGCCCACATGCCCTCAGTACGAAGTCTCTCCTCTCCGCGCAGATGCTGTTCCCGCCTCAGTCAGGTGCGGGTGCAGCAGGAGTGGGTGTGACACATCAGAGGTCACCCGTCATTGGCACCACGTCACCCAGGGTTGTCTCCAAGCAGCTCGACCCACCCAGCGGGCTGGTGGCCCTGCCAGTGCCTCCGCCACAGGGGGCTTCTGCCTGGTTTCAGGTGCAGGACGGGGTGCCTGTGCCTGCAGCCGGGTCCCCGGGGCTCCCTCCTGGTCCCCTGGTGTGTGTTGGCATGGCAACGCTGGGCCAGCGTGGAGACGGTGGGGTGCATGCCGTGTGCCGCCAAGGCCCGCTGCACGCGTGTGTGCATGCGTGTGCGCGTCGATAGTGGGCTCGGTCCTGTGTTTAACCAGACAGACAGCACCGCACAGCCCTGGGAGGCAGCATCTGGTGCATAGAACCCGGCCCCATAATTCATTTTTAACTTTCCCTAATTGCTCCAGTCATTTCATCATTACAAATACTAGGTGTCGAGGCGAGGAGCCGCGGCTCTCCTGCCTGGAAGGAGGGGGCCGCTAATCTAATTAGAAAGGTAGGGAGCTGATCGGCTGCATTTTCTCGTAGTTAGCATGCACAAGTCAGGTCCCAGCAGATGTGCTGTGAAATTAATTTCCTCTGGTGTAACCAGAGACTCTCTGTTATGCAATTTCCATTTCACAGATGATAACCTATTATCACTTTATTCAAGGAAAATGTGTTAATAGCCACAAGGAAAATTGAATTATTCATATTTGCTCATTTCCATTCTGAAGCGAGCACTTCTCTCTTCGTGCACTGGGAGGAGGCTAATGTAAACATGACCGAATCCCTGTGAATTGGCTCACGGAAGAGCCTGTTAGCCGGCTGCCTGGGGACCGCGCCAGGCCGGGCGGTGGCGGGTGCCGGGGAGGCGAGCGCAGTGTGGGGGAGACAGGCGGCCCAGGTGGCGCCCGAGCCAGTGGGAGCCGGGTCAGAGGCATCAGCTGTGCGCGCCACGCGGGGCGGTGGCGGGTGCAACAAGTGGCTGTGGCTCCCGTGGGCACAGAGCCGTCGTACAGGCCCACAGCCACCGGCATCCAGGCCAGGTTCTGTGCACAGGCCCACAGCCGCCGGCATCCAGGCCAGGTTCTGTGCACAGGCCCACAGCCGCCGGCATCCAGGCCAGGTTCTGTGCACAGGCCCACAGCTGCCGGCATCCAGGCCAGGTTCTGTGCACGGGCAGCGAAGCCACCCCCGGATTCTGGCCTCCGGCTCTGGGCTGACTGCGTCCACCTGTGAAAGAACGGGTTCTCTGGGCACCTTTCAGGAGAAACCGCCCAGACCGGGGTTAGGGCCCCCTGGGGCTCCCCTCTGAGGTCAGCCACCTCGGCGCTCAGCCCAAGCTCCCTGCACAGCAGGGGTTTCTAGGGGTGCCTTCCGGATCCACGTCTCTGCCAAGGCCACTTCTTTCCTTGTCGTTAGTTACAGGGCCCGAAGTCCAAGGGCCAGGACTCAGCAGATGCTGGTCCTTCAAGCTTCCCAGAGGCCGGCCCCAGCCCACCTTCAGATGGGGACTTCCGGTGGGTGCTCCGTCTCGCTCCAGCACCACCGCGCTGCCGGCCACACCAAGTCCTCGGTGGCCTGGAACAAACCACAACCATCTCTTGTGCATGCTTGCCCGAGGGGCGCAAGGCCCAGCCCACCCTGGCCCCAGCTCTCTCGGGCCGCTGGGCCGGCCACGGTGCTGCCTGCCTGCATGGCGCTGAGGCTGGCTCTGCACGCACAGGTCTCACCCAGCACCCGGCTTTGCAAAGGCTGAGCCCTGTGCCCGCGGGGCTCCCCAGTGGGCGCTGTCCCAGAACGGCCCCTCCCGAGGAGTGGGACAGGAGCGAGAGCCCGGGCAGGGCAGTGACGAGGGGGCGGGCACATGTGGAGGGCGTCCAGGCTGGGGGCCCCTCTGGCACTCGGAGCGTCCCGCGGCGGGGATGGCAAGTCGGGCAGGCGGGGCTGACCCACTCTGCCCTCTCCCTTCTCTTCCCGGCAGTGGGACCCAGACATGCTTCCGCCGCCTCTGCTTTCCGTCTTCTCCCCCGTGAGCGGCAGCTCCTGGTCCCCTGTCTCCTGGCTTAGTCCACACACAGTCATTTGGCTTCTGTGCCTCCCTCGGACCCTGCCGGATACGTAGCCACAGGACAGCTCTGTCCCCAGTCTCGGGAGATTGCATCCCACACACGGAGACAGACAGGAAGCCGGCTAAACGCATTATTCTGGCCCCAAGAGGCTCTGCGTAGCCCGCCTGAGGGGCAGCTGGCGCAGTGTCCACCAGGGCAGCTGACAGGAGCACGTCTCAGTGTCAGCAGGACCGCAGAGGGGCTCCCTGAGGGGCCAGGGGAGGGCCCGGGGCGCTGGGCTGGCCTGGGGTGGTCTTGGGAGGGGCTGGGGCCAGGGCTTGGGGAGGAGCAGCGGTGGTCAAGGGAAGTGTGTCTCATGGGAAGGGTGGAGGGAGGGTTAGGAGTAAGGGTCGCCGGCAGGAGGGAGTGCAGATGGACCCTGCCTGGGGACAAGGACAAAGGGGTCCCCGGCCGCTTCTGGCCTTTTGGAGTATAGCTGTGTCCAAAGCGCGGGAAAGGCTGAGGAGTCGGTGCAGGGGCGAGTCCGATCCCCCCACAAGTGATTGGCGCCAGGTGGCAGGCACTGAAGGGGTTCACGCACTGAGCCCAGGAGGGCCCAGAGCCGGCTGGAAGCTCCTGGACGACTCCGGTCACAGAGCCACGCCCACGGCAGCCCTGAGTCAGTGGACTCTCTCAGGTTCGTGGCCTGCCCTGCAGGTGTCGGGGTGAGGGCCGGGGTTGCCGGTGCGCAGGATGGTGCTGGGGACCAAGAGGGCCTGGGCCTTGCACACCGGCACCAACAGCACGCGCACGCTGTGGTCGCCAGAGCATCTCTGCTTGAGAATTAATATTCTCCTCCTCTGAACATAGGATCGACACGGAGACCACAAAAACGAAGTGGGAGCTCTTCGGAGATCATACAAATGAAGAACGCGTGGAGATCACTTACGCAGCAGAGTTCATCCTTGGCGTGTTGCACTTGGAGAGCCCGGGTCTGAGCTGGCGTGTTAGAATGACGTAACCGAGCGTGCAGTGCCGCGGGGAGCACGGGTGTTCCCGCAGGGCCGTGGTTTGGGGTGCGGGTCTCCCCAGGCCCCTTGCTGCTGTTTGGCCTGGAGCCTTGGGACCAGCATTTCAGACGTGGCGTGCGTGAAGTTAACAGCAGGTACCGAAGCAGACCATCTTCTCGCAGGTGCACTTTGATGCCGGCCGCACCTGCATCCGGGCTTCCTCGACGTGCCTGACCTTACTGAGCCAGAGGAAGCCAGCGGCCGTGGTTTGCGGGAGAGAAGCAGTGACAAGGCGGAGGCCCTGTTTTAGGCCTGTGTGTGGCTGTCCCACGTTTCATTTCTCAGCTGCCTGATTTCCCCTGGGTGCGTGTGAACTCCCCTGCAGCTGTGAACGCAGAGAGAGGGCGTGTGTGTCCACGTGTCCACCGGCCCCCGAGGGAGCATCCTGTAGAGCTGCAGCATGGTCACTACCGGGCCCTGTCGCACTCCAGCTGCCCCGGTGTCCATGCTGTGCTGTGTGAGCTCGGTCTGTGCCTGTGTGTCCAGTCCTAGGAGCTCGGTCCCTGTGGGAGGACGCCTGTGTCCACCAGCGCCTCATGCAGCTCCGTGACCCCCCGCTCCCTCCTGCTCGCCCTCCCCTCCCCAACACCTAACACTGGGTCACACCCCCCCACACCGTGTGCGCTCCGGCTCCATGCTCACGTCCTATGGGACACGGGTCAGATCACAGATCACACAGACTGCTGGGTCCGGTTCTCTCGCACAGCGTCTGCTGTGAGGTCCGCCCCGGTCACCATGTGTCCCTCATGCTCCTCCCCAGACCTGCGCTGGAGGGGGCTGGAGCCGTGTCCACTCGGCCAGATGAGGAAGGCTGCTGTGCACACGGCCGTCCAGAATCCACGCGAACTTCACATTTCCTTCTCCGTGGTACACGCGGTGGGAAGTCAGGGTCTGGGCCAGGGCAGTGGCGGTGAGGGGTGGAGCATCCGTTGGCTTTCCCGGCAGCCACTGGGGCTGACCTGTTCAGACGGGGCAGTGCCGGCCGCCTCTTCCTGCTTTTGTGTCAGCGGCTCGGGTGGCACAGTGACAGTTCTGTGTGTGGTTTGCATGGTGCCCACCTGGTGGCTGGTGACGCAGGCGTCTCCACGTGTGTTCCCGTCTGCTGTGTCCCGTGTCTGCGTGTCCCTTACGGGAGAATTCTGGCATGTTCCATGTCTCTCTGCGTGTCCTTAGATGAGAATTCTGCCATGCCCCATGTCTGCGTGCTGCTCAGGGGAGAACTCTGGTGTGCGCGTGCACTCTCTCACCGTGTGTCTGCTCCTTTTCTGCTCACTCTGAGAGCTGTGTGTGCTGGGACGGTGCAGACCGGTTATGTGTCAGCCCAGGGCTTGCAGGATTGTGCGCTGTGCCCAGTGCCTGCCTCCACAGAGGAGGTTTCGGTTTTGATGAGGTCCGGCTGGTCGGTCTGCTTCTGCGGCTCATTTTTTATCTCGACACCAAGAACTTGTCCAGGCGCTTGTTTCTAAACACTGCACTTTCCTGTTTGCGCTGACATCCGTGCTCTGGCTGAGCTGGTTTCTCTGAGCTGGGAGGTTTTGCGTGGAGCGGTTTGCCTGCTCACGGTCGTCCACAGCAGCCCCACGCCCTGCCAAGGCCTGCCACCTCCCGTGCAGCCTTTTTCACCCTCCTGGAACTCAGGCGGCGAGCAGGTGCGGGCTTCCCTCTGGCTGACCTGTGTGCAAGTAGTGCTCCGTGTTCAAGAAAGAATTCTCCTGCGTTATTAACATCTTCAAAGGTTGCGTTAGGGGTGAGCGTTGTGGCACAGTTTAAACTACCTCTCGGACTGCCTGCATCCCAGACGGGAGTGCCTAAGTCCTGCTGTTGCTTCTGATCCAGCTTCCTGCTACCGTTCCCTAGGAGACAGCAGAGTGGGCCCTGCCCCCACATGGGAGACCAGGGTGGAGCTCTGGCTCCTGGCTTCAGCCTGGCTCAGCTCTGCCTGTTGGCGGCATCTGGGGAGTGAACCAGCAAGGGGAAGCTCGCTCTTTCCTTCTCGCTCTCGCTCTTGCTCTCTCGCTCTTTCTCCCCTGACGCCCTCTTTGTCATTCTTACTTTCAAATAAATATACTTCAAAGATTACCTTATCCATTGAAGCAACTGTGATTTTTCCATAGAAGATTTGGAGGAAGAAAACCTGCATTCCGTCTATTAAGCATCTTGCTGGGACTTCCATGGAAATCATGTTAAATACTTCCGTGTTGAATCCAAGGTGTCCGCTTACTCAGATCTTTAGTTCGCTGGTGCTGGCTGATTTTCACACCCAGATCCTGTGTGCGCTCTGTTTATACACAAGTTACTCAGTCTCCCGAGAGCATTTACATGTGGTAATCGTCTTTCACCTTAGTTACCACGGGTTCGCTGTTGGTGCCTGGTGTTGAAATGGGACTGACGTCTCAGGTCCTTGTCCGCCTTTGTCACTGAACTCCCTGGGTCACTCGAGGAGGGTCCCTGCGGTGCTGATGCGCCTGCACCAGGAAGACCACCGTGCCTTCCTCCTCGGCTCACCTGTGCGCTTAGCCAGTGGTCTTATTTCTGGTGGTTTTCTCTGCTTTAAAAGCCGTTCCATGTTGTGTGGACACAGCCGTGTCTTGGGTGTGCGTGTGAGTGTGTGTGTACTTGTGTGGTATAACTGTTCTGCTATTGTATTTTCAAATTATCTTTGTCACTGAACTTGTGAATTTTTAATGAAAGTGCATTGCTGGGGTTTTCCTTTCTGCTCTTTAATGTGTCCGGCCCATCACTGATTCTTAATCAGTGTTGTCTACTCTGCTTATGCTGAAGGAAGTCACCGATCTGTGAAAGCTCAAGTCCGCGCTCGCATTTCTGACCCTGCGTCTCGCTCCCTCCCTTGTTTCTTTCCGTTGCCTCCCTGTGTGTTCTGTGTTCTTTATTAGGAACCCAGTAATTTTTGCCTTGTCTTTTTGTTAAAAAACATTTATTTATTTATTTATTTGAAAGGCAGAGTGGGGGTGGGGGGAGAGAGAGAGAGAGAGAGAGAGAGAGAGAGAGAGACATCTTCTATCCTCTGGTTCACTCCCATTTGGCCACAGTGGCCAGGGCTGGGCCAGGATGAAGCCAGGAGCTTCCTCCAGGTCTCCCATGCGAGTGCAAGGTCCCAAGTACTTGGACCATATTCTGCTGCTTTCCCAGGAACATTAGCAAGGATCTGGGTCAGATGTGGAGCAGCCAGGACTCGAACTGGTGCCCATGAGGGATGCCGGCAGCGCAGGTAGTAGCTTTGCCCTCTACGCCGCAGTGCCAGGCCCCATTGCTTGTTTTCATTTTTGTTGTTCTGTTTTCCTGAGTCGCACAGAGTGAGCCGTGGCGTCTGCTTCCTTGCAGGCAGCTGTGCATGCTGGCTTGCTTCCTCGTGGGCTGACTGGCTGTGGACCGCGGTCTGCACTGACAGGTGCAGGTGGGTTTGTGTGGAAGCCGCCACGCCTGGGCCGGAGCAAGCTGGGGCTCTCTGCCGCTGCTGCCCCTCTGCCTTCCATTGGCTGCTTCCTTCCTGTTTCCCGGGCGTTTGGGACTTCTCCACAGCTCCTCATCTCAGAGTGCCTGGCCCTCCCCATCCTGCGGGTCTCTGAGAGCCCCCTCTCCATCACCTGGAAAGCCAGCCTCTCCCTCTGGGCCGCCGCGGCTTCAGATGGGAAATCCAGTCGCTCCCAGAGGGTTTCCCTAAAACACGCGTTGTTTCTCCCCTTGGCTCCCCTGACTTGCCCGTCTTGGTTTCCAGAGGTTGTATGGTGATGCACCTTTGCCTGGGTTCACCTCCGTGGGGCTCAGCCAGCAGATGGAGCTCTGACAGGTGCAGCTCAGCCCGCCTGTGGGGTCACGGTGGCTCAGAGGTCCTGGCCTTGGGCCGACCACCCCTACACAGACCACCCCTCTCTGTACACAGGGTCACGGAAGGCGCCCGTTCCTGTCGGCCGAGCCTGGGCCGTGACCCCACCGGGCAGTTCCGCAACTCCCTCCTCAGAGAGCCCAGAGGTGCACAGGGGGCTCCAAGCCACGTTCCTGGGACGCTCTATGCTATGCAGCGTCTCCTCAAGTCAGACTCCCGCCCTTGAACACCGCACCTCACCCGGGACTGGCTCTGGCACAGCCCAGTGGCCTAGGCCCTCAGCAGGGACAGGACAGCAGCCCTTGCCACGAAGCTGAGCCGGGCGAGGGGACTTGGGCCCTTGCTCCACCTGTGGATGCCGCCTTCCCTGGGGCGCTCTGCGGTGGAGGTGCGGACAAGCTGAGCCAACCGAGCTCCCTGAGCTGTGCGGGACCAAGTGCCCAGCGTCGCTGTCCAGGGCAACGTCTCTCACCAGCGCTGTTTATGGGAATTCTGGGAGCCAGGTGACAAGTGGGTAGCTGAAAATCAGGCACAGCGGGAAGATGGCAAATCCTACGAGTTGGGTTCTGCTTGAGACAGAAAGTCAAAGCAGACAGGCAGGGCTTGGTTGTAGCTATGGCAACACCAGCATCCCACAAGGGAGTGCCTGGGTTCAAGTCCCGGCTGTGCTGGATTCTAGCTCCCCGTGATGTGCACCTTGGAAGGTGGTGATGGGGCAGCCCACGTGGTTGGGCCTCTGCCACCCACGTGAGACGTGGATGAGGTTCGAGCCCCTGGCCTCAGTCTGGCATCCCCAGCTCTGTGGGCATCTGGGGAATGAACCAGCAGATGGGAGCGGTCTCTCTCTCTCTCTCTCATTCTCTCTCTCTCTCTGCCTTTCAAATAAACAAGAAATTTAAAAAAGATTGTTAAAGAGTCCATTTGTTTAAAAGCAAAATAAGACACTGGTAGAGACTGTTTCCTGAGAACAATGTATCCACTAAGCAAGGCACAGGCAGCCCCGAGGCAGCCAAGGGTAGCACCCGGGCGGGGTCTCAGCAGAGTTTCCTTACACTGCAAAGCCCCAACAATGTCTCCCAGCGCCCGGAACCCTGCTGTTGCCTTCCGAGTCCCAGCCCCAGGGCTTGGTAGGACCCGGTGCGGCCGGAGCTCGGGGGGAGCAAGGCAGGCGGGGAAGGCCCACACGGGGTGCACGCAGAGCGCAGGAGAGGAGCCCACCAGGACCAGGCCTGAGGACATGGAGCCCCATCAGGAGGGCCAGGAGCGCGCTCTGGCACTCCGGGGGGAGAAGGCAGGTCCTGCCCTGCAGGAGAGACTGCTGTGCTGCAGAGGGAGGGCGCTGGGCAGGAGCGCGGGCCCCCAGCGCTCAGGGCAGGGGGAGGAGGCCAGGGGCCGAGCCCGCAGCAAGCACAGCCCGGGGGTTCTCAGCGCCTGGCGCCTCACCCGCGCCGCTCAGAAATGCCCACGTCCAGGCTGGAGCCCAACAACCGGCGGTGATCACGCTTGCAAGGCCCGCTCCAGGGAGGAGAAGGGCGTGGGCAGGAGCCAGCGTGGGCAGCAAGGGGACTCTGCGCCCACGGTGACAGAGCCGGTGGTGGGAGCAGGGGCCCTGTTGGAGCCAGGCAGGCACCTGCTAAAGCAGGAACCTCAGCCCAGGTGGGCAGCAAAGCTCTCGCTGAGATGAGACAGAGACGGTTATGCTGAACAGGCTGGTTGTCTCTCTACCATTAGACTCACTCTGCTGGTGACTGAATTAGGCGCTACTGTACAGTGAATGTATGCTGTTTTCAAAGATGCCAAAAATCTTTTACAATTTTCTTCAGGCACCCAGATTCAAATACCCTCAGCATCTCGCGTAAAGCCTACTGTCCGGAGAACTGGTGCTCTCTCTAACAGCCTGCTGTCCAGAGAACTGGCGCTCTCTCTAACAGCCTGCTGTCCAGAGAACTGGCTCTCTCTCTAACAGCCTGCTGTCCAGAGAACTGGCTCTCTCTCTTAGCCTGCTGTCCAGAGAACTGGCGCTCTCTCTAATAGCCTGCTGTCCAGAGAACTGGCGCTCTCTCTAACAGTCTCTGCTATTCACTGTATTAGGTGGTGTAGGTGAACCAGAAAAATGTTTCACTCTCAGAATCCAAGAATGTCTGACATTTATATTGTTCTTAAAAAGCTTCATTTATTACTTATTCTCATTTTGTTTCAAAAGCAGAGACGGACACAGAGAACAACTTTCCATCTGCTGGTTCCTTCCACAAAAACTGGCAATAGCTGGGACTTTGATTAGAGGTGGGAAGTACACTGTGATGTCATTCTCGCTACAGGAACTGCACTGTGACGTCGCTCTTGCTACAGGAAGTGCACTGTGACGTCACTCTCCCAGTGAGAACTGCACTGTGATGTCGCTCTCCCGACAGGAAATGCACTGTGATGTCGCTCTCCTGATGAGGAGTGTGCTGTGATGTCACCCTCCCGACAGGAAGTGCACTGTGACATCACTCTCACTACAGGAAGTGCACTGTGATGTCACTCTCCCACTGAGAAGTGCACTGGGATGTCTCTCTCCCGACAGGAAGTGCACTGTGACCCTGCTTCCCTAACACCTCTCCATGTCACTGACCGCGGTCTAGTAATCCTTCTTCTGGTTGCTCTTGTAAAGCACAGAGACCTCCACAGGCACCATGAAGAGTTCGAAGCTCCTGTGTCTGAGCTAGGAAAGGCCCACCAGGCTGCTGGTTAGATGGTGCCGATTACAGTGATTTACAATACTTGGAGGGGAAAGCACGTCTCCAGTTCCCGCTCTTCTTTTCTTCCTACTGAGCACACAAAGACCCCCACTGCACACGCTGTTTAGAGACAGCAACGTTACACCGCCAGGCACTGAGCTCCAGGCTGCGGCTGGGCCTGTTTCTCCTTCCTCTCCCCATTCTTCTGCCGCTGCTCTCAGAACGACCTACGCGGTGCGGAGGCTGCACAGTGCCACGGCCTCTGCTCGCTCCCAGCAGGGCCTGCTCTCCATCGCACCTTGGCCTGCAGTTCCCACCCTTCTTAGCCAAACTTCCTGGGGTCTTTCCAGAACAGTAGCGGTAGACCCTGCAGGACAACCCCAGGGCCGCGCTGCCACGGAGCTGCAGCCGCGCTCGCTCGGCGGGCTCCTGCGGTGCGCCCCACGGATGGCTGATGAGATGGGCGCCTCTCCAGGGATTGAGCGGCTGAACCCTGGCCAGGGCTCTAGTGGCTGGCGGCCCTGGCTGGAAGGAAGCTCTCCATCTCAACTAAACCCTTGCTATTGAGGCCTAAGCCCATTTCCTCTTTCCTTAGCCTCCGCGTGGAGAGGGGAACAGCTGGTCCCCACCCTCCACATAATAACCCTTCACCGTCCTGAAGATGGTTATTAGGTCGGCTCCGCTTCTCCAGGCTAAATCATCACAGATCCTTTAATCTTCCTCCATGGGTCCTATTTCCCCAGTCTTTAATCGCCTCTGCCGCTCTCTACTGAATCCTTTCAGCTCCTTAAGTCCCTGGGTGTCACCTCTTCACAGGGGTGGCACAGACAGTGTGAAAAGCAAGGCAGCCCAAAGGCACAGCGGCGATGTCTTCGATGACAGAAAAATGATGCCCCTGACAATGCAGCCGAACGACTGTAGGAGGCTCCGTGTCCTTCCGATGCGAGGCAAACAGCGGCAGTCAGCGCCTCCTTGGCAAAAATGAAATAATGACAACCGCGACGTGACAGCAGCACCGGGGACAACTGACGGTACAAAAGGCGTCTATGAGGATACACGGCCACTTTCTCAGGCTGCAAATTTGACACTCGAGTGTTGCAGGTTGCTGCCATCCGGCTTGGCTGACCTGTCCCCTGTGATGTTTTTAAATTAATTTCCCAGGTTCCTATGCCAATCTTCTAAATTCCCAGACGATTTTGCCATGCACTTCTTAGCACATCGTCAAGGTCCTTTTCTATCAAACTCCAAGTCTGTGGATTTCCAGTGCCAGGGCAGGGGCTGGGGGCCGAAAGGCAGGTGAGCACCCCGGAGGGTCCATGCCCTGGCCAGCCCGCAGCAGGGGCAGGTTCAGGGGTAATGGGGACTTCACTGTGTTTGCAAAGCGCCCCTGGTGAAAGTCACAGCGTGCACCAAGGACCAACGCCACCCCCACAAACCCTCCACCCCTCCGCCAGCTCCTGCATGGGGAGCAGGCACACGCGGAGCTGCGTCTCAGGCCTCTTCTGACCATTTAGTTAAATTTCATGGTCATGATTAAATCTCCTATTCTCCCCGGTGTTATCTGCCGCTCCCAGCTCGGCTTCCTTGTTCACTTAATGAACGTGTTTTCCATCCCATCGTTCAGAAAATTGATGAAAGTGTTTAAGTAGCATTGAACCCAAGATTTTCCTCAGGGAAGCCCCACTTGCTATGTTCTCTCATATTGATATTGAGCCGTTTTTAAGTATGCTTTGAGTACAGGCTCCAAGTATTATCTTACTATGACTTAGGCCATCTTTCTCCGTACGTTGATTAGAATTTCATGTCAATAAGCACAGAGATCACGAGAAGGAGCGGAAAACTGGAGCAGAGTTTCATTTTTTATCATGCCTTAAGTGGGGCACTTCTTCTTATCTGTTTCAAATTATACTGTGGAATTTTATTAATAAACCACTTATAAAAGCAGTGAATGCTATTTCTGAGAAAGAAGTAAACTGTGTCAAGCAGATCATATATTTCCTTCTCATTAGTTGTTTCAACACTTAAGAATTTCAAATATGGTCAAACATAGATCAGCTTCAACTACATTTCAGAGTCTAACTCACAATGTGTGAGTGGCTTACCCTTCATCACCAGTGAGGTTCTCACTCGAAACCATGGGAGTTCCTGCACCAAAATCTAAGCCTCCCTTTAGAGTCATCTGACAAACACCCATAGAAAGCTTGCACTGTGCCCCGAATGTCAGCACACATCGGCCTGTCTGGGGGTTCCCATGCTCATCTGCACCCAGCAGCTGGCTTCAGCCTGGGCATGCGGGAAAGCAGAGCACCTGGACTTCCTAGGAGGACGCTCAGAGGGGCGACGTCACCCACTGGGTTTGCAGATCGCAGAGGACTGGCCCCCTCAAGGCCTGACGAGGTCGCAGTGCTGTCTCTGTTGTCAGTCACCAGAACAAAGCGCTGGCTTCTAACACCGGCTCTCGCTCTCTCTCTTCCTTCTCACGTTTGTAAAATACCCCGAGTTCTGTACACTTATTAGTAGGTAAATGATCCCAAGACGGAAGTCTTTCCAAGCAAGGAGCAGGAGGAATAAAATCCCTCTAACCTGTCACCCTAGGAGTTTCCCGGCACCAGGGGCTTCTCATGTCCTTCCTGGTTTGGAAATGAAATAATACTTTCAAATGTGGCAGCTTCCTTTTGTTCTTCAAAGAAGCAAACTGAAAAATTGCAAAGTAGATCAGGACAAAAGCCTAACGACTGCCTTTATTTTTGCACCATATTAGTGTAACATAATTATCCAGTGAGCAGGCAGAATCATGAGTATTCAACACTTGCAGCAACAAAAGGCGGCAGCGTGGTCACTGGACTGAACACACTGAGCAAACGTCAGAGGACGAACAGTGTTTCCTCTGCTCTAAAATGCTGAAGTGCGACACCCACGTGTTTCACAGCAGAGCCTCCCAGTGAAGCTGCAGGGGACGAGACAGGGAAGGGTAGGGCAGAGCCCTGGCCTCCAACAGGAGCAGGGAGAGGTCTCATGACCCCCGACCCCCTCCTCCTCCCCCTTAGCCCGGGACAGCAGCAAAGGACAGGACAAGGAACAAAACTTCACACATGAGCCGGACCAGCTTCAGCTTAACCAGAGAGGTGGGCACAGCACCCAAGGCCTGTCCCCCAGGCAAATCAACAACAGCCAGAGAGGTCTCGGGCATCGTCAGAACATCAGGGCCCGCAACGCCCAGAGGTCAGAGCAGCTGAGCTGGAGGCAGAGCGTAGGGAGCAGGTCCTCTGTGCACAGGAGGGGCCTGTGAGAGCCCGGGTGGGGCAGAGGGCCATCCTCCGGGGACGGGGGAGCTCCAAGGTCTGCAGGTGAACCCAGTGCCACAAGGGACAGCAGGGTGGAGACGCACAGCATGGGTGAGAGGCTGTGCCTCCGTGGGTGTGGCAGGCTTCTGGACAGGCCCGGTCCAGGCTGCTCACCCTGGTAGCTGTGACCTAGCAAGCAAGGGGGACTCCCAGTGTCCAGCAATGACATATGCCCTATTTGCAGGTTTGTGACATCAGATTCAGCCCGTGTTTGCAAGACTGATGTCACAGCACACTTCCCACCAACAATCGAGGTTGAGTTGGAATCTGCACAGTGCAGAAAGGAGCTTAAAATGGAGCCATCTGTTACCCGTGACGTCCTACAAACCTGACTGTCCTCTGCCTTCTTCAGCTCATCTTCACACAGTTCTGCAAACACTGCAGGGAGATTAAGTTCCCTCCCCAGAGCTACTAAGAGGCGGCAACTCACCCCTGCATGCAATCATCCCCCCACTGCTAGCCAGGCGGTGACCGCCCCTGGCGCCAGCCCGACAGGGAGGGGACCTGTGCATCGCCCTCAGGGGCTCGCAGGCTAGAACAGGCAGGGACTGGGCAACTCGTGCCCTAACGCACAGGAAGCCATGAAACGGCAGAAACCACGGAAGAAGCAAGGAAAGGCCGGTCTGGGAGGCAGCACCCAAGTCACACTGGCCAGAGAGGGGCAGCCGGCAGAGCCCGGGGAAATCCACTCGGAACAGGGAGGAGCCAGTGCCCGCACGTGGGACCAGGGGACGAACAAGGAGACCGCGAGGGGGGACATGGAGGACGGACCGGCTCCAGGAGACCGCAGTGGGGGACATGGAGGACGGGCCGGCTCCAGGAGACCGCGGTGGACAATGGAGGACGGGCTGGCCCCAGAGACCGCGATGGACAATGGAGGACAGACCAACCCCGGGAGACCGCGGTGGGGGACATGGAGGACGGGCCGGCCCCGGGAGTGGGGGATGTGGAGGACGGGCTGGCCCCGGAGACTGCGGTGGGGGACGTGGAGGACAGACCGACCCCGGGAGGCCGCGGTGGGGGACATGGAGGATGGGCCGGCCCCGGAGACCGCTCTGGGGGACGTGGAGGACGCGCCGGCCCCGGGAGACCGCGGTGGGGGACATGGAGGACAGACTGACCCCGGGAGACCGCGGTGGGGGACGTGGAGGACGGGCCAGCCCCAGAGACCGCGGTGGGGGACGTGGAGGACGCGCCGGCCCCGGGAGACCGCGGTGGGGGACATGGAGGACAGGCCGGCCCCGGGAGGCCGCGGTGGGGGACATGGAGGACAGGCCGGCCCCGGGAGGCCGCGGTGGACAATGGAGGACGGGCCGGCCCCGGAGACCGCGGTGGGGGACATGGAGGACAGGCCGGCCCCGGGAGACCGCGGTGGGGGACATGGAGGACAGGCCGGCCCCGGGAGGCCGCGGTGGACAATGGAGGACGGGCCGGCCCCGGAGACCGCGGTGGGGGACATGGAGGACAGGCCGGCCCCGGGAGACTGTGGTGGGGGACATGGAGGACGGGCCGGCCCCGGAGACCGCGGTGGACAATGGAGGACGGGCCGGCCCCGGAGACCGCGGTGGACAATGGAGGACGGGCCGGCCCCGGGAGACTGTGGTGGGGCACATGGAAGACAGGCCGGCCCCGGAGACCGCGGTGGGGGACATGGAGGACAGGCCGGCCCCGGAGACCGCTCTGGGGGACGTGGAGGACGGGCCGGCCCCGGAGACCACGATGGACAATGGAGTACGGACCGACCCCGGGAGACAGCGGTGGACAATGGAGGACAGACTGACCCCGGGAGACCGCGGTGGGGGACATGGAGGACGGGCCAGCCCCAGAGACCGCGGTGGGGGACGTGGAGGACGTGCCGGCCCCGGGAGGCTGCGGTGGGGGACATGGAGGACGCGCCGGCCCCGGGAGACCGCGGTGGGGGACATGGAGGACGCGCCGGCCCCGGGAGACCGCGGTGGGGGACATGGAGGACGGGCCGGCCCCGGAGACCGCGGTGCGGGCGGGCTCTTCCCCACCTCGCGGCAGGAGCCGGGTCTACGTGGGCGAGCGTCACCGCGTCAGGCGCACGCGCTCGGCGAGACCCGGGGGAGCCGCTCGCACCGACGCCAGGGCGCCCACGTGAGGGAGGCTGGCACGCGGGGGCACCGACAACGACGTGGGCGGCGGCCTCGCGGGAGCACAGGGGAGGCGTCGCCGGGCACCGGCCATCGCTGTCCGAACCGCACGTTCCCGCCATCGCCTCAGCCACGCCGCAACACCGCACGCCGCCAGGTGCGGGAGGCCACGCGCCCACCACAGCCTCCTGAGAGGGGGTCCCTCCCGTCGTTCTGGGTTCTGCTTCGCGACACCTTTCTCGGCCACGCCGGGCCCGAGCAGGACCCCCGCGAGTCTTAGTCACTGACTTAGAACGCACCTCCTCAGAGCAGGGAGCGACGCCATGGCCGACAGGAAGTGGCGGCATGGCCGGCAGGAAGTGACGTCACGGCCCGCCGGAAGTGACCGCGCCACAGGCCGGAAGTGGCGGTGTCGCCGGGAGAGAACGCGCCCAGTGACTCTTGGCAGAGATGGCTGACTGGCTGCTCGGAGTGCCTGGGGAGCCTCTGCGGGTTGGGAGGAAAGAACACCTTCCCCGGAAGGGAGGCGAGGCAGGGGAGGGCAGAGAGCGAGCGGGAGTCTCCGCACAGCGCAGGCAGTAAGTGACCGAGGAGGGCCCCGCTGCGCCGTTCGCTGGGGGACGGAGGCCGGCGCTGCCTCTGGGGTCCTCGTGGGGAGAGGCAGCTGCAGGGCGGGAGAAGCAGCGCGGACCGCACAGAAGCCCAGCCTCCCCCATGGCAGCAGGGGGCCAACCCTGGCAGAGACCCTGTGCTCACCCCGCACCCCCACCCGCAGCAGGCAGCGGGCTTCTAGAACAGGGACGCTGAGACCCCTGTAGCCGGAAACCCTGGACTTGAACACACTTGACTGTCTCCTCCCCAGTGATTCAGCAGCTCCAGACCCAGTTAAATGTTCCCCCAAAACGTTCTGCAATTAAAAATAAAGGAATTAGGAGGGGGGGGGGGGAGGGGTGGCACAGCAGTTGAGGCCCAGCTTGGATGCCTGGATCCTCTATAGGAGTGTTTGATTCGCACCCAGCTCCCTGCTAATGGGCAGGGAGGGAGCAGGTGACGGCTCAAGTGCTGTGTCCCTGTCACCGGGGAGAGATCCAGGTGGAGCTCCAGGCTCTTGGCTTTGGCCTGGCCCAGTCTTGGCTGCTGCAGGCATTTGGGGCGTGAAGATTTGTCCATGTCTGTCTGCCTCTGTCTCTCTACTTTTCAGATAAAATGAAAACATAAAATTTTTAATGAATTAAAAATCTTCAAAAATTAAAAAAAAATGAATAAATAAAAAAAGAATTGCTGATTAAACTCAGGAAATAAAAAAGAAATATAAAAGCACCCCAAATTGATAAGTAACTTGCAAGATAATAAGGATGAATAAATTCAAATAAATTAAAAAGAGATAATGAAGAAAGAGAAAAGCAGCCAAGCAAAATAGACTGTAAAGTCGTGTGAAAGGGAAAGTGGTTAAAATGGGCAAGAACTGAAGAAGAAAAATCAGGCAACAGAGCCGAGTTAATCTCCATAACCACAATGGAAGAAAACATCCCAGAAATAAGACGAATGTTCACACTGAGGACCATGGCGGGGTGCATGCCTGGACACATGCCCCAGAATGACCTGACAGATGTATGCTCCTCAGACGATTACATGTTCAAGATAAACATGTCCCTGGGACTTCAAGACAAAAAGATAAGACTTCCGTGCTGACGCCCTGTGGGAGAGCTGCTTCCATTGAGTGGCGGCTATCGGGGCATCAGAAGCAGCGCATGGCCTGTGCCAGCAGGACTGGAAGCCGGCGGTGCCATGGCATCCTAGAGCAATGCGCCTGAAACCCGAAGGAGAGGAGAAGACACTCCTCAGTTGTCACTGTTGAGGAAGCAGTGGGAGTCCGGGATGATGGTGACATCCGACAGCGCAGATGGACATTACCACAGGAAACAGGGTGAAGCCTTCCGGGGAGGTGTAAGGGTGAAGGTGACCATCCAAACTAAATTCAGACTTTCCTCAAAGCCCAGACAAACGGGAGGCGTAAATAAGCCTTGCACTAGAGAAAGAAGAGTTAAAATAATAAAATGCTTGTAGTTATAGCAAATATTATGACAAAATCGAGAAAAACATTCCCATCCATAAATGTAAATGCGTTTTAATCACTATGAGGAGAGAATGAATTTCAACTTGAATAACAAAGTAATTGTGTGTATATGAGTGTGGAGAGTGTGTGTGTGTGTGTAACAATAACCAAAATACAATGCAAGCCAAAAAGCAATAATGTGACAAGGACACTTTTTATTGCCAAAAGACACAATTCACGTTGAAGATATTACAAATATAAGTGCATATGCACCAAATAACAGAATGGCTGTCTTTGTCAAGAAAGGAGATGCAGGAAGAAATAACACCAATGGATTTTAATACTTTCTACAGTCTAAGGCAGATCAGGTACGCAAACCCTGTTGTCACCCAGAGTATATCACTAGGTTATACATAGACATGCTACAAATAATACTCCCATGATGCAGTGAGTAAAAAGTACTGCCAAAACTGAAGAACAAACAAGCAAAAGGCTTCTAAAATGACGCTGGAGGAGTGGGCGCTGAGCCGAGAGGGTAAGGCAGCAGTTCAGACGCCTGCTTCCCACGTCAGGGTGCCTGAGTTCAACTCCCGGCTCCAGCTCCTGACTCCAGCTTCCTGCTCTCAAGGACACTGGGAAGCAGTGGTAATGGTTCAGGTGATTGGATTCCTGCCACCGCAGGAGAGACCTGGAGTGAGTTCCGTGCTCCTGGCTTCAGCCTGGCCCCACCCCGGGTATTGCAGATACTGGTACACCGGACCAGCGGATAGGAGATTTATCTCTGTCGCGGGATCTCTGCCTCTCAGATAAGTAAATGAATAAATCTTGGGTAAAAGGAGCAATATAGAGCATAATGCAGAACTCCTGGGGAATGGTGATGAAAAATTCCAGCGATGGCAAGTGACAATTAAAGCTGTGACCATGGCCTTAAGCACATATCAGAATAAATGGACAAATCTATAAAATGAAAGTTGTAACTCAAAAGGTAGGAAAATAGCAAAAATGTACAGGAAAATAAATAATGAATATTAACGCTGAAGTCAATGAGATTGAAAGCAATGAACATTTATTTAATAAATCTGATTTCTCTTTAAAAAGAAACCACACCTATTACCTAATCTGTTTAAAGGAGTGTGCATTTGGCATGGAGGTTAAGACACAGCTTGAGGCACCTGCCCCCATATTAAAGTGCCTGGGTTCAGGTTCTGACTGCTTCCTGTTCCAGCTTCCTACTGATGTACACCCTGGGAGGCAGCCGGTGATGGTCCAAGGATGGACCAAGTCTCTGCCATCTGTGTAGGAGATCCGGATTAAGTTCCTAGCTCCTGGCTAAGTCCCTAGCCCAGCCCTGGCTCTTTGGCCATTTGGGAAGTGAATGAAAGCATCATTCTCTCTCTCTCTCTGTCTCTCTGTCTCCCTCCCTCCCTCTCCCTTTCCTTCTCTCTCTCCCTCTTTTCTCTTTTCCTTCAAAATTTTTAAAAATAAATACATATGCAAATTAAAAGGAGAGTAATCCTAAGTTTACTTGCTAAGAAACTTCTAGGGAAAACACAACAGAAAAAGAACAATGTTCTCTGAAAATCTCTCTTTCAAATAATGTAGAAATACTGGATGGAACGAATAGTTTTCCAAAAGGAGCTCATTCACTGAAATGACCATTAGAGACAGAAAACTCCAACAGGACGATTTCTGAGGAAGAGACTGAGGAAGAGAACCGGACAGCATCCTGAAGGATTGCTCCACGAGACCAGACGATTCTAAGGCACAGACATTGTTGCAGAGCGTAAATGTGAAGAAATGCTTCCCCAGCATTTTTATGGATGTAGCAGAAGGATGGTACCTAACCCTGATTTCAAAATGACGTCTGCATGTGGTGTAGGTTTAGACGACGTATTAACGCAGTGTGTCATCAAGTACCAGATTGAAGAACGGCCTTCCACTCATCATTTGAGAATGCAAGCTTCTGTCAAAAGTCAGCACCAATTCTTAATTAAAAAACAAAACCAAAACCCCATCCGTCTGAGAAGCCTTGGTGGGACTTCTCACACAGCCTCACCCCTCACAGAGGTACTGGGAGACGTAAACCCAGCAGTGCAGTGCGGCATCACCTCTGCCATGTAAGGGTGCGCTTCCAGTGTTAGCGGAGCGCGTCTCGATGGAGAAAACCAGCTAGACATGTCCGAGCAGAACGGGGGAGCACATGAGCTCTCCTCACCAATGTGTGAGTGCAGCCGAAAAAGCAGAGAGCCAAAACCAGCCCCGAGTGAAGCTGTAGCCAGTCAGTAAGGAAGCAGGAAATAGAAGGAACACACAGCAGTCAATACCCTGCCTATGCACAAGCCTCGAAAGCTTCCCAGACTACGGCTAGAAAAGCAGCATTTGTAAAGGCAGCAGAGGTTAAAATAACGACAATGGTGTAAAACAGCTGTGCAAAATCTACATTAGAAAAACGTTGAAACACCAGGAAGGACAAGGATGCAGGCTTGTAATGGAAGGATGCCATTTGCTATTGGTTAAGATGACTCAGCATCACAAATATGCAATACTCAGTAATAACATCTCAACAGAAATGCCAGCATGGTTCCCTATAGAGCTGGAGACGTGGATGGAAGTGTTTTGAATAAAAGAGCAAGGGCGAACTGAAGAAAAGCTGTTACAAGGAACCAGCTTGTGTGGGCACTGCTGCATCTCAAACCTCTGAAACTGAAAAGGGAATGAACACGGGTAAATGGACCACACAGTGGAACAGGATGGAAGCCTCTAGAAATAGGTCCAAGTGCTTACTGGATTGGGAGACCATGAAAATGGCACCTCAGGTACCTGGGAAAGTAGATGTTTGCATTTTGGGTTAGTTTCCATCTTCTTAACTGTTCTTGGCTAACTGGATAGACATTTAGACAAAGATAATTGAGTTTACGCAAAAATGAACTTGGAACGAATGAGAGGAGGAGTGTAAACTCAGCATCATAAAGACAGTGGAAGGAAACATGGGTGGGCCCCTCTCTCACTGGAGCGTCAGGAAGGCCTTCTCCCTGCACGCCATAGTGTAGCTGCAACAGGAGATGGGACGGATGAAACCATCAGTGCATCGGATTAGAATAAAACAGAAAAAATGAGATACAATATATGCATGGGAAAAATGTTTATCACTTAATTCTATTTCTGTGGGGGTGGCGTGTGGGTAAGGAGGTCAAGAAAATGACATTGTGGAAGAAGAGCAGCACGTGTCACCCAGAACAGGCTGCCACCGCTGGTGCCTACGGCACTGCAGCCGCCACTCCGGGCCAGACTGCAAGCGCCCCGGATCGCGGTGTAGGGTTAGCTGTTGTCTGTGTGTCCGTGCACTGGTGGGGCTCAGCTCTTCTCCAGATCTGCCCAGCCTGGAGCAGGCCCATCCTAAGGAGGGGAGGCCTTCCACTAGGCCTGCCGATGCCAGCCGGGGGCTCAGTTGTGTGGACATGGCCCCTGGGGGTCACTCCGAGCTTTAAATGATCAACCCTGGAGCTGACCGACCTAGGTCCAAAGCCCCCACAGGTGTGGCTGGAGACAAAGGATCTGACCTGAAAGTCAGCATCATCATCATCATCTTCTTCTTTTTCAGATTTATTTACTTACATGAAAGATAGAGTTGCACAGAGAGAAGGAGAGGCAGAGAGAGGGAGAGAGAGAGAGAGAGAGAGAGAGAGAGAGGTCTTCCATGCACTGGTTTACTCCCCATTTGACTGCAATGACCAGAACTGCACCGATCTGAAGTCAGGAGCCAGGAGCTTCTTCTGGGTCTCCCACGCCAGTGCAGGGGCCCAAGGACCTGGGCCATCTTCTACTGCTTTCCCAGGCCGCAGCAGAGAGCTGGATCGGAAGTGGAGCAGCCGGGATTTGAACCGGCGCCCATATGGGATGCCAGCACCAAAGGCAGGGGCTTTACCTGCTACACCACAGTGACGGCCCCTCAGCATCTTCTTCAGTGAAGAGGAAAATTCTTGGATCTGCCTTCATGGGATCTGTTGTGCATGAACGCTTTGAAAGTGTTCGGGACAGGACCCAGTGCAGAAAAAGCAGACGCTAATGCCAATGGTATGGTGGTTTCGCTGGTTGATGTTATTACAGGCGTCATTACAACATTTAAGACATTATTTGAAGGTACTTCTAAAAATTCATAAAAAATGGAATTAAGTGCTAAGTTTATTTCAGTACAAAATCTTTGCAATCCATGCATAACTTTCTCATAATATGCATTTTCCTGAACTTTTTGAAGAATCCTTGTATGCATGGATCTCAATATTTTTGCACCAAAGTAAACTTAGCTTTTAATTCCATTTTCCACAAAATGTTAGAGCCTCGTTAAATGTTAGCTGTAGAATATACAAAAAATAACTAGAAAAAAATATTTACGTTTTCCAAAATAGCTAATTGTTATAAATGTCTCGTGTTTTCCATTTACACGTTCTTACTCTTTCAATGATTAGAACACTGGCCACCGCGGCACACAAGGCCGTCCTCATCCTCAGGTGCCCTCGGCCTGCTGTGCGCAGCCGCACAGACGGCACGTGAGCTATGAGTGTGCCACGCAGCAGTCTACGACTGCAAATGAGCGGGCGCTGGCCCCTTACGCTTTTGAAAGAAGCTGTGGGCTCGGTGAGCGCAGACACCCAGGAGACCAGGAATCCTACCGTGAGGCCACCGTGCAGCTTCTCTCCCCAGACTCCACATCAGGACCAGCAGCCCGGTCAGCCAGCAGCAGGCAGGCAGCGCGACCCTGTCCCGGGCCCTCCAGGCTCCCTCCCCTTTAGTCCTGGTCCCTGTGCCAGTGCCCGCGGGCTTTTGCGGTTTTCCAGGTCCTGCCCTGTGTAAGCGGCAGCCCCGCCTCTAACGCATCCCCCAGCAGAGACGTCTTCCTCTTTCCAACCACAGCCAGCCCTCAGCGCCGAAGCGTGCCGACCGGAGGTGGTTTCTGTGACCCTAACGATGCCAGGCACTTATCCGTGAGAGGAAGCCTGCACCTGCACCCCTGGGGGCCGGCTGGTCTCCTTCAGGACAGCACACCGACACTGGGGTTCCTTCTTTATTACATGTGGAAATCGAGAAAAACATTCAGAAGAAAAATGTGCACAGAGCCCATGATCAGCAGATCCCTCAATGGCAACACGCCAGTATCTTATGGGCAAAGTTCATGTTTGTGTAATGCCACAGCAGTATTTCTCCAACACTCGTGGGGAGCACATGTCTGAGGGGCGCACTGGCCGTGAGACCCTGGATTTCGGCACTGCCTGTGTGGACGGAAGCTTTGCTCTCAACATTTCCGGATCCAAGGGCGCCGTGATTGGTGAGGTTTGGGCTTCACTTTGTGTGTCCGAGGTGAAGCATCCTCACAGAGTTGAGCACACCATGCTGAACCACTTTCTACTGGTTTCCAGGTAGTCTGTGTGCCCGCAACCTGGTCACGGCTGGCGCCGCGGTGGCAAGTTAGCCTCAGCGTCCCCACAAAGGCCCAAGTGTCAAAGGCGTGGGCTCCAGGGCCTCTCAGAGGTGGGGCCTGGCTGTGGGGTCCTCAGGTCCTTGGGGAGGTGACCTTGGCCATGGCTGTCCTGAGAGGGCGCCCCCTGCTGCTGTCACCACTGGCTGGCCCCCACGGGCTCCTCCTCTCTGTCCCACCTCCCACTCTGGCCCCAGAACCAGAGCCCTGGTGGGGAGCCTCCGACGCCCTGAGCCTGGGAGCCACACAGAGCCTTTCCCTGTTGAAGCCACTGTCTCGGTGATTGTGCTCCAGAAATGACAACCAGACGAAGGCGGTTGACGTCAGCATCTGTTTAAATCCAGCAGGTGCTGCAGGTCAGCCAAGGCAGGGCCTCAGAACTGCGGCCACTCACCTGGCCCCGACAGGTGCCCAGCTCCTCCGCCCGCCTCTCGCTGCCTGGCGCCCACAGCACGCTCAGCCGCCCTCAGCCCCCCACTGGGCAGTCGCCCTTCATAGCTGCCTCAGGAGTGAACGCGTCTGTCCTGCGGTTGCTGTGGGTCCTGTGTTGTTTGTGAACTTTACATTTTATCCATGGCATTGATATCAACGGTGAAAATTTCCCATAGCTGCCCGTGTGCGTCTTCTGTGGTTTACCCCTCTCTGAGATACCACTTGTACGTTTTTTTTAAATTAAATTTTATTTTTTTTTGAAATTTTTAAAATTTATTTGACAGGTAGAGTTATAGACTGAGAGACAGAAAGGTCTTCCTTCTGTTGGTTCACCCCCAAATGACCACCACGGCCGGCGCTGCGCCGATCCGAAGCCAGGAGCCAGGTACTTCTCCTGGTCTCCCATATGGGTGCAGGGCCCAAGCACTTGGGCCATCCTCCACTGCCCTCCCGGGCCACAGCAGAGAGCTGGACTAGAAGAGGGGCAACCGGGATAGAACCGGCGCCCATATAGGATGTCGGTGCCACAGGCGGAGGATTAACCAAGTGAGCCACAGTGCCAGCCCCTCACTTGTACATTTAAAATGTGTTTTCTTTGTTTACCTGCCTGCCGAATATTTTCTTTGGGATGGGCACCCGTGTCTCACGTTGGAGGACCGGAGTTCAAATCCTGGCTCTCATCGCCAGCTTCCTGCCAACAGAGTCCCTGAGGCCCGGGGATGGCTCAGGTACGTGGCAGGTCCAGAGCCAGTGACGCGGGTGGCAGGCGTTTGGGGAGTGACAAGTGGGCAGCCCGTCTCCCTCATGTGTCTCTGTGTCCACTTTTCCTTCTTTGTCTGTGGAGTGGCTCTCACGTCAGTGTCAGCTCTGCATGGGGATTATGTCAGATGCGATGGGAGGCAGGATATAACGTTCCTTTTTTCTCAGCAGGTAGCTGATATTTTAAAATATTTATTTTTTTATTTATATAAATATATAAATATATTTTTATTTATATAAATATAAAATATAGAGAGGCAGAGAGAGAGGTCTTCCATTCGCTGGTTACTCCCCAGATGCTGGAATGGCGGGAGCTGTGCCGAACCGAAGCCAGGAGCCTCTTCCAGGTCTCCTACGCAGGTGCAGGGCCAAGCACTGGGCCATCTGCTGCTTCCCCAGGCCACAGCAGAGAGCTGGATCGGAAGTGGAGCAGCCGGGACTTGAGCTGGTGCTCATATGGGATGCCTGCACCTCAGGAGGCAGCTCTACCTGCTATGCCACAGCACTGACCCCAGGTAACCAGTTTTATCAGAGACAGATCAGGAGCCATCTTTGCTTCTTCCGCTGATTCTCAGCGTTAATTAATATGCACACACACTTGTTTATGAGATGAGATTCTGAATTGTCTATTGGTTTTCACTGATTTGTTTGTTTTATTTATGCCAATATTATGTTGTTTTAAATATTAGAATATTACATTTCATGCTTTTTCTCATAGAATGATACAGCTACGACATTTTCTGTCAAATCCATTCAATATAAAGAAAATCAAAGGTAGTTTTATAGTCCCATCATCAATGAGAATTCGTATTTATTATTTTAACTTAGAGTCTTGCAGGCCTTTTCTCCATACGCATTATATTTACTTACCTATGTGTTTATTTCTTTAAATCAGGGCTGAGCTCTGTGTTCCTCCTTCTGGCTGATGGGTGCCTGGAGACCGCGCCCCCTTGTCTGCTCTCCCTCTCACCACCTCCTGGCTTGTCACCAGGGCAGCTCCAGGGACACAGCCCCCAGCCCCCTGCCCCCTGCCCCCTGCTCACCCTGCTGCTCTGCTTACGGACCTCTGCTTCCCTCCCCTGCCGCTCCCCCAAACCTTCCTTCCAGCTCAGTCTCGCTGGCCCTGCACGGGCTGTGGGCGGGGTGGGCCCTGGCCCCGTCCTCCCGAGGGCGATCCTCACCCTGCAGCGCTGCAGCTCGGCTCGCTGGGGAGAGCCGGCCAGGCGTGGGCACACAACTCTGTCAGCTCCCTGCAAGGCAGTCCTGAGGCCCAGAGCAGGACCCACGGAGCATCCTGGCCAAGCCGCGGGCTGAGTGCCGTGATCACCCGAGACCGCGCCTCTGTGAGCCAGGCGCTCTGCCGTCAGGAGGCACCGGGCTCAGGAAGGTCCCGGAAGCTCATTTTCCTCAAGTCTCAGGCAATAACAGGGAGACGGGTGCGGCAAAGCCAGCGAACTCGCACAGTCAGTTTTGCATAAATGTATAGCGACGTAGCGAATGAACTGCAATTATTTACTATTTATTGGGGGAAGAAGATCGTTTATTTGACATGTCACGGAATGCCTCTGGAGGGAGAGGGAGTGAGAGACGAGGAGAAGGGAGAGAGGGAGAGAGGGAGAGAGGGAGAGAGGGAGGCAGGGGGAGGGGGACTTCATGAAATGCAGCGGCGTTTGCTGTGAGCCTGCATTGCTGAAGAATTAAATGGGCCATTCCTGCAGCCACTGTGTGCACACACGCTGAATTTAAAACCATCTCAAAAGGACTCCTACTGGGAGTGTTTAGGTCCACAATTACAGTAAATGAAGATGCAAAATTAGCCAAAGCCTTCCGTTCAATTAGAAGCATTAAATAAGTGCCGCCAAACGTACAGTAGTGTGCCTACGAAACGAAACGGAAAACATGGCTGGCCCGGGAACACTCCGCGCATTTATTCTTAGATCTGCCTACTCGATTTATGCTTGGAAAACTATTAATGCGTGCTCCACCTAAAAAGATCAGATGTGAATGAGGAGAGCACGCGCCTTTGTCTTTAAAAGTACGCAGAGCAGCCTCGCAATTTATGGCAAATGGAATGAAAGATGCTTAGTGTGGAGCAAAGCATTTTGAAATCCCTGCATAGCTTCCCCGTAACACACATTCTTCATGTTCTTGAAGACCCCTTGCCTACATAGCTGTGTGCGTATGTGCACATATACACAGAACATATGCAAATATACACACGCACTGCCATGTGTCAAATGAGCATGTGCATGTATGTCTATCACCATCAATCATCTGTGTGTCCCTCTATCACTTTGAGTCTCTTCTATTTGTATCTGTAGCTGTATCTCCTCTCTCTCTCTCTCTCTCTCTCTCTCTCTCTCTCTCTCTCTCTCTCTCGTGTGTGTGTCTGCATCATCTCTATCTATCTGGATCTCATCTCTGTCTCTATCATTACATCTGTCTCTGTGTCTCTAACTCTCTCTCTATCTTCTAGAGATTAAGTGCCCTGCAGGGATTAAGGGAAGAGATGGTTTTTACAGACACTCTCGCTGATGTATTTTTCTTGTATTTCTGTCTTTTGACATCATTCTCAAGTTGCTGTTTACTCTATGATGATTTTTGATGTCAATCAGAATTCCGTGAGTCTGACAGAGTCCCTAATTGAGTTCCACCAAGACCACAGAGGAGGCTGGGAAGGAGAGAAGGGAGGAGGGTGCTGGGGAGGGCAGGGTTCCTCCAGGGTGGGCAGCCAGGGCCCTGCACTGTGATGGGCGCATGAGCAGGCTTGCCCTTGAGCCCTGGAGCTGGAGCGCGTCCGGTGAAGTGGGCAATCGGGGGCAGCGACACAGGAGAATGGCGCGTTTCGCTGTCCCGACGACTCTGCTGGAGGAAGGGCGGTCAGCCCCAGCCTGGGCGGGGGCCTTGGGGAGCGCCTGCACCCCTGAGCAGGACAAGGAGGAAGCCAGGCCGCGCCGCCACTTACGTCGGCTTGGCCCTAATTCTTCCTGGCGATTATTTCCAGTTTCAGGGTCACTAGAACTCGGGGCACTCACCAGGCACTGGCCCGGATCGGGTGTCTGGCGACTCTGCTGTCGCGACCTGATTTAAGTTTAGAGCAGACGCCAAGTAAATAAATCACTCAGCAAAACACCTAATTATCCCGATGCCCAGCTCCATAATGGAATTATTTTCTTTATTACTCAGGCCCCATTTGCTTTCCTTGGGTCAAGTGTTTGATTAAGTAGATAATTGCAAGACTCGATGGTCTAAATGCTTGCGCAGTGTTTATCTGCACGTCCCTGCGACAGCAGTGGAGACGGGCGACTTCCACGCTGCGCTCGTCAGAGAAGGCCTCGCCTTCCAGACGGAGAACTGGTTTCCACGCAGGCCGTGCCTGCCACATAAATTACGAACAATGGGCACACAGAGTTGACACTGAATGTACAAAACAAAAGGGTTTTGGGAGAAGAACGTCCACTTCTGTATCCACAAACGTGCAGGAAGCTTTCTTTGCCTGCGAGGACGGGCAGGATGCTGGAGTTTTACGTTAGGGCAGAGAATGGAAGCCGAGTGCGCCGGGGTCTCTGCTCCCCCCATTCTGCCCACCTGGGGTCTCTGCTCCCCCCATTCTGCCCACCTGGGGTCTCTGCTCCCCCCATTCTGCCCACCTGGGGTCTCTGCTGCAGCCCTTCTCAGCCCCTAACTGCATTGTGACGGAAATCTGAAACTAAGCAAACTTCATCTGTGTATTTCAAAATACAAATGGCTCATTTGTCCTTTAAGGAAAATAAGTTGATAAGAAAAGTTGGGAAAATAATACCAAATAACTTCAAAGACAGTTTTGTGATTTTAGTTTCCACCGTGCTCTCCCAGTAAACCTGACACTCCTCTCCACGCGAGATGCTGGTCCCTCGTCCGGCAAACTGGGAGCGGCTGTTGTGAGCAGGTGGGCAACTGTGGCTCTGCACCTGCTCTTGTGAATAAAGTTTTATTGGCACACAGCCGCGCACTGACTGGCCAGGGCAAAGCCCGCCCGTCTGCTGCCCTGTGGCGGTGAGCAGCATCAGGCTTTCGCGGAGGAGATGGCTAACTCCTGCCTCTGGTGTGGGTTGCTCTGTGCCGTCAGGATGAGGGTGCACAGCTCTGCCTCCCCTGATCCTGTCAGTGCCCCAGGGGAGAGGAACCTTCCAGAAGGAAGCGTCTCCTCCCTCAGGCACCTTCCCGGCGGGTCCCTGCGACGTCCAAACCCGCAGCGTGTCAGGAGACTGCCTCTCACCCGCTGGAACGTGGCTCCTCGAAGCAGTCACGGCTTCAGCAGGACCCCTGGGCCAGCGGCAGGCTGGGCCCTGAAGGTGTTTCTCCTGACACTCCGAAACCTTCCGGAAACCTACTCACACTTCCCGGTAAAGCACGCGTGCCGGGCACCCGGCGAGAGGCCAGTCAGGCCCTGGTGCTCTTCCTGGGCGGTGCACACGGTGGACACGGCCTGGCTGCCGATGCTGTACTGAATGACGCCCGCAAGCCCAGCCCGAGCCGACGCTTGGGGGTTTCCACCGATCGTCCGGGTGGTGTTTCCTCCGTGGCGGGTGACGGCTGAGCACTGGCCGAGTGCTCCAGGACTCACGCAGCTCCCTTTCGACATCATCATCTGACAGTGCCCCGGGCTTCCAAGTTCCTGCACAGCGCGCAGCAATCCGCTGCCGGGCCACGTGGGAGGAGGCCGGGCTGCACCAGCGGAGCCGCCTGGCTCCGGAGCGGAGGTGAGGGGCTGGGGCTCCATTTCACCTGCTGAGACCAGCTTGCCTGGGGCTGAATCGGAGGTGAAGCACACCTGCCCCGAAGTGCACTGTCTGGAATAGCTTCGCTCTGCCCCTGCTCTGGCTGCAGGAGGTCCGTGTGGCCAATGCTGTCCATCAGCCGCGAATGAAAACGCAGCCGGCTGTGGGCATAGCCAGGGCTCCGTTAGCAGGGAAAATGAAACCGAATCAGCCTTATTCGGACGAACGCGGGAACCTGAAACACTTCCATTTGTTAGCAAACGCACTTCCCAGTCTCAGAGGTCCGCCTACTTCCTGGTCTCAGAGGTCCGCCTTCAGAAACTGCACCTGCCCCGCCCCCAGCCGTCCACTTGAGGTCCCTGCACTCTCCCCCACCGTCCACCTGGGGTCTCTGCTCCCCCCATTCTGCCCACCTGGGGTCTCTGCTGCAGCCCTTCTCAGCCCCTAACTGCATTGTGACGGAAATCTGAAACTAAGCAAACTTCATCTGTGTATTTCAAAATACAAATGGCTCATTTGTCCTTTAAGGAAAATAAGTTGATAAGAAAAGTTGGGAAAATAATACCAAATAACTTCAAAGACAGTTTTGTGATTTTAGTTGCCAGGTTAGCGACGCCGTTTGTGCCGGAGACGCAGCCCCGTAGTCGAGTCCCCTCCGGCTGAACGTGTATCTGGAGTCTCGGCACCTGCGATACCCAGAGATGCACCGCTGCTCTAAGTACAGCCGCCGTGTGCCAGCGAGGGGGTCGGTGGCCGCTCCCAGGAGCCGAGGTTCTCTCCGGCTTGCATTTGCTTCCTCACCTCTCACGGTCTCTCTGGGCCACGCTCAAGAGCAGAGCACAGCAGAGACAGCCCGAGGGCTGGTGCTGCCCACAAGGACCTGGTGTGGCTGCCCAGGGCTGGTGGCACCAAGCTGCAGACCCGTTTGGAAAAGGCAGGCAGAGGTGCAGGCTGTGCGGGGGTGACCCCGGCAGCTGCCGTCTGGGGAGCTGGGCTCGCTGCAGAGCAAGGAGCCCCAGAGCAGCCCCGCAGCTCTGTGCTCTGTGGCTCTCTGAGCACCAGGGACCCGGGGCACAGCGTGGAGGCACTGCCGGCTGCCATGCCCTGCGCCATCCAGACAGCCTCATTACAGTTACTGGGACAAGAAAAGAGGTCTCTGTACCACCGTCACAAAGAAACACTGGTGCGAATAGAACTGTACTGACTGCGTTGGAAAATTACTCATTTTCCCTCAGACTTGACACAGTCCACTGTAGTCGAAGAAAGTACCTCTTTAAAAGTTGTTTATCTGAGAGAGAGAGAGAGAGAGAGAGAGAGAGAGAGAGAGAGAGAGAAAGAGAAAGAGAGAGAGAGAGCGCTCCCATCACTGTCTCACTCCCCGTGTCCCCTGACCAGGGCTGATGCTGGGCGCAGAGAGCACCCAGGGCAGGTCTCCCACGTGGGTGGCAGGGACCCAGCCTCTGAGGACGCACAGTGCTCTGGCCCGGGGTGCAGGTGTGCTAACAGCTGGGGCCCCAGCACCTGTGTACTTTAGAGCCCTGGCAAATGGTCACCCAGGGCGGTGGTCTGTGGTTTTGTGGCAGATGCACTTATTTGCATATCCTTGCAGTGCGTGTCTGAAACTCTCTGCTGTTTGGCAGGGGGAGGGGCTTTGGGAAGTGCCAAAAGGGGCCCTCTGCCCCCAGGCCTTACAGGTCAGGCGTCCCCGTGTGAGATGGGGAACACCGACTCCAAGCTCACCTCTGCCCCGTTGCAAGGTACCGAGTTTTCCCCTCACTCGGGCGTCCTGGGTGCTTTTCCACGTAGCCTTCTGACCCAGCACTTCAAGCTGCCAGGGGGAACCTGTGCGCGTCACCCCCTAATCCCCACGGCCGAGGGGCGCTCTCCACTCATGTCAGCCATGGAAGACGGGAAGCCCACAGTGGGGCCTTGCTGGCGGGACAAAGGGGCGCCCCCTCGCATTTCCCCCAGATGCCGCCTCTCAGCTCTCTTCACCCGGGGATGTCCACTTCCAGACAGCCTTGGGCAGGTGCGAGGTGCACCCTCCTGACCACCTGGAGCAGCGCATACAGGGCCTCTGGCTGCGGAGGCTGCTGGCTGGCAGCCTGGGCACCACAGGCCTCCAAGGGCCAGGTGTGCCCAGGTGGGCCCAGGTATACCCAGGTGTGCCCAGGTGTGCCCAGGTGGACAGGTGTCCACATGCCCTTCCCAGGGTCTCCCCCCCTTCTCTGAGAAAGGCCGTTCTAAGGCTTCTAACTGGGTGGTGGGGCGGAGGAGGTTGTAGTCAGATTTTAAAGTTTTGTTGGGAGTCTTTGACTACTCACTAGTATTTCCCTTCAGTTCTGAGCAAGAGCACTTGGAGTGAAAATCTTGCTTTCCATAAAATGAAAGCATTTGCCCTGCTGAGATGGCGGGCGGGTAAGACAGGTGGGCTGGGGACAGCACTGTGGTGTAGCAGGTAAAGCTGCCGCCTATGGTGCTGGCATTTCATATGGGCGCTGGTTCCTGTCCCAGCTGTCCCACTTCCGATCTGGCTCTCTGCTGTGGCCTTGGAAAGCAGTGGAGGATGGCCCATGTCCTTGGGCTCCTGCATCCACGTGGGAGACCGGAAGAAGCTCCTGGCTCCTGGCTTCAGATTGATCAGCTCCAGCTGTTGCGGCCACCTGGGGAGTGAACCATCAGATGGAAGACCTCTCTCTCTCTCTCTTTCTCTCTCTCTCTGCTTCTCTATAACTCTGCCTTTCAAACAAATAAACAAATCTTAAAAAAAAAGTAAAGACAGGTGGGTTGTCATTGACAGAACTGCACTGAAATTCCCCAGGGTGAGGGAGGAGGAGGGTGATGCTCCTGCCTCGGTGCCCTCCCCTAAGTGCCCGGGAGCAGACCCAGTGCGCCTTGGTGCCCTCCCCTAAGAGCCCGGAGCAGACCCAGTGCGCCCTCCGGGGCCGCCCGAGGAGGGCTGACAGCCCGCAGTTCGGGCTCTGGCCTGCGTGGGGAGCTGTCGGCACACCTGTCCCAACGCCGTGGCCTGCAGAGGGTCAGCAGTTGGCCCGTCCCTGGCCATGCAGTGCGTAGAAGACTGGGCGGCCGGTGTAACGCTGGGACCAGCTCTGACTCACGCAGCTCGGGGACCCGTGGGTCACCGGGACCCGCCCAGGGGCCTCTCCATCCCATGGCTCCCAGACTAATGGCCGTCTCAGAGTTCTGACCTGATTGTCATCAAGATCGTCACGTGTTATCCAAAAACACAAGAGGCCTCCTCGGCCTGTTCTCTGTGGGAACGGGAAAAGCTCAGGGCAGGAGCAGAAGCCTGGCTCCCGTGTTCCCTTCCTCTCTCCCAGGGATGTCCCACTCCCCAGGGCCTCGCGGGGGAGGCGGCCCTGCTCGGGCCTGCATTACAAGAACCACGGGCGACTGTGCTTTTTTAAAGATTTGTTTATTTATTTGAAAGGCAGAGTTACAGAGAGGCCGAGAGAGAGACAGAGAGAGAGAGAGAGAGAGAGAGAGAGAGAGAGATCTCTCATCCGCTGGTTCACTCTCCAGGTGGCTGCAACAGCCAGGGCTGGGCCAGGCCGAAGCCAGGAGCCAGGAGCTTCTTCCGTGTCTCCCATGTGGGTGCAGGGGCCCAAGGACCTGGGCCATCCTGTGATGCTTTCCCAGGCCACAGCAGAGAGCTGAATCAGAAGCGGAGCAGCCAGGACTCCAACCCGGGCCCATGTGGGATGTCGGGGCTGCAGACGGCGGCTTTACCCGCTGCGCCGCAGCGCCGGCCCGGTGACCGCACGTTCACCCACACACAGATCTGCACGCTGGTGCCCTGCCTCTCAGGAAGTCCTGTGGAAGCTTCTTGGCTAAAACAGGGAATGATGCAAATCTTTCCTACTTCACCTTAACACAATGTATATATTGTATAATGTATTTTATATATACACATATAGAATCCAAACGTTAGGATGTGCAGATCAGTGCTGTTCTTAACCTTGGAACACTGCTGACTGCGAAGATGAGCTGGGATGTACTAAGGTTTTCATCGCGAAAGTTTCCGCAAATCTCATTTTCCAGATGTAAGTAAAGGTGGCCCGGGTCTTCCAAGCTGCTTTGTTTACTTAAAGGTGAAAGTTGTCCACAAGGTTGCTGCCTGAAGTTCAGTGAAAAATAGAATTAAATCTAAGTTTACTTTGGTGCAAAAAATTCAGCGTCTGTGTTCGGTTTTCTCATGCTGCTCATTGTCCCTGAGTTTTGTGAAGACCCCTTGTACATGCAGCCTGCACCCTGGGGGTCCTGCACACCCGTCTGGTCCCTGCAGCTGGCCCCGGCTGTCCCTGGCTTGTCTCCTGCAGGCACATCGAGACCTGAGGACCGGTCACACAACGCTGGCCAGCATTTCTTCTCCACCACTGCTGTTCTGCCAGCCCCCCAGGCCCGGCCCCCACGTGGGCGGAGCAGCCAGGGCTCTGGCTCGCACTTTGCTGGGCACTGGTGCGGGGCAGCGGATCCGACACCATGAGCGCCGACCACACTTGCTCTGACTGTATCAGCCAAGGGGACCCTGCACCCGGCGTTTGACGCCTGTGCCAGGGGCAGCAGCCACAGGGATTTTGAGCCATGCCCTGTGAGGAGCAGGTGCCGGGGGCCCGGGAGGGGCTCGGAGCAGTGCTGGGTGCAGCCGGCACAGGAGCTGCTGCCCGCGCCTTGCGCTGCCAGCTGCTTGCTCAGTGGGCCAGTGTGACTCACACCCCACAGCAAGCTGCACCCTGCACACTGGACCTCTCGTGCTGGCGGGGGTGGGGGTGGGGGGGCGGCGCGTTGGCGCGTGAAACAGAATCACCTCTCTGTTCAGACACAAGCCCATCACATGGGGGCGGGCAGACAGCTGATGAACAGAGAATTGGCCTTGCTTTCCATGTGCACAGCGTGCGCCCTCAGTGGGTATGTAAGACCTGATTGCTCGGCCAGCGCCGCAGCTCACTAGGCTAATCCTCCGCCTGCGGCGCTGGCACACCGGGTTCTAGTCCTGGTCGGGGCGCCGGATTCTGTCCTGGTTGCTCCTCTTCCAGGCCAGCTCTCTGCTGTGGCCAGGGAGTGCAGTGGAGGATGGCCCAAGTGCTTGGGCCCTGCACCCCATGGGAGACCAGGAGAAGCACCTGGCTCCTGCCATTGGATCAGCACAGCCCCAGTTGTTGAGGCCAACTGGGGAGTGAACCAATGGAAGACCTTTCTCTCTGCCTCTCTCACTGTCTAACTCTGCCTGTCAAAAAAAAAAAAAAAAAAAAAAAGACCTGATTGCTCTCCGTTCCATCGGGTCCATCGGGTACCTTGCGACTTCCTGTGGCCGTAGAACCTGCCTCGCCGTGGACCCCACGCTTCTCCCAGCATCGTCTCTGCAGCCCCAGTGCTGCCCCTCCCCCAGCGGAGACCCAGCCTCTGAACTGATGCAAACGCCGTGGAAGGAAAAAGCTGGACGTCGAGTTTCTGGCGAGTTCCGTGCCCCCATGATTCACGTGGAGACGCAGGTACAGTCACACATGTATCTGCAAGGGTCCTTCCGAAAGCTCACAAGAAAAGGAATCAAAAGATGCGTTTATTTTTGTGCAAACAGCTTGAACTACACAGCTCTGTCATCACGTGCATTCCCGCGCACTTGTTAAATACCCTCCTGCTTGTGCCCACGCGTGTCGTAAGGACCTGAGCTGTGTGAGAAGTGTCTATGTGTGTGTCCGTATGCGCGTGTGTGCATGGACAGTAATATGAGAGCTACCTACAGACATTTCTGTACATTGTAGCTGTAGAATCATATCGGGTGGTGTAGCGGTGAAGCCGCTGCCTGTGGCGCAGGCATCCCGTATGGGCACTGGTTTGAGACCTGGCTGCTCCACCTCCTACCCAGCTCCCGGTTAATGTGTCTGGACAAGCAGCCGAGGATGGCCCAAGCCCTTGTGCCACTGCACCCACAAGATAGGCCCAGAAAAAGCTCCTGGCTACTGAATTTGGTTTGGTCCAGCCCTGGCCATTGTGGTCATTTGGGGAGTGAACCAGCAGATGGAAGTCCCCTCTCTGTAACTCTGACTTTCAAATACATGAATAAATATTTAAAAATATGTCAACTGTGTGCATCTACACTTGCACATGAAACGCTGAATTTTAAGTGGACAGCAACACGGTGTGTGTTAGGTGTCGCCGTGCCTGAACTCTGAGGGTGTACACCCCCACGCGTGCACCCAGGTCACCTCCAGCCCTGGGGTTGCCACGAGTTCCAAGTGGGGGCAGCAGTGGACTCCCCAAGCACCTGCTGTCCTTGAGGGTGTTGCATCCCCAGCACAGGCCCGGGGACACCTGCAAAGTGAGGAGAGCCCTGGTGCTGCCGCCCTGTGAGGGCCCCGGCTCGGTCTCTGGCTCCTGACTGGCTCTGGCCGGCTTCTATGCTCAGCAGTGTGGCCCGGGCCTGCCGCACCTGCACCTGCGGCTCCCTAGTCCTGGAGCGGCCGCCCCGCCCACACACACCTCGCCCAGCCCCTGCCCTCGGCTCTGATGCCCGTGTGGCCTCTGTGCTGTCCTGGCCACTGCTGCCTGGGCTCCCGGCTTCAGAAAGTGTCCCAGGTCGAGTGGCCCTGTGTCCTCGGCTTGGCCCCTCCAGAGCAGCTCGCTCCAGCTGCCCTGCTGCTCCCAGGAAGCGCGGCTAGGACGGGGAGCAGAGAGAGAGAGAGAGAGAGAGAGAGAGAGAGCTTCCATTCACTGATTCATTCCTCAAATGCCCACAACAGTCAGGGCTGGGCCAGATTGAAGCCAGGAGCCAAGAACTCAATCCAGGTCTCCCACGCGGGCGGCAGGCACCCAACTACTCCTGCCCGGGAACCCAGGGTGTGCCTCAGAGCCAGGAGCCAGGCTCTCTGAACGAGGGTGTCTTTTTTAAATTTATTTTTTTAAGATTGACTTATTTATTTGAATGTCACTTCCACAGGGAGGGGTGTTGGGGGAGACAGACAGACAGGGATCTCCCATCTGCTGGCTCCCTCCCCGGATGGCCGAAATGGCCAGGGCTGGGCCAGGCTGAGGCAGGAGCCAGGGGCTTCCTCCGTGGATTCAGGGGCCCAAGCGCTTGGGCCGTCTTCTGTTGCTTTTCTCTGGCACATTAGCAGGCAGCTGGGTTGGAAGTGGAGCAGCTGGGACTCGAACCTGCTATGCCACGACGCAGGCCCCTGAGCAAGGGTGTCTTAACAGGCGTCTTAACTACTAGGCCCCAGCCAGCCGCGCCTTCCGTGGCCTCTGCTGCTTCCGTGTCTGCATGAGTACCCACCCAGGTCAGGAACTCACGCCTGCTTTCCTTTGACGCCTCGCAGCGTTCTGTTCACTCTGAGCTCTGAGAGCCCGGGAAATGGCCGGTCAAGCACCGAGGTGGGGTGGAGCCGGCGCGGAGCCTCGGGAGCGAGGGCTGGCCGGGTCGATGCGCAGGCCCTCGGCAGGAGAAGCGGCGACGAGGATCACGACAGTGTGGAGAGACGGTGCGGTGCCCAGCGCTCGCCTCGGCTCCTGCACGAGTTCAGCGTCCTCAGCCTGGGCCCCAGAAAACCATTCTCGCGCTTTATGTTTCCTGCTGCTTCGTTTCACTCTTTGGAAATCAGTGCAGCAATAACCTGCTGAAATAATTTACATAAAACCTGTGATGGGCAGACTGTGGCCAGAGCCCGGTGCCGGTGTTCAAGCGCTCCAGCCTGGAGGGAAACTGAGGCAGAGGCCTTTGTGTGAGCCGACAGTGCCCAGCGGCCTCCACAGGCGAGGGGATAGAAACACCGCTGTGGGCATGGGGTGCCTTCCAACTTCGCCGGGGGGGGGGTGTCTGCCAGCAGCCACCCCCGAGGGGCACACGTGGCCCAGGGCCAGTGTCCAGCCTGTGAGAGTGGCCTGGGCTGGGGCTGAGGCCGACCAGCACGTGCCCTACTCCCCCCGCCATTCCTGCAAGCACCAGCCCCTGGGCTGTGCCCGATTTGCAGATAAGGAAATCGACACTCAGCCACATACGTGGGGCAAGGGAGGGCTGTCACTCACGGGGCCACCTCGTCACCCTCCCCTGGCTGCATGAGGTGTGGCTCCCAAGTGCCTCCCCGGAGGTCTTCAGCCCTGAGCCCTGAGCCCTGAGCCCTAGGTCTGGTTCTCGGCCAGGGTGAGCTCTCCAGGGGCTCTTGGCCTGGGTGCACGGGTGTGGGCGGCTCACCCTCCCCGGCCTCCGTTCCTCAGCCCACACGCACGCACTCAATAAACACCGCGGGAGAAGAGGGGACGCGCTGCGTGTTACTTTGTATGCAGTGCTGGCAGCCACTTAAACTGCTAACTGTTTGATAGTGCCTCGAGATGCATTGGAGGAAAATGCACTTCGGATGCAGCATCGCCGTCATCCATCACGCACTGTGACGGCGCTCCTTCCTGCTGAGACGTCCCGGGCACGTTAGGACAGGGGTGCGCCCGACGGTGTCCCACACGCCACACACGCTTACCCCGTCCACAGTTCCGTGTTCTCGAAGCCGGCCTGTCTGTGGACACACTTCCATTTGTTTAGAGCAGAATGAGGCTGGAGCGCACAAAGACGGTTCATTACTCATTTAAAAATCACAAAGCTGTGCCGTATCTCCATGTCAAAGTAATTTACTGACACTGCAAAGTAGAATGGGCACTCCTCCCCACGCCTACTGTAACCGCGTGGTGGCACACACCACCACGCGTGTGGAACCCGGTGTCACATGGCATCCCGTGAAGTAGCTGGCACACACCACCATGTGTGTGGAACCCGGTGTCACACGGCATCCCGTGAAGTAGCTGGCACACACCGCCATGTGTGTGGAACCCGGTGTCACACGGCATCCCGTGAAGTCGCCGGCACACACCACCGTGTGTGGAACCCGGTGTCACATGGCATCCCGTGAAGTCGCCGGCACACACCACCATGCGTGTGGAACCCGGTGTCACATGGCATCCCGTGAAGTCACCGGCACACACCATCATGCATGTGGAACCCGGTGTCACACGGCATCCTGTGAAGTCGCTGGCACACACCACCACGCGTGTGGAACCCGGTGTCACACGGCATCCCGTGAAGTCGCCGGCACACACCACCGTGTGTGGAACCCGGTGTCACATGGCATCCCGTGAAGTCGCCGGCACACACCACCATGCGTGTGGAACCCGGTGTCACACGGCATCCTGTGAAGTCGCTGGCACACACCGCCACGCGTGTGGAACCCGGTGTCACACGGCATCCTGTGAAGTCGCCGGCACACACTGCCACGCGCGTAGACACAGTGTCACAGGCTGTGTCCCATCCCGTGAAGTCCTGGGGGTCTGGTTTGTGCCAGTGCCTGTGAGGCAGGCACGCAGCTTCCTCAGCTGACGGCGGTCACGGGACGCGTCGCCCGTGGATGGGGCGTGGTCTACCAGGCACGGAGCAGGACTGAGTTACCTTTCCTTCCGTTTTCCGCTGACTTTCAGCAGCGGCTCGTGGGTGTGCCCGCGCACCAGGGGATCAAACCATCCCACTGTGGGTACTTCTACCAGATTGTGCATTTCCTGAGGAAAGCATAGCCCGTCCCCAAAGCAGAGGTGGCAACAACTCACCCGCCTTCGCGTTTGGGAAAGTGCAGTTTTTCAGAGCCCAAGGAATGGAATCGTCCCTCCGCTCGGAACGAGGTTGAATCCCTCTGATTCACTCGTGCTTTGGGGCTCTTGTCTGCCGATCTACCCGGGACCCCTAGACAAGCAGGTGCGCAGGCCCTGGTGTGTCAGGCAGGAGTGGCGGAGGGGTGGGCAGGGCAGGAGGGCCCAGGTGGCCACTCTGACACAGCGCACCCCCAGGGACCCAGGGGGACGACACTGGACCTCCACTGCCGGCTGCTACAGACTCTCAGTCAGCACCTGTGTCGGCTGCAGCGTCGGGTCTCTCCTCCCCACGTGTGGCTCTGCCAGCAGAACCTGGCCAACAAGGATGCCAACATCCCCTGGGCTGTGCTCCCAGCACCTTCTGTCCAAGGAGCCTGGGTGCTTCTCCCGTCCCATGAGGGAAAACCAAGGCTTCTGCTGAGAACACCTCGGGGGGCTTGGAATCAAACAGATAGGACCGCAGGGAGAACTCTTCCAGGAACAAATAGTATCGTTTGCTTCTAGACATTGCAGACGCTGAGTTACCGCCCTGCAGGGACGCCTTCAGAAGGGAGACAGACAACACAAAGGTGCCGGCGACTTTTGCTGGACTGGGTGAAAGTGAGAGCCAACGACCTCGAGGTGGTGGGTGTCGGGGTGCTGTGAGCTGTGAGACCTCGGGGTGCTGGCGTGGGGGTGCTGGGGCCCAGTGGGACCTCAGGGTGCTGCTGTGCCCTGGTGGGACCTTGGAGGCTCACCCCCGCTTTTTTATTCCTTGTAGTGATGCGGAATGACCCTGGACCTTGTGAAATGAGGTTGCAATCTGCAACGAGGCAGTGCTTCTGCTATTAAAATGATTTTTTCTTTGTAATGGAGCATTGCCAGTCCAACCATTTGTGAATTGCAATTAAAATCTGAAGCCGGCAGCACTTTTGCAATTAAAACTGGCATTTTTTTTAAAAAAAATTCTGCACCAATCTAGATAATTAGATAGGAACTAAAATACCCATTTATTACGCATATGGACACGTATGAGGAAATAATTTAAAATTTATTATTCAAGATATTCTCTTCCTAAGAAGGAATATGCTAAATGCTGAGACAACTAATTGTGTTCTATTCCTTGCCACTGACCCTGCTTCGCAGAAGCTGTGTGAGGTGTGTGGTCATCCGTGCGTTGGTTTATTTTTCTTTATATTTGTAGCCCGTGGTTGTCCAGTCTGTGGTCTTGTGGTGCTGTAACCGCTGGCACGGCTCTGGGAAGTGATTGACACCTGCGGGGGGGGGGGGTGGCGTCCCCGGACTTTGCTGTCCATCAGTGTGGGCGTGGCTGTAACTTAACACCCCGGCGGGGAAAGACCCAGAACCTCCAGAGTGCCCCCCCCCGGGTGCTGGTCTGGGAGTCCTGGCTGTCCACGCGCTCACCCCCCGCAGTCTTGCGGGGCTGTGCCTTGCTGCTGTGTGCAGCCTGGCAGTGCCTTCTGAGGCGAAGCTGCACGGTAGCTGGGAATTTCTCCAGTGTGTGGCGCGTGGACAACTCGGCAGGCATGCAGGATTAAGTTAATCAGATTCACGAGCTGGACCTGTGTCCGCCCACCTGTTCATTAGACTACGAAGCCACTCCCCTTTGGAAGTGAAGAGAAGTTTGGCGGGCCGGGGTGCCCCCGGTTCCCCCCACCTCTTGGCCACCTGTGGTGCCTGCTCGCCGGCACGGCTGCTCTCCTGCCCACGCGCTCTCTCTGCCTTGCAGCGACTCCGGTTTGAAGTTCTGAGCCCCTTTCTCTCAGCAGAGCCCTGTGCACGTCTCTCGGGATGAACGCTAAGCCGGTCCATGTTGTCTGTTCATTTACAAGTGGTGGATATGCAGGATTCTTACCTAAATATACGACAAGGACTCTTGGGATATCAACCCTAGAATAATTAATAACTTTAAAAAAAAGGTAGATGATTTCCATGCCACGGAGCTGGGGCGTCTGCCGCTGTGGCTGACCAGAGCTGCCTCTCGCTGTCCAGAGACCACACGGCCCCCGTGGTGTTCTTCCGCTGCCTGGCCGTCCCTGTCCCTGCTGGCCGCTGCACCTTTGAGGGCCACACAGCTGTCCCTTGCCCTGGCCCGGGGTTTCTGCTTCTTCAGTGTGGGTACAGAAACCACCCAGGATGCCTGCCCCTGCTGGCAGGGTTCCTGGGACACAGCCCCTGGCCCCCAGCCCCCACCCTCCGCCTCCCCTCGCAGCAGGAGTTCTGTGGCCACCACTGGGAGCCAGAGAGGACAAATGGAGCATTTGTTCTCCGGTTATCTTATCTTGCTGGGAATTCACAGAACTGGAAACTCAGGGCATAAGGGCTGGGGCGCTAATTCCCGACTTCTTCAACCTGCACCTTAACTTGAAATAAGCGCTCAGGATCCTCCCTGCCCGGAGTCCCAGACCTAATCCTGTTTATTAGATTCGGGGTAATTTGGCCTCCTTGGTGCACGGGCGGAGCTGGGCGGCCCTCACCGGATTCAGGGCCCCCAGCACAGGCCCCGGGCCCTCTTCCAGCTCCCGCCCGTCCACATTCTGTCTCCCTGGAGTGGCGAGTTCTGGGCGTTTCATGTGAATGAAATCACAGTGACTTCTGTCTTCCGTCTGCTGTCGCTGCGTGAAGGAGGAGCCGAGGTCGCCAGCCCCTCCCTACAGCCCCGGCTGCACCACCCAAACCCAGGAAACCACAGCTTGGTCCAGCGCAGGCCGGGAATAGCCATCATGGCTGCCGGCTGCACTGCCATGGCCACCATGACCTTCATTAGCCCATGATGCCATTTGGATAGAATTACCACGACTGACACACCCACTCCCATCATGCACACGATCCAATAAAGAGCGAGGAAACGGGCGGCGGTCAAGCACCGCCCACACCACGCCCCTTATGAATATTCAGTCAGGCCCGCCCCTTCCCTGCCCACCAGGTCTCCCGTCCACACGCTGGGAGCCCCAGAACTCCGCTAGGGCGCACTCTGCTTGGGCGCAGGCCAGTCCTGCTTCTCCGCAGACCTCTGCCTGCATGGCGTTCTCAGGTTCTCTTGTGTCAGAGACAAGAACTGACCCAGTCACCCCAGGAGACTATGAGTTTGTATTTCCTGGATTTCTAGTTTGATTTTCCACAAAATCGCCTTCTTCCCCGGACCGTCAGCCTCGCTTCCGTGGAAGCCGGGGGGGCTTTTCCCTCTTGGGGGTGTGGGCTCTCAAAGCTGTTGCTGTCCCACGCTCTGTTCCTACGTGTGCCCTGGGGGCCGGGCGGGCTCTGTCTCCTCTGCAGGACCTCAGGCACCCTGCAGAGCCCCCCAGGGACCACCCAGGTTCTCACAAAGCAGATCCCCTGGAGTGGCCTTGGGGCGCACAGGTTGGGTGGCCGCCCACAATGCCAGCACCACATATGGGTGCCGATTTGAGTCCTGGCTGCTCCACTTTCAACTCAGCTCCCAGCTCATCCTCTGGGAAGGCAGCGGATGACGGCCCAAGTCCCCGGGCCACTGCCACCCCTGGGGAGACCCGAGTGGAGTTCCAGGATCCTGGCTGTGGCTTGGCCTGGCTCCTGCCATTGTGACCACTTGGGAAGTGAACCAGTGGATGGAAGATCTCTCTCTCTCTCTCTCTCTCTCTCTCTCTCTGTGAATCTTTTTCTCCATGCAACTCTTTCTTTCACATAAATATTTTCTTAAAAAAGCAGATTCATAAATTCTCATTCAGACACCCCCTTTGAAAATGCATCACAGCTCAGGAAGCAATGAGGATGTGATGTACAGAAGGAGGATACTTCTAACAGGAAAAAAATCACAAAATTTAACGTGTTGGAGGAGTTTGGGTTTTTGGAGTGAAAGCAGTTAGTGACACAGACCGGAAATAAAGGCTGGCTTCCTGCACTTTCCCCTAAGAGGAACAGCTAGGGGACAGGTGCCCCGACAGCAAGTTCATGTCCCTTTAAACTGCTGGCTCCCGCTTCTCTCCGGGACACCGACCTGAGTGCCTTGTGCGGTGACCCAGACACACTCCACTCATCAAATTTCTCTCGATACTCATTTACCGGTATCGATAATGACACGGTTCCCAGTGGTCAGCGTTGGAGGCGGGGCCAACGTGCCCCCTACGGCTCCCGAGCTCTGCGGCCTGGGTGCTAATAAAACTCAGCTGGTGACCGCTGGTACAGATGACCTTGATGTGATCCGTGCCTATCAAAGCCAAGAGCATTTGCTAAGGACGAGGAAGAGCAGGCGCCGACAGCCGGCACCCGGGAAGGGCGTCGGTCCTCCGGGCGGCTCCTCCTCCTGCAGCACCTGGACAGCCACAGAGAGCCCAGCTCCCAGGAGCTCTGCGGGCCTCGTGGGCTGCGCCCGAGCGGCACGGTGCATCATCTCAGCCGTGAGCGTGGAGTCACCCTGGGAGCACCCCCGGAGCAGGTGCACCTGGCGTCCCAGCTCCTCTGGCACCCGCCCGTGTGGATCGGAACCTCTACGGCTGCACACTGCAGCTTCAGGGCGGCCGCGGCAGACAGCCCTGCCGGCGCAGCTGAAAGGCCACACGTGACTTTCAGGAGCCGAGAGTGTGGACATCGGCAGCTGACACCTGAGAGGCGGCCCCTCCTCCCCTGCCCCGGGCACCTGGAGTGCCTGCTCCGTGCGGCCTGTAAGCCGCAGAAACCCATCGACAGGAGCACCCTCTGCCCTGTGCAGGGCCACGCCGCGCGTCGTCCAGCCGCAGCCCGCAGGGCTTTGTGTACCTCTCAGTCCCGGCAAGGCCTGGCGGGCTTGTCCACTTAGCAGACGGCCGGCTACCTCCTCACAGCGTCCACTTTTCAAGAAAATACTTCCCAGGACGAGACGGCGCCCGTCTTGCTTCCGTTGAGCCCCCAGCTGCGGCTCTCCTCCCCGGGCGGGTCAGGACCCCTGACTTCGGCCTCCGTCCTGCTGAACAGCGATGGCTCTGCCTCCGTCCTGGGCGGGGAGCAGGGAGGTGTCCGGGACAGCCCAGCAGCTCCCGTCCCCTGGGGTTTAGGATTGAGGCTCGGCGGTCACAGAAGGAAACAACGCAAGGACCGAGTCAGAGACGCCAGCCCGGGGCAGGGGCAGCACAGAGTCTGGAGACCCCAGGCTCCCCGCCTCCCCCTCCCTCCCTCCCACCTCTCCCTCTCCCTCCCCTTCCTCTGTCTTCATGGAATTGGTGGTTCCGGCTTTTCTTCTGGACTTTTTACTGGGTGTGATGAATTCTAACTGATCAGTCCATAGGGGGCGCTCACTCACCTCCGTGAGCAAATCACACAGTGCAGGTCACAAGGAGGCTCTCGGGCAGACGCGAATCCCAGGACGGAGCAGGGAGGCGAAGCGTGGCCTTGTCTGGGGCGTGTGCGTGGGTTTTGCTGGAAGTCAGGGCTACGCAAACTCTGCAATGGTGCAGCTTGCAAAGAAATCCATGATATGTCTCATGGAACATGTCGCTATTCACACCACCATCGTATGGAGTCAATGCTGTGACTCACAGAACACGGCATGCTCACGCTATCATCATATGAACTTCATGGTCTCACAGAACACGGCATGCTCACGCTATCATCATATGAAATAGCAGCAGGGTTCACACCTTCATCACATGAAATCAGTGATGTGAGTCACAGAGCATGACATGCCCATGCTATCATCATGTGAACTTCATGGTTTCACTTGTAGAACATGACACATCCACGCTATCATCATGTGAAATCTGTGGGGTGAGTCATGGAACACAGCATGCTCATGCTATCATCATGTGAATTTCATGATATCACTTGCAGAACATGATATATTCATGCTATCACCATATGGAATCTGTGGTATGAGTCATGGAACACAGCATGCTCATGCTATCATCATATGAAGTTCATGGTCTCACTCACAGAACATGACATGCTCACGCTATCATCGTATGAAATAGCAGCAGGGTTCACACCTTCATCACATGAAATTTGTGATGTGAGTCATAGAGCACGACATGCCCATGCTATCATCATGTGAATTTCATGGTATCACTTGCAGAACATGACACATCCACGTTATCATCGTGTGAGATCTGTGGGATGTGTCATGGAACACGGCATGCTCATGCTATCATCATATGAACGTCATGGTCTCACAGAACACGACATGCTCATGCTATCATCATATGAACTTCATGGTCTCACAGAACACGGCATGCTCATGTTATCATCATATGAACTTCATGGTCTCACTCACAGAACATGACGTGCTCATGCTATCATCATATGAACTTCATGGTCTCACAGAACACGGCATGCTCATGTTATCATCATATGAAATGGTGCTGTGACTCACACAGCATGACGTGCTCATGTTCTCATCATGTGAAATCCACGGTATGACTCACAGGACATGACAAGCTCTCGCTATCGCCATAGGAGGCACCAGCGCCAACGGGAAGGCCGGGGGCCTGTGTGTGCCCGGCTGCCCAAGCCTTGAGGCCTCTGCAGTTTGCCTTTTGCTCACATCAACCAGGACCCGGGGCAGCACCCACTGCACACTGCCTCCCACTCCAGCCCCCGCCCCTCCCACGGGGCTGGGGTTTCCACCAGGCCAGAGCACCTGCGTGAGGAGCCGGCCGAGGAGGAGCTCAGAGACCAGGCCCACGGAGCCCCACGGTCAGCCCCACGGACCAAACCGACTGCCCTGTGGGCTTGGAGGTGTGGCCCCCAAGGGCGTTCTGCTCCAAGCCTTCCACGGACTCATAGTACAAATGACCAAGCACAGGTTTTGCCAGGGCCTCCTGGGGGGAGTGGCCCAGAGCCCTGAGCCCAGGGAGGCAGGCCCCGTGCATCGGCCACACGGTGCTCTACGCCGGGAGAAGCAGGGAAGGCAGGAGAGGCGGTGGAGCTGCAGCTGTGAAGTCCACTGCTGGAGCCCAAAGGCGAGGCGACAGGTGTGCGACGACCACCAGGTGGGAAGGAAGCTGAGGAAGGCGCTAGAGTTCCGAGGACGCTGAGATGGGAGATGCTAAGGGGCTCGGGACGGACCGCAGCGTCCCTGTCCGTACACTGTGGGTGAGCGTGGGCACGCCGGCCTGAGTTGCCTTCCTCAGCAGGCCCGAGGGCACTGCCGGCACCCACGCAGCCTGGCGGTGTCTCCTGCACGCCCAGCACTTCCACAGCGACCATCCCGGCACCCTCGCGGAACACCAGGTGTGAGACGGCCGAGCCCGCGGGACGAGGGGCAGGGCCACGGGAGCGGAGGGCTCAGATGGCTCGGGTGGAGCTGACAAGGTGACAAGGTGACAAGGTGACAAGGCAGAGCCTGTGGCTGGAGCTGGGGCGCACCTGCTGAGCAGGTGACGAGTCCGCGCGTTCCCAGGGGTCCGAGCTCCTAGAGGGCTGAGAACTCTGCGCCCTCCGGGCACTGCCCACTGCGGGATCCCTGGCTAATGGCCCGTGGGGGTCACCGGGAAGGAGCAGCAGAGCCAACCGGGCCTGGCTGCCCGTCCCAACCACACAAGGACATCGCTGGGCCTCCCTACAGGATGTCCCCTGGAGGAGACCAGCTCAGTGGTCCCTGGTCCCGGCCACCGCTGTTCCCAGGAGCAGCACCGGAACCTCAGCAAGGCTCAGCCCCAAGCAAGTCCGCCCCGGCCAGCTGCTTAGCGCCTCCTCCAGGGTCCCCGGACAGTGGGCACCGCCCTGCCTTGAGGATGCACTAACCGCTCACCTGGGCCACTTCCGGGTCCCAGCACAGGCAGCCTCTGCCTGCAGGGTCCCCACACCCCACGCCCCACGGGTCTCCTGGCCGTGCGGTCCCTCCGCTTCTGGCCAGCCCAGCTTTGGCTCCGGACCCCTGCATGACCCCTGCATCAGGTGGTCTTCACCGGTCTCTGGTCTTACTCAGTTTTTTTTTATTTTTAAAGATTTATTTATTTATTTGTTTGAAAGGCAGAGTTACACACACACACACACACACACACACAGTGAGAGAGAATAAGAGAGAGCGAGAGAGAGGTCTTCCATCTGCTGGTTCACTCCCCAGGTGGCCACAATGACCAGGCCTGGGCCAGGCTAAGCCAGGAGCCAGGAGCTTCTTCCAGGTCTCCCACGTGGGTGCAGGGGCCAGCACTTTGGCCATCTTGCTGTGCTTTCCTGGGCCTTTAGCAGGGAGCTGGATGGGAAACGGCCCCATTACCCCAATTTGCATTCCGGTTCCCCACTGTCTGGGACTTGGAGGTGCACATCCCACAGCAAAGCAGGTGTGGTACCGAGCTAAGTCAGCGTTCGCAGGCAAGTCCGCCATCTGGGTCTCAGTTCTCCTTTGTTTCTGGCATTTCAGCCCCAGAACCGGCAGAGGCCCGGCTGCATTTCCGGGGCCCCTGAGCACCAGGCTTGCAGGCCCCAGGGAGTCAGAGAACTCGGGGTGGGGGCGGCAGGAGCTGGCGTGGTTATGGTAGGTGTACTGGGAGAGAAATTTCTAGAAAGAGATTATAGTGTAGTGAGCTCTACCTCACGTAGGACACTACACAGGTGGTGCTCCAAGCGCCTGTTTTGGTTTTGAACAAAGGACTTGCACCAAGGAGGGAGTTAGGCCATGGGGAAGAAGCAGCCATTGGCTGGTAGGTTGGAGGCTCACGCGTCACTTTCTGGATTAGGACAGGAAATCACTATTCCTACCCTGCCCGCGCCACGTCTAAGCTTCCTCAGAGCCCCGCCCCCGCCCCGACCCACATGCTCCCCCGGGGCCTGGCCCATGCCCGTCTTTGGTCTACACGCGTGGGTTCTGCAGACCTAGCACGCACCAGAGCCTGTCCCAGCTAAGAGGGCGTGGCAGCGAGGAGAGAAGGGAGAGATGCGGGGGAACCCGGGCACAAAGTCGGCAACCGGTGTGCTCTGCTCCCTCCGGGACTGAGGCTCCGTGGGCAGGAGCTGGTTCTGTCCGGTTCCCCCCGGATCTGCAGCCTAGACCAGGGCCAGAGGGGGCCTGAGTGACAGGTGAGCGGGCGGCTTCATGAACGGAAGGCGCGCGCCAGCAGGGTATGGAATCGGAGTACTGTGCCCACATAGCTTTGGGTGCTGTGCTCAGTATTTCTTTACGTCGACTAAAATCTGCTCAATTATCTGATTTTAAATGATGTTTTGCAAATAAATTACTGAAATATTTGACAATCAAACATTCTATTGTTTTCTTCTCAGGGACAATAGACACCAGGCAGATATGCACCCACACATACACCTGTTTATGCAAGTGCACGCACACGTATGCACATTCACATATGAGGCACACTTACCTATATTCACGCATCACCACGTCATGCATGTCACTGGGACTCGTGCACACCTACAGATGCTAATGAACTTGTCAGCTGTTATTTATTGGGAACAAGAGCGGGCTGTTTTTGAATAACAAGCTGGCCCCTGATTCCCACGTTTGTGATTTGAGAGCGAGGGGCTGGGCTGTGCAGGCTGAGCTTCTGGGACATGGCCCATATGTCACACCACCGAGCCAAGGGCAGGCTCCGACACACGCCCAGTCCTCCACCGCACCACCTCTGACTGCCCCGCCCACACGGCTTGAATGCGTGTGAGCAATGGCTGGCGCACTCACAGGGATTGATAGCGTCCCAAGGCGGGCACATTTGCAGATGGGCCTCCTCCGGCGTCCCCTCCCTTAGCTCGAGGGACAGGAACTCGCTCGCAGCTCGCACCCTGCCCTGCAGGTGATGGGGCCCTCCCACTTGCTGCCGACTGCCAGGAGGGCGCTCAGCAGAGCAACGCATCAACTTCACAGGCGCACGCGCGGAGCACCCCTCGCGCACACGCCCCACGCCTCTGAGCGGGAAGCCCCTTGCCCCGAACCCTGACCCAGCGGGGCAGCCTCGGCGCGACCCGGAGCTCAGCCTGCAGCAAACCAAGACTCTCTCTGGACTGGGGCCGCGTTTCATGACACAAAGCCTGACGGGAAACTTCACAAGTCGCCAGGTAACCCACTGGACAGCAGGCCTCCGGGCGCCTTCCTGGGACGAGTGGCCCGGGCAATGACCCTCCAAGGGCCTGGACGCCCCCTGCTCACCTGCCGGCTCTGACTGACACCACGGGCGTGCACCCACAGCCGCTGGCCAGCCTGACAGGTGGGCGTTCTCATTCCGGCCAAAAATCTCTGTATTTTTTGGGAAAGGAGGCGCCTGCTGTCACTCTGTGTCGCCGAGGGCTGGCCAAATGCCAGCCTGACTTGGCCAAATGCCAGCCTGGAGGTTGTGGGAAAGGTGCCTTTTTTTCCCAATGGGGCTGACGTTTAAGCTGCTGGGCTCTGAGGAAGCAGAGTGTGCCCGGGTCTCTGCCTGTCAGCCAAGGCCCAAGGGGAAAGACTTCCACCAGACTGGACCCAAGCATCCTGGGGACGGGTGAGCCGGGCAGACGCGGGGCCGTGTGGACGTTCCAGGCGCGGGTCTGTAAGGGCCGATGCTTGATGCCAGTGTAGGCGCCCACACAGCTGTCGACCGGAGTATGCCGGTTCAGCCCAGAAACTTTGTTCTGGATCGTGTCGGTCTCGGGAAGGTTCCGGGAGCTCTGTGACAGGTGCACTTTCCGGTTACGGCAGCAGCCGCTGGGAGAGCGAGAGCTGAAGCTGTCCCGTGACAGCGGCCCCGTGTGCGCCTGTCACACCCACCCTCCCCAGAGTGCCGGCGTCCATCCGAGTGGGAGCAGCCTGGGCGTGCCGTGAGAGGTGGACGGGAACGAGGCCCAGGTGGCCACACTCTATCCGAGCCCTGGGGTGCTGGCTGATGGTTGTCAGCGCCACGTTGGGGCAAGCTGTATAAACTTACCATCTGAGTACAGCAAACACAGGTGGGTGCTCTGAGCTGCACACAGTGGCGCTTAGGCTAGTAACGTTCCAGGCAAACTTTTACAATGGAACGGCTGCTGCAGCTCGGAGCTGGCCATCAGCCATGCTGGGAAGAGGAACTGCTGTGGTGTGGAGACGGCTCAAGCCGCAAAAGCAGGCTTTGTACATAAAAGCAGCGTAGCCACTTTCTCTAAATGTCCACTGTTGCCTGAACCCTGGATGGTCGTAGCTGTGTGTCTCACTTTTGCCTTAAGAAATTATCCCGTATAGAAGCATCATCCCCATTTATGCGTGTTTTAATTCTCAGGGAATTATGAAATGTCATCAAATGGTGACGTGTGCATAGACAAAAGTTCCATATTCTTCACGTGACCCAAATCAGCTCCTGATTTTCACCCTCAGACAGCCGCTTCCACGAGCTCACTCTGCTGGGTGACACAGCAGCCGCGGGGGCTCCGTGAGAATCCCCCACCCCGATTCAGGCATCACTGTAGCCACACTCTCCCGTCTGCTCTAAGTAGCATCTCGACAAATGACGGTGACGTTTCTTTAAAAAATTATTCCTAACATTCATCTCTGAGTCTAGCAATTCTGTTTTAATTATGCACTTCATGTGCCTTAGGCTTGTGTGTTTGCTCTTTCTAGAGAACTTCCAAACGTTGATTCCGCAGGAAGTAGTGGCCTGCCCCCGCCAGTCCTCGCTGTGCCCGGGGGTGACCCACACCCACGCGCGTCTGCTGGCCCCTTCTCCTGGCCTCGAGCAAGCTAAACAAGTGAGCGTTTAGACGTGTTTATGTGCAGATTAGAAGTGAACTCTCAGGGAGACACTTAGGGCTTCCATTACACACAGGCGAGCATGGCGGCAGTCTGAGGTTGAACACCTGTGTTAAGCATCACCATTCATTCCCTGATTACCTTGACAAGGGCTTTTACAAGGGCCCACGCACGTGGTCCATCTTCCACTGCTGTCCCAGGCCAAAGGCAGAGAGCTGGATGGGAAGAGGAGCAGCCGGGACTCGAACTGGCACCCATATGGGATGCCGGCATTGCAGGCAGAGGCTTAGCCTACTACGCCATGGCTCCAGCCCCTGAAATATCATTCTTTTAAAACTATTTATTTATTTATTTGAAAAGCAGAGTGACAGAGACAGGGAGATACACACAGACACAGGAGAGGGAGATGGGGGGGAGAGAAAGAGAGAGAAAGAGAGATCTTCTATACACCAGATCACTCCCAAAGCAGCCACAACAAACGGAGCTGGGCCAAGCCAACGCCAAGAGCCAAGAGCTGCACGTGGGTCTCCCGCTGGTGGCAGAGGCCCCAGGACCTGGGCGTCTTCTGCTTCCCTCCCACACGCATCGGCAGGAAGCGGGGTCGGAAGCAGCGCAGCCGGGACTTGAGCCGGCACTGCGGTAGGGGACGCCAGAGTCGCAAGGAGTGGCTGAACCCAGGGCACCACGGAGCCAGCCCCGCCAGCATTCCCACATGGCGTTTTCACCGTAGCAGACTGGGACTGAGGGACAGTGAGGGTCATCGGCTGGTTTGTGTCGCAGCATATCGGGTTCAGGCTCTCTTCAGGTTTTGGAGTGTTTTTCTTCAGGGCATTTAAAACGTTCATCTGGCTTTTAAGGCAGCTCCGGTAGTTTCTAGACTCGCGTGGATTTCCCTGACCCACCTCGCGATCGGGTGCGCCAGCTGGTCTTCCAGTCCTACAGAGCACGTCTGTCTCTTTAAAGCGGCTACGCACATCAGAAAAAGAAAGCGTGCTTTGCCGTCAGCGGCATTTCACTGAAAGGTGTTGGGAGAGACAGCTCGTGTGGACGCTCTGAGTGCAGTGTCTGTAGTCTGTGGCTGTATTAAGAACGGGGGTCTTGGGCCGGCGCCGCGGCTCACTAGGTTAATCCTCCGCCTTGCGGCGCTGGCACACCGGGTTCTAGTCCCGGTCGGGGCGCCGGATTCTGTCCCGGTTGCTCCTCTTCCAGGCCAGCTCTCTGCTGTGGCCCGGGAGTGCAGTGGAGGATGGCCCAAGTGCGTGGGCCCTGCACCCCATGGGAGACCAGGAGAAGCACCTGGCTCCTGCCTTTGGATCAGCGTGATGCGCCGGCCGCGGCGGCCATTGGAGGGTGAACCAACGGCAAAGGAAGACCTTTCTCTCTGTCTCTCTCTCACTGTCCACTCTGCCTGTCAAAAAAAAAAAAAAAAAAAAAAAAAAAAGAACGGGGGTCTTACAAGCTAAGGCTCTGCCCAAGGACGCATCGCCGTGAAGACGCTCACTCAGCTCAAGGCTGCTGTTACGTAAGAGACTGGCCAAGAGAGAGCCTCATTGTCAGGGCGGCTGATGGCACATCTGGGTTCAGGTTGCGTTCAGTTCGTGGAGCACAGATTTCTGTAAGTAACCCATCGCTTGTCTGCCAGGAACCTGTTGCTTCAGGGACTGTTCTCCCCTACCTTTAGGATTTATTCTATTTCTTTTTGAGGATGAGACAGAGCGATAGGGAGAGCGGTCACCAGCTCCCTCACTCAAGTGCCCACCGCGGCCCCGGGCTGGGCTGCAGGCAGAAGCCGGGAACTCAGTCCTGGTCTCCAACAGAAACGGCGGGGACCCCGACGCCAAAGCCCTCCCCGCTGCCTCCCGGGTTCGCGTCGGCGGGCGGCTGGAACCCAGCTCAGCACTTCCAAGGCGGGTGCCGGGGTCCCGGGCGGCGTGTGTGTTCCTGGACCCCGGGCAGCAACCCTCTCACCGCAGAGGTGTGTGCAGCCCACAGGCAAGCCTGGGCGTGTGTTGGCCAAGGCGTCCCCGGAAGTCATCTTTCCAAATCAGACACGAGCTGCTTGAGGAGGTCTCTGTCTCCAGCCGGATTTTCTCAAAACCAAGAAACAGATGAGGTCCGGCTGAGGGCCCGGTTCCACCGCAGACAGCACTAGGTTGTAGCCTTACTGGGCTCTCTGCCCTGCGCTCTCACAGGCCCAATGCCTGGGTTTAACAGCAGGCAGCAGTGTGGGTCAGCAGGGCCACAGGCCGAGCGGGGCCGAGCCGACCCAGGCGGGGGTGCCCGGCACCCTGCAGGGCTTCCCGACAGCTGTGGGTGCGCAGGGAACCAGGTAGTGCAGAATGCACAGGGGAGAGGGGACGGGCCGGCAGGGCTCCCCTGTGCTGGCTCGCGTGGGCTGCTGCCCCCCGGCCGGCTCGCGTGGGCTGCTGCCCCCCGGCCGGCTCGCGTGGGCTGCTGCTCCCCTGTGCCGGCTCGCGTGGGCTGCTGCTCCCCGGCCGGCTCGCGTGGGCTGCTGCCCCCCGGCCGGCTCGCGTGGGCTGCTGCCCCCCGGCCGGCTCGCGTGGGCTGCTGCTCCCCCGGCCGGCTCACGTGGGCTGCTGCTCCCCGGCCGGCTCGCGTGGGCTGCTGCTCCCCGGCCGGCTCACGTGGGCTGCTGCCCCCCGGCCGGCTCGCGTGGGCTGCTGCTCCCCCGGCCGGCTCACGTGGGCTGCTGCTCCCCCGGCCGGCTCACGTGGCCTGCTGCTCCCCGGCCCTGCTCACGTGGCCTGCTGCTCCCCGGCCCTGCTCACGTGGCCTGCTGCTCCCCGGCCCTGCTCACGTGGTCTGCTGCTCCCCTGTGCCGGCTCGCGTGGGCTGCTGCTCCCCTGTGCCGGCTCGCGTGGGCTGCTGCTCCCCTGTGCTGGCTCGCGTGGGCTGCTGCTCCCCGGCCGGCTCGCGTGGGCTGCTGCCCCCCGGCTGGCTCGCGTGGGCTGCTGCTCCCCGGCCGGCGTGGGCTGCTGCTCCCCCGGCCGGCTCACGTGGGCTGCTGCTCCCCCGGCCGGCTCACGTGGGCTGCTGCTCCCCCGGCCGGCTCACGTGGGCTGCTGCTCCCCGGCCGGCTCACGTGGGCTGCTGCCCCCCGGCCGGCTCGCGTGGGCTGCTGCTCCCCTGGCCGGCTCACGTGGGCTGCTGCTCCCCCGGCCAGCTCGCGTGGCCTGCTGCTCCCCGGCTGGCGTGGGCTGCTGCCCCCCGCGCCGGCTCACAGTGCCCTCCTCCATCAGCACAACCCGCCTCCTCAGGCACAGGAGAGCGGGGTTCCCGCACGGTCAGCGTCTCAGGATGGGCACACTGGCAGCCCAACGCGGGAGACGGTATGTAGGTATGTAAGGTTTTAGGCTGCTGGCTGCTTGGCGATGCCGTAGACTTACTCCTCAGCCCGTGTTGACCCGCACTTGCCGCGTTCCCCATCGCCGAGGGGCCCTGGGAGCTCGCCCTCCCTCCCCCGAGGCGGCTGTCAGCAGACGGGGCGCAGCGCCCTGACAAAGCTCTCGGGCGTCCTGGGGAGAGCCTGAGCAGCCGTCTGGGAGCTTCCACACAGCACGCGCAGCTCTGCGTGGCCGCCGTCGGCTCCAGAGGCTGCCCGGTCTCCACCGCGCTCTGCCCCGCGCTCTGCCGGCCTCCGCCGCAGGGGTCAGGCCGCTGCCCGTCGCTGGCTTTTCTCACACTCACCCGGGCTACCGGGCAGCCCAGTGAATTCTACTGTAGACGAGCAGAACCGCACACCCCGCCAGAGTCGACCCTCAGAACACTTCTCACCCCAGCTAAGAGGTGGACCCCCGCGAGTGCCCACCCCCACCCCCTGCCGTCCACTTCTCTGTCTTCGTCTTCCACACACTTCATTTCATGTGGAAAACGTCATTTTTGGCTTTTTTTCACTTACACGATGTTTTAAATTCATCCATGCTAAACTTCCTATGTTCTTTTTGATTATTCTCATTTTATTTGAAAGGCAAAGAGACAGAGACCTCTAGTCCACTCCCTAAGTGCCCTAAACAGCCAGGACTGGGCCAGACTGAAGCCAGGAACCCAGAACTGAAGCTGGGTCTCCCACATGGGTGGCACAGACCCAGTTTCTGGAGCCATCGCCTGCTGCCTCCCAAGGGGCACACCAGCAGGGAGCTGGAATTGGGAGTGCAGCCAGGAATTGAAGCCAGCCCCCCCACCATGTGGCACATGGGTGTCCCAAGAGGCAGCTTAACCTCTGTGCCATACGTCTGCTCCCGTGTTCTCTTTATTAGTAAAATATTTTCCGTGGTATGGACAGACCACATTTTGTTTGCCCACTTAACCCATAGGTGAGCATGTGGGATGTTTCCATTTCTACCATGAATAATTCTTCTATTAATATTTGCGTATTTAGTTTTTGTGTGTACATATCTTTTGCTATAAACCTCACAGTCAAATTGGTGAGCCATATGGTAAGTCTACTCGGTAAAAAATCACCAAACTGTTTCCCAAAGAGACTCCATGATTGTGCCAGAGGACCCCTGTGCCTCCATGTCTCGGCCCCTCCTCGTTCCCCACCCCCTGCACCGTGGCCGTCAGAAGACACGGCTCTCCCGGCGTCGTCTGCACCTGCCCCTGGCTCCTGGTGCTGAGAATCTTTCCGTGAGCTGTGTCCACTCTGCAGAAAAACATCAGCTCAAATCCTCTCTTCACTTTGAGTTATTGTTCAGCTATAAGATTTGTTTTTAAATACATTCTGTGAATCTTTAATCTCCTGGTCTGTGTCTTGTTCCATTTCTTTCATTCTTCTTTGTAGTGCAGAACTTTTAGTTTTAAGTTTAATTTATTCTGTTTTATTTCATTGTTTGTGCTTTTGTGTGGTGGAATGAGAAGGCCATGCCAAGATGGCCACTGGCAACAGAAACTGCCTGGTAACAGGCTGTGATTGGTTAGGACACAGACCGCCCCTTGACCGGATTGGCTGCCTCGGCTATATAAGCAGCTGTAGCAACTGAAATAAACGAGTCTGCAGGCTGCTCGCCTCAGGCCTGCTTTCACCTGACTCCCGGGGTCTGTGTGGTGACTCTGCACCTCTTGTACCCACCACGTTTCTCCTCTCAGGACGAATCCACCGCAACACTTTTGGTTTCACAGTTCAGAAATAATTTCCTAAAAGCAGGTCATGAACTCCCATGGCAATGGTATTTTTCTGAGTTAGATATTTGGCTGTGCTCCACTTTGAGCCAATGTTGGTGCATGGTGTGAGGCAGGGGTCCCTGTTGACCCGTTTGTTTAAGGATACTCAGTTGTCCCAGCATCACTTTAAGAACACATTTCCCATTGAACTCTGCTGGCATCTTTGTCAAAGCCAGCTCGACGGGACGCTGTAAGATCTCCTCCTATTACAGCAGAAAATCTTACCAGGAGTTTTTCCTATCACCAGCAGATTCCCAAGAAAAGCGGGAAAAGTAGGAAGAGCAGTCAGCTGGGGGTGCGACACGAGGGCCGTGTATGTCTCTCTAGGAGGAAGTTTTTGGAAAAGCAGAAATGTAGCCTTTTGCATTTTGTAGATAAACCCGAGGTCCTCAATTGGCTCACAAGAGTAGACAGAGTTATCTTCTGGGTGTGACTATGCATTAAGATAAAATAAACTTAATATTTATTTAATTTATTTGAAAGGCAGAGTGACAGAGAGAGAAGCCAGGAGCCCGACGCTCCATCCGTGACTCCCACATGGGTGCAGGAACCCGGGCACTAGGGCCATCACCCACTGCCTTAGCAGGAAGCTTGATGGGATCCGTGTAGTCGAGGCTGGCGGCCACTCCCTCTGTGCCCCACCGCTGGCCCAGAAGTCTAATCCTTCATAGATTTACCCAGAAACAGGCGCTGAGCCAGCCGTCTCGGCTGTTCTTCCCCACGTCGGAGCAGTATTTGCTCTCCAGCTTTGCCTCTGTTGTTGAACACCTGAAATGCGAATTCTGGAAGCTGGTTCCCGGGGTGGGGTCTCACGGCCAATTCCTGGATTTTCCTTCAAGTGTCCGGGGCTGACTGACTGCTGACATAGGATGAAGGGGGCTCGCAAAGTCTGCCTCTGTCAGCCAGCCCTGGGATGCGGCTGGGCTCTCTTCCGTGCACCGTGCTGCCTCCCTGGCGTTGGCATCATTTGCAGACGTGGCCATACATCTTCTTGCCCAGCCAGCAGGCAGGTGACCGAGTGGGCCCAGGGCTTTCCTTCGTCATGGCCTCTTTGATGAACCCCATCAGGTTCTGTTAGCGAGGCTGACGCTGCACCCATGGCACCTGCTCGTGTGTCCAGAGCCTGGTGGGGTCGCTCCTGAGAACCCAACACTCTGGGCTCCGTGTCCTGGGAGGAGAGCCTGCACCCTCCAAGGGGAGTTGTGTGGCTGAAACCGGCCCTGTCTTCATGGCCACATCCACCCCGAGACGAGTTTTGACAACACTGTGCGCAAAGCCCTTCCCAGCAGGAGCTACAGCCCGTGATGGTGACCAGCAGCTGCGGGAGGAGGGTCCAGCGCCCTTGGCGCCCATCCCGAGGAGTTTCCAGGGTGTGGGGGCGTGTGGGCGTGGGGGAGGGGGTGAGGATCAGGGCACCATCATGAACACAGTGGATGTTCTAGAACAGGTGCTTCTCCGGGTGCCGGGTGCCCTTCGGCCAATTTTCAGAGACTTGAGGCTGATGGTTTTCACCCGGGAAGGGGTTGTGTCAGTGAGAAACGGTTCTGCTGGGCCCTCCACACAACCTCTTCACTCTTCTAAAGCGGATTTATTCTCGCAGGGACTCTGCGCCTCCCCGTTGTCACGCTGCTCCGCTGATGGGGGATCCAACACGGGGCTGGGCACTGGGGAGGGTGTGCTCAGGGCAGGGTGCCGGGGCTCTTACAGCCAGCCGGGGACGCAGCCGTCCCAGGCAGGGGCCTGACGACCCAAAGCCCACCCTTCGTGGGGACGCCGGGGCACTGAGCCTCCCAGCCCTGCGCGGGGCTCTGCCAGGCCAGCGCGGCCTCCAGCCAGTGACCGAGACTCGTGAGTGCTCCGGGGAGGGTGTGTCCACTTCACCTCGCTTGTTCTCTATCTCCTTCCCACGCGACGTCCGGGGCTGATGCACCATATCAATTCTGGGAAATTCTCATGGGTGATATTTTACAATTATTTTCTCATTTACATGGTCTGAAGTTTCTATCACGATGTATGAATCCCTGTCTTTCTGACTGATAACCTCAGAATCACACTCTTCTGCTCATTTTTCTATTTGCGATGCAATTTGGATACTTTTCTCAGGTGTATCTGTCAATTCACTGATCATTTTAATATTTGCTTACTACCTATAGAAGGTTTCCGCTGAGTTCCTAATTTCAGTTGCTATAGTTTTCATGGTTCTTTTCAAACGTAATCGTTTGCGATGAGGTCATTTTCTGCACTGCTCACGTCTCTACATTTAGCTGTCCGACCACCCCACTACCGGCATTCACATGGTGTGGTGACCCTGGCGTGTGCTGTGCGGATGTGCCTCACTGGAGCCAGCTCAGCTGGTGAGGCTGAGACTCGCGGTTTACTCCACCATGCCTCCAAGACGAATGCTTTGTGCTGACAAGCATGGAGACGCTCACAACCGAGAGCCCTGCCACGTGGCTTCTAGCAACGTGCCTACAATGTGGCTGCTCCAGCGTGTGCTGCTCAGAACGGGGCCAAGTTAAAATGTAAAATGGTTTATTTCTAAAGTTTTCTGTCCACGGGTCCTGGGTCACAGCCACAGAAAGCAAGGTGCACGGCCGAGGAGGGGCACAGGACGACGCACACTGCAAGCTACACAGCGCCACGTGCCACGGTTTTGTGATTTCATAACTGGACCATCAGTGATCCACATCGCACTGCAGACAAACCCGGGGCAGGAAGAACAACACCCAAGTTCACCACCACGTGAGGGCCGGCGGCCAGGGGCAGGCGCCAGATCCCAGCCGGGCTGCCCTGGGATGTTTACCATGTTTACCATGCTGCAGCCACGCGCGTCTTACATTCAAAGACATCTGGAGATGTTTCGCTCTTTTAAAATGTTTGAAAACAGCGAATTGTTCGTCGGTAGTTTGCCCTTGCACTTGCTGGGCCCTCGTGTAGGTTTTCACGTCTCTGCAGTCGTGTCCTGTGCTCCCCGGCTGGCATCACAGGAGATGCTGAGAGGGAGCCGCTGACGGCCGGGGAACAAGCCACGCAGCGCCAGAACTCCCAGCCCGGTCAAAGGGTGAACGGAACAGGTGCGTGCGCCTCGCTTCAGCAGGGACCTTGGGTCTCCGCGTGGGGATGGAAGCGGGAGAGCGAGGGCATCGCCCATCACCGCTGCCCCTGGCAGCAGGCCCGCCGGGCACATGCGAGAGGCAGGCAGTGGGGGGACACGCATGCGTCCTGCCCCGCGCCGCGCCTCGGGCCTGCTGGGGATGCCGGCATCTGTCCTGTCTTTGTCTTCCAGCTGCTTCCTCGGCAAGTCGGGTTGAGCCGTGCGTTGGGTCGGAAGGAGCCGTTGAAACTGGACCACGCTGTCTCACTTCCGTTAGCAAACAGAGCTGGACTTTGTCCAGGGGGTGCAGGGAGAGCCGCCCCCACCCCGCGCCTCGCGCTCTGTCTGCCTTACGCATGCTCTTACTTAATTTGCTGAAATCTCGGGGAGAAAGGAAGCTCCGCTGGCGCTGGAGCGAGATTTATGATAAAACAGAGCAGGTGTGAGTTTGGACACGTCCGGAGGCAGGCGCATTTCTCTTCCCCAGCGCCCCGCCTTTCATCAGGGCCCTTTGTTGTGCGGCGAGAGCGGGGCAGAGCCCACGGTCCTGTAAGCATGTGCGCATCCAGATCCTTCATAATATTAGTTAAAATCAATGTGCTGCTTTTTTAATTATTGCTCATGGTACAAAGCAGGGAAGGCTCATTTAGGAGCCGATCGATATGGGAGAGGGATTGGTAGACAGTGCGGCAGTACATCAGGCGGCTTGATGGGAAAATCACTGGGGTTGTGCAGCGGTGGCGCAGGGTTATCAGCCGGGTTAGCCTCCAGCTGGCTGGAGCGGCGCCGTGGGTGAGCCTGCCTCCCGCTGGCGCTCCGTGCTGGGCCGCCCTGGGGGAGCGGCTCCCTGGCACACCGCGCCGCGCGTGCCCTCACAAGGACGAGGAAGGCAGCCGGGCTCTGCCTGGGTTTTCCTGGTCCCAGGAGTGGAGCCTGGACCACGGGGGAAGCCTCTTCTTCTCCTTTGGGTGTTGTCTCTAAACGTCAGGATTTTGATGCCCATACAGGGGACAGGTGCCTGTCCCGAGTGCCATGTGGGCTGACGGTGTGCAGCAGCCCCGCAGGGAACCGTGCGCATGCCAGCGAGAGGGAGAGGGGAGGCGGGGTGGGGAGAGGGTCCCACTCGGGCAGCGCCCAGGGCCCGGCCCTGAGACCAGCAGGGCCTTTCCTGCTGTTGTGTCAAACGCTGCAGGGGCCGCACGCCTCCTGCACACCCGCATGGCCCTTGTCAAATCAGCCAAGTGAGTGTCTGCTCGGGGACATCACCTGGGGTGGTCACCAGCGTGGCTCGGGTTGTCTCTGAGACGTGGACCCAGCCACACTCTTGGCTGATTGTTGCATAGAAAGGAGCTTGGATAAGGATGCGCTAGTGCCCTGTCCCTGGCCGTGGGCAGTGTGTGTGGTGGCCAGCAGACAGTGGGCGTGGGGACTTGCATGGCCGGGCTCTGGAGGGCGGCGGGGTCGGGGAGCAGCACACACAGCCAGGTGCCCCCTCCACTGTGGTTGGTGGGGGGCCGCCCGGCCCGAGGACGCTGCCCTGTGTCTGGAGCCGGCGCCGCCCCCTGGGCTGTGCTCAGCATCAATGGCATTGATTTCCGGTCACCACTGACCCGGCTTGATTGGTAAACCTCCTGTTTTTTTTTTTTTTTTTTTTTTTTTTTTTTACATTTTAATGACCATGTGCTGCTTTTTAAAATTTATTTTTCCTTGACTAATCATTCGGCTGGTCAGATAGCACGATGCTGACTCTGACCCACATTAATAGCATTTTTAAAAAAGAATTAGGATACTGGCAGTGGTAAAAAGCAGAATTATGGACGATCGGAAAGAAAACACTGCAGATGCACACACGGCGAGGACTATGGTGGAGCACCCACGTCGGTATCTCACGGCTTTACATTAAGCAGTGAAATGCAAACATGAGCTGTGTCAGCTCCAGCAAAGCACAAATGTGGACATCTGCAAGTCGGAGGTGGGAGAGGGCACAGTGGCAGCCCAGCTCCACCCTGGACGCTGACACGGGTCACGGCCCGGCTCCACCCTGGACGCTGACACGGGTGCACGGCCCAGCTCCACCCTGGACGCTGACACGGGTGCACGGCCCGGCTCCACCCTGGACACTGACACGGGCGCACGGCCCGGCTCCACCCTGGACGCTGAGACACAGGTGCACGGCCGGGCTCCACCCTGGACGCTGACACAGACGCTGATGCCCGGACAGGTCAGTTTCTGCTCGGTCTGCTCAGAGGAGGACTCTGTCTCTCCACACACCCCTCCCAGTGCACTGTCCAACACTGAGCTCCGCCCACCAGGCACCAGCACCCAACCTCTGTCTCTGAACCTCTCACTCACCCGACTTTGTCTTGTCTACTTCTGTTTTCTAAAAAAGTTCTTTTCTATTTATTTACTTTGGAAGACAGAGCATGACAGAGAGAGAGAGAGAGAGAGAGAGAGAGAGGTCTTCCACCTGCTGATTCACTCCCCAAATGGCCGCAGCAGCCAGAGCTGGGCCGGGCTGCAGCCAGGAGCCAGGGGCTTCACCTGGATCTCCCGCAGGGTCCAAGCACTGGTACCAGCTTCCCCCGACTTCCCCGTGCATCAGCAGGACGTCGGGTCAGAAGCAGAGTAGCTGGGACTTGAACCAGCACCCAGTGCAAGCTGTGCGTGTCAGGGCTTAACCCACTGAGCCATATGCCCGCCCCTCCTATTTTATTTTCTTGGTTTTGGAGTCTGTGTAATTCTTCCATATACGTAATCTTTTTCTTCCTTTCAATTCATCTGAGGACTTCAGGAAATGAGTTTATCGATCAAATTGGTTGGCCTTCAACCCAAACCTGGGCTGGCATGGCTGGGCCTGCTCTCCACTTGTGCTGGTGACCACACGTTGAACCGGCTCTGCCTGGACACTTCAGCAACACCGGGCGTTAGGCTGCTATCTGTTACGCTTCAAGAAAGCATAGCATACGAAGGAGTCATAGATCTTCTGCAAACTTGGTGGGAAACCACTCCCATTCGGGTGGGGTCACACCCTGGACAGAGGAGGGAGGAGGGGAGGGCGAGAGGAGGGAGAGTGGGAGCCATGGCATCCACAGTGGTGTCTGATCTAAAACAGCAAGCACAGCGAGAGGCCACGCTTCCCCTCGTATGGAATTAGTAAGCAAAAAGGTGCAGCTGTTGGGGGCGTTCCGGCGTCAGTGGTGTCTGGAAGCCATGCAGCTGGGGTGCTTAGGGATCCCAGGCTGGGGGCACTTCCAGTGCACACAAGACAGCTCCTCACTTACTCTTCCAAAACTACGGTGGCCGAGATCGCCCCGAAACATTCCCACTCCAAACCTCTGCACAGAAGGGCACACCCGGGCCTTACACAGAGCGAGCGCCAGGTGAACATCTAAAGATAAAGCCCAAAGTGCGAATGCTGCTGGAGGAAAATACAGGGAGACCCTGGCACCTCGGGTTAGGCAACTGATTGATGAACCTGTCAAAAGGCGTGATCCATAAAAGAGAAACACGACAGCATCCAACCTCCCCCGAACTAGGACCCTCGGCTCTGCGAAAGGCTGTGCTGAGAATGAAACCACACGTGTTTCAGCTGCAGAGGGTGGGGGATGGTCGCAAAGCATCCATCCGACAAGGGTTTGGATCTGGCACCAAAACCCTCAAGCTCCAGCAATATGAAGCGATTACAAGCCGGCTAAAGGACTCAAAGGGACACTTCAGCAGAGAAGATATACAGACGAAAGAACATGACATCAAGCAGATTTCCTTAGCTACTGGGTAAATGCAAATTAAAGCGACAAGAAGATTCCCTGGCGCTCCTATCCAAGTGGCTAGAACGGGAGGATTGCACACGTGTGGCCGAGGGTGAGGGTTGGCGCACCCGGACCTCCATGCCCAGGGACGGGAAGGGGCAAACGGTGCACCTGTGGCCTGACCGAGGGCTGCACGCCCAGGACTCCTCCACGCAGAGCTGGAGCGGGACTGCTCTCAGCAGGTGGACCCACCCCAAACCAGAAACAGCCCAGCTGTCCACCCAGGGTTGCTGGAACCACGCAGATCTCGAACAACAGAAAGCCACGGCTGTCGGTGCTCAAGTGGGGCAGGGTCTCCACCCCTGACCGTGCCAGTGGGGGAAGCCACACTCAGCCACACAACACACACAGACTCACACACGTGCGCACACGTGCATACGCACACACACACAGTTCATGTGGCAGCAGCGTCCTGCCCCAGCCGTTGTTCTGTCCCAGTTCCGAAGGCCCAGCGGGTCTGGCTGGGGGGGACAAGGAGAGCGCGGGGCTGACTCCCGGGGCATGACAGGAGCCCCACTTCCTCGGACTCTGAGTAGGACCCTGTGGTGACACTGGCTCTCAGACGACCCAGCACATGAGCCGGTCCCTCACCGGGCCTGAGTGCCCCAGCCCCAGGGATGCAGGTGGGTGTGGGCATAAGTGGGGGCTGCCGCTCTGGCCACGGCAGCATGGCGGATCCCACCTGGGCGACATCCGGGAAAGGCTCAGCGAGCCAGCAGGGACAGAAGGGACAAGTGCTGCTGGGTCACACTGTCCTTGCTGGAATCCTGCTGCCGCTTATTAGAAATTCCTCCCAGGCCTTGCACTTGGCCTCGTGGCTGAGGTGACCGCACCTCCATTGGAGGGCCTGGGTCCGATCCTGGGTCCAGCTCGCGACTCCAGCTTCCTGCTGATGTGCACCCTGCGAGGCACTGGTGGTGGACCACACACTGGGGGACGTGCACTGGGGACGTGCACTGGGGACATGCACTGGGGACCTTCACTGGGGGACCTGCACTGAGAGACCTGCACTGGGGACATGCACAGGGGGACCTGCACTGGGGTCCCTGCACTGGGGACCTGCACTGGGGACCTGCACTGGGGGACCTGCACTGGGGTCCCTGCACTGGGGGACCTGCACTGGGGACCTGCACTGGGGACCTGCACTGGGGTCCCTGCACTGGGGGACCAGCACTGGGGACCTGCACTGGGGACCTGCACTGGGAGACTTGCACTGGGGACCTGCACTGGGGTCCCTGCACTGGGGACCTGCACTGGGGGACCTGTACTAGGGGACCTGCACTGGGGCCTACACTGGGGTTCCCTGCACTGGGGTCCCTGCACTGGGGACCTGCACTGGGGTCCCTGCACTGGGGACCTGCACTGGGGACCTGCACTGGGGGACCAGCACTGGGGACCTGCACTGGGGACCTGCACTGGGAGACTTGCACTGGGGACCTGCACTGGGGTCCCTGCACTGGGGACCTGCACTGGGGGACCTGTACTAGGGGACCTGCACTGGGGACCTACACTGGGGTTCCCTGCACTGGGGTCCCTGCACTGGGGACCTGCACTGGGGGACTTGCACTGGGGTCCCTGCACTGGGGACCTGCACTGGGGACCTGCACTGGGGTTCCCTGCACTGGGGTCCCTGCACTGGGGACCTGCACTGGGGACCTGCACTGGGTCCCTGCACTGGGTCCCTGCACTGGGGATCTGCACTGGGGGACCTGCACTGGGGACCTGCACTGGGGACCTGCACTGGGGACCTGCACTGGGGGACCTGCACTGGGTCCCTGCACTGGGGACCTGCACTGGGGTCCCTGCACTGGGGACCTGCACTGGGGACCTGCAAGGAACTCCAGCTCTTTTGGACATTTGTCAAGTGAGCTGGCAGACGGGAAGTGTGTGTGTGTGTGTGTCTCTGTGCATTTCTGTGCATGTGTGGGTATGTGTATTTCTACGTGTGTTCCTGTGTGTATGCACCTTTCAAATCAACTAAATAATTTATTCAAAAATTTAAAAATGACTTCTAAATATGACATGGAGAAATGATACTGTGACCCCATGATAGGACTAACTTACTAAAAAATTAGCACATAATAAGAAGGAGTTTCTCAAAAGTAATCCATTTTTAAAGGGTAGAAGACAAAAGAATGGAGAAAATTTAATCATCCAAAAGAAAATGGCCAAGAATGAAGAGAAAAAGAGAAAACAAAGGGTGAGGAAAAGGCGCCATGTGACACAGCTGAAGGAAGCTCGACACAGCCCCCCACACAGCCCCCGACACTGCCCACGACACAGCCCCCGACACTGCCCACGACACTGCCCCGACACAGTCCACGACACTGCCCACGACATAGCTGATGACACAGCTGATGACACAGCCCACGCCATAGCCAACAACACAGCCCATCCATGACACTGCCCACGACACAGCCCATGACATAGCCAACAACACAGCCCATGCATGACATTGCCCATGACACTGCCCACGACACTGCCCACGACACAGCCCACAACACTGCCCACAACACAGCCATGACATATCTCACAAAGTCTAGACAGCGTGATCGGCTGTTGGTCCATGGTCCTGGCTGGAAGGGAAACAGGGCCCTGGGTGGGAAGTGCAGGTGCCTGGGAGCTGGCCAGGGCATCATTTGTGTGTGTGTGCATGTGTGTGTGCACGCACCCATGTGCTCTGCTGTGACAGCACTGGCAGGTCGGGGCTTCATCTGTGCATGTGTGTGTGTGTACATGTGTGTGTGTGTGCTCTGTTGTGACAGCAAGGGCCAATGGGCTGGTCAGGGTGTCATCCATGAGTGTGCACCCATGCATGTGTGTGTGCGTGCCTGTGAGTGAGCGCATGTCTGCATGCTCTGCTGTGACAGCACTGGCTCGCTGGGGTGTCATCCATGTATGTGTGTGCATGCATGTACATATGTGTGAACACACACACGTGCTCTGCTGCGACAGCTCGGGCCGGCCTTCACCTTGCTGCCCCAGCTGTGGTCCTACGGGGGTGGGGGACAGCAACAGTGAAGGCCACGGGAGGTGTCCTCACAGTCACGTGGCAGTAGATAGCACAGTATTGGGTTCCAACCCCAGGATAAGACGAATCTGCACTGACCACAGCATCCAGCGGAAGCCCCTGCTGGAGACAGGAGTCCCACAAATGCCGGTCATCCTGCAGACGCTGGGAGCGCCGGTCACCAGGGGCGCTCAAGGTGGGGAGCAGTGCCCGCACCTCCCTGCACACCCCTGGGAACAGAGCCGCGATGTCCCGGGAAACAACCGACAAGGCTGCCGCGGCCAGGAGGCAGTCGTGTGGGTGTGTGGGGGACATGGGGCAGCTCACGCCTTGCTCCTCAAGACCACAGGGACCCAGGCAGTGCAGCACGGGGCGACCTGCACTGTGTGGGGCCCGCACTCCCCAACCCCGGGAACCCCAGGAGAGCGCGACACCTTGCAAGGGAGGGGGGGGCTCACAGGAAAAGCTGTGGACACAGCGTCCTGTCTGCGTGGTCCCCGTGGGAGATGTGGCAGTGAGGAGGTCACGTACAGAATCAGCTCGGCAGGTGCAAGTGGAACTACCACAGCGGACCCCACGGAAAACCCACAGCATTTTACAGTCACGTGGGAGCCGGCGCCGCTCAGAGTTCTTTTACTGGTTCATTTCTACGTGGTTTCCTAGCGTCGGTTGAGAAAGGTGTGGGCTGACTTTGTACATTCTCAAATTTGGTTGAAAACATTGCTCCCTGGTGGACAGCCCTGTCCTGGCCGCCATCTGAAAATGGATTCTCGCGGCTCCGTTCTAAGCCCCGTGAAAACGGGGGTTTCTGATGGAAGTGCTGACGCCACGCGAAAGAGCCGAGTGAGTGCCCGGCGGTAATTTATAACGTCAGCCCCTGTCCCAAACCCTCGCCGTGGACCGTGCTGTGCACAAATAGGAGAGAACGCACCGCAGTGAATTATTGTGCAATTAATCATTTGACCATGAGGGATTCATTTACTAATTAAAAACGCAAAAAGAGTAAATTGAAATAACCAGTGACTACTAAATCACGGCTTCGGAAGCGTCGCGCGCGGCAATAAATCACAGGGCATCACTCGGCGGCACCGCCGACTCCCGCACCTCCGCACGGCTCTGGGGCTCTTTCCCGTGCACACACACGTGTGCATCGCTGCCGACAGGTGTGGCTCCGAGTCCCGGAGGGGATCTGGGTAAGACCTGGGGAGAGAAGCAGCAGAAAATGCAGACCACTGAGGGCCTGTGCAAGACCCCCACCGACTGACTGTGGCGTCCACCCGGCCACCTTGGTCCTTGGCTTCCGGTAGGCTCCGGGCGTGTCCTTCACCTGTTCAAGCAGTCTGCACACTTCCCGTTTTTACCTACCGGAAACACATGGAGAACAAATTAGAAAACTCCACGTTTCTCAACATAATGGAGATTTTCCTCGGGAGGAGTGCAGTGACACGACTCCATCCCAGGAGGACTGGTGTTGGGAGTGCTCCTGGGTCCCGGGGCTCTCAACAGCCTCCCCCTACCCATCCGCCCAGTGGCCACCTCGGCTCCCTACCCCTGCCCCTGCAGGACGTGGAAGCCCCCGCCCTGTTCTCCGGGGAAGCAGAGGCTGGGAGAGGCCGCAGCCTCCTGAGACGTCCTGACCCTGAAGGCAGAGGAGACGGGGGCTGCCCAGGGGCCGCCACGGAGCTGCGGCCTGGGCCTGGGCCCTTCCCTTGGCTGCCTGGCAGTCTGCCCGGGATCAAAGCTGCACCCGGTGCCCAGGCAGAGCTGCCTGTGCGGAAGGGGAAGGAGAACCGGGGCGGTGCTCAGGGAGGAAGCCGGGAGAGGGCTCCGCCTCCAGGAGGTGAGCCAGGGTTTCCGGGCTGTGCACGGAAGGGGCTGCGGTCCTGTGCCGCTCACCAGTGTGCAATGAGCACCTGCTGTGTGCAGGGGGAGTGGTCCTCACAGCTGAGCACCTGCTGTGTGCATGGGGGAGTGGTCCTCACAGCTGAGCACCTGCTGTGTGCATGGGGGAGTGGTCCTCACAGCTGAGCACCTGCTGTGTGCATGGGGTGTGGTCCTCACAGCTGAGCACCTGCTGTGTGCAGTGGGGAGTGGTCCTCACAGCTGAGCACCTGCTGTGTGCATGGGGGAGTGGTCCTCACAGCTGAGCACCTGCTGTGTGCATGGGGTGTGGTCCTCACAGCTGAGCACCTGCTGTGTGCAGTGGGGAGTGGTCCTCACAGCTGAGTACCTGCTGTGTGCAAGAGGAGTGGTCCTCACAGCTGAGCACCTGCTGTGTGCAAGAGGAGTGGTCCTCACAGCTGAGCACCTGCTGTGTACATGGGGGGGGAGTGTTCCTCACAGCTGAGCACCTGCTGTGTACATGGGGGGGGAGTGTTCCTCACAGCTGAGCACCTGCTGTGTGCATGGGGGAGTGGTCCTCACAGCTGAGCACCTGCTGTGTACATGGGGGAGTGGTCCTCACAGCTGAGCACCTGCTGTGTACATGGGGGGGGAGTGTTCCTTACAGCTGAGCACCTGCTGTGTGCACGGGGGAGTGGTCCTCACAGCTGAGCACCTGCTGTGTACATGGGGGGAGTGTTCCTCACAGCTGAGCACCTGCTGTGTACATGGGGGAAGGAGTGGTCCACACAGCTGAGCACCTGCTGTGTGCATGGGGGAAGGAGTGGTCCTCACAGCTGAGCACCTGCTGTGTACATGGGGGAGTGGTCCTCACAGCTGAGCACCTGCTATGTACATGGGGGAGTGGTCCTCACAGCTGAGCACCTGCTGTGTCCATGGGGAGTGGTCCTCACAGCTGAGCACCTGCTGTGTACATGGGGGAGAGGTCCTCACAGCTGAGCACCTGCTGTGTGCATGGGGGAGTGGTCCTCACAGCTGAGCACCTACTGTGTGCAGTGGGGAGTGGTCCTCACAGCTGAGCACCTGCTGTGTACATGGGGGAGTGGTCCTCACAGCTGAGCACCTACTGTGTGCAGTGGGGAGTGGTCCTCACAGCTGAGTACCTGCTGTGTGCAAGAGGAGTGGTCCTCACAGCTGAGCACCTGCTGTGTGCAAGAGGAGTGGTCCTCACAGCTGAGCACCTGCTGTGTACATGGGGGGGGAGTGTTCCTCACAGCTGAGCACCTGCTGTGTACATGGGGGGGGAGTGTTCCTCACAGCTGAGCACCTGCTGTGTGCATGGGGGAGTGGTCCTCACAGCTGAGCACCTGCTGTGTACATGGGGGAGTGGTCCTCACAGCTGAGCACCTGCTGTGTACATGGGGGAGTGGTCCTCACAGCTGAGCACCTGCTGTGTGCATGGGGGAGTGGTCCTCACAGCTGAGCACCTGCTGTGTGCATGGGGGAGTGGTCCTCACAGCTGAGCACCTGCTGTGTACATGGGGGAGTGGTCCTCACAGCTGAGCACCTGCTGTGTGCATGGGGGAGTGGTCCTCACAGCTGAGCACCTGCTGTGTGCAGTGGGGAGTGGTCCTTACAGCTGAGTACCTGCTGTGTGCAAGAGGAGTGGTCCTCACAGCTGAGCACCTGCTGTGTGCAAGAGGAGTGGTCCTCACAGCTGAGCACCTGCTGTGTACATGGGGGGGGAGTGTTCCTCACAGCTGAGCACCTGCTGTGTGCATGGGGGAGTGGTCCTCACAGCTGAGCACCTGCTGTGTACATGGGGGAGTGGTCCTCACAGCTGAGCACCTGCTGTGTACATGGGGGGGGAGTGTTCCTTACAGCTGAGCACCTGCTGTGTCCATGGGGAGTGGTCCTCACAGCTGAGCACCTGCTGTGTACATGGGGGAGAGGTCCTCACAGCTGAGCACCTGCTGTGTGCATGGGGGAGTGGTCCTCACAGCTGAGCACCTACTGTGTGCAGTGGGGAGTGGTCCTCACAGCTGAGCACCTGCTTTTACATGGGGGAGTGGTCCACACAGCTGAGTACCTGCTGTGTGCACAGGGAGAGTAGTCCACACAGCTGAGCACCTGCTGTGTGCAGGCGTGCGCAGGGGGCAGTGGTCCACTGTGCTTTTACAAGAGGCTTTTTATGGGGATCCGGTTCCCTGCTGAAACTACCCATCTACCTGCACCAAATCTGATGCCTACAGACTCCCAGGGTGCGGGAAGGTGGGGTCCTGACTAACACGCCTCTGGAATAGAGTCAAGTTCAAGCAAACCATTTAAAGGAGAAGGTCCTGTCCTTTGTCGTGGAAGCGAAGATCGGCTTTGCAGGGGCAGGTGCGTCTGCCCACGTGGTAACTGAGAACCACACCTGCTGGCGCCACCACGAGAGTTTGAAATGCGTCTTTTGGAAAGGTAGCAGCAATGGGACACAGCCAAGTTCCGACTGTCATCATTTGCCGTCTCTGGGCATATATCCACATTCTGTCAAATTACAGTTGAAAAATGGCAGTCACTTCTGTGAGTCAGCACCCCTGGGGCCGATTTCTGATAATTCAGAAAAAGCACACACATCGGAGATCAGAAACAGCAGCTGGTTCGTGCACTTGGCAGCGTGGTCTCAGACCCGGGCTGCACCTGCGGTACTTCCGGGAGCAGAGTGTGGGCAGAGAAATGCCCGGAGCTACAGGTGCGTGGGTCGGCGTCCCTGGTCAGGGCTGTTGTATGTGAAGGTAGAGGCAGCTTTGTGTGGGGAGGAGGGGCTGGGAGCTGGAGGAATGGCACCTCGCAGGGCTGGGTGCTGGGGGAGATTCCTCAGCTCTGGCAGGAGCCCAGGGGAAATTTCTGTACTGCTCCGGGAGACCTCAGCACCGAGACTTCTGAGTGCATCTTTCAGGGCCGGCGCTGTTAGTGTAGCCCTTAAGCTGCTGCCTGCAGCGCCAGCATCCCATATGGGCGCCGGTTCGAGTCCTGGATGTTCCTCTTCCCATCCAGCTCTCTGCTGTGGCCTGGGAAAGCAGTGGAAGATGGCCCACGTCCTTGGGCCCCTGCACCCGCGTGGGAGACCTGGAGGAATCTCCTGGCTCCTGGTTTTGTATCAGCCCAGCTCTGGCCATTGCGGCCATCTGGGGAGTGAACCAGTGGATGGAAGACCTCTCTCTCTCTCTCTCTCTCTCTGCCTCTGTGTAACTCTGCTTTGCAATAAATAAATAAATCTTCAAAATTTTTTTAAAAAATACATCTTTCCACGGGACCAAGGACTCTCTTGCACCCGGTGACTTGTGAGCCACGGCTGTGGGTCTGTGTGCCCCCCGAGGGGTCTTCGGAACTCACAGGAATGCAGGTTAAGAGAAGCTACAGGAGGATTTCAGTCTGGGGCACCAGGATAACCATTGGGTGGTTACATCTTCCTGCAAACTTTCTGAAGCGTGCCTGTGTGCGTGTGCCTGTGTATATGCATGTGTGTGCAAGTGTGCCTGTGGGTATGTGTGTATATGCATGTGTGCCTGTGTGTATGCGTGTATATGCATGTGTGCATGTATGCCTATGTATATGCATGTGTGTGCAAGTGTGCCTGTGGGTATGTGTGTGTGCATGTGTGCCTGTGTGTATGCGTGTATGCACGTGTGTGCCTGTGTGTATGCGTGTATATGCATGTGTGCATGTATGCCTATGTATATGCATGTGTGTGCAAGTGTGCCTGTGGGCATGTGTGTGTGCATGTGTACCTGTGTGTATGCGTGTATGCACGTGTGTGCAAATGGGCCTGTGTATATGTGTGTGCACGTGTGCCTATGCATATGTGTGTATATACATGTGTGTGCATATGTGCCTGTTTGTAAGCATGTATGCACGTGTGTGCATGTATGCTGTGTTTATGTGTGTGTGTGCATGTGTGCATGTATGTGTGCCCGTGTGTGTGTGTGCCTGTCCTGCCAGCTCTAGACACTTGAGGATCGATGTCTAGCTCACGGCTGATTTTCCAGGTCTGCTGTATTTTGGTGTTTCGTATTCAGATGCTGTGCTAATCTGCAGAGATATTTTTAATGGAGGCATTGTCTTGGCCAGATAGTTCAAGGCCTCCCTGCTTCACAATTTCCTGACGCTCGGTTTCTGTAAGGGAGAATCATGGATGTGACAGCCCGGACAGCGGGCCCCGTGCTGCCCCGCGGCCCGTGCTGACGCCCGGAGCCAGCCCAGGATCCCGCAGCCCCCGCACTTCGTCTTCCCCTGCCGCGCGCCCTCGCTGCGCGCAGGATTTACGATGGCGTCACAATGACGGGTGACCGGCTGCGGTTTATTCCACACGGGGGCTCCGAGGAGCCGACACCCACATCTTCCTGTCTGTTCTGCAGCCGGCCTCTTCAGATAATCTCAGCGCTCGCCGAATTTTCAGGAACAGGAATGCCAGAGACTTTGCCCGACTCATGCATTTTTCCCAGGCTCCGTCACCCAGCGCTGAGCACTGCCTGCCACAGATGGGAAGTGGACAGCGTCCCTGCAGGCTATTAAGGAAGAGAAAACAAGAAAGCACCCACTTTGCAAACGTGCACTGAGTGTCTTCCTGCACGCGTGGGACACGGTGCAGGAGCAGCAGGTACACCCCTGGTCTGCAGGCACTCGCCCCTCGCGCAGGAAGGCAGGCCACAACACGTGCAAAGCAAGTTCTGTCGGACCTTAGACGGAGAAAGCCTAGGAGAGAAATCAGGCAGCGAGGGCTTCGCTTCGGAGAACTCTGTGTTTCCTTTCTGGATGCCATGGATTGGCTCTGCCTGACACAGGGCTGCCCACCTGCTCCTCTGAGGCCACACACATGGGTGTGGGTTAGGCCCGGATGACGATACACCGAAGGTAGATCTCACTCGTAAGCAGGCCTGTGGTCTTACGATCTCTTTATTTGAAAGGCAGAGTGATGTGTGCGTGCACACACACACACACACACTCACACTCACACACACACAATCTACTGGCTCACTCCTCAGATAACCACAACAGCCAGGTTGGAGCCAGGCCAAAGCCAAGAGCCAGGAGCTTCACCCAGGTGGGTGGCAGGACCCCAGCCCCTGGCCATCATCGCTGCCGGCCATCATCTGGAGGCCGGACTGGGAGAGCGACAGCCAGGTGCCCATGCAGAAGCAGCGACACGAGGCCCACGCGGCACATCTCGTGAAACCAGGTCTCACACAGCCTTTTCAGCCTCGCCCGGTGTGCGGATGTCACAAAGGCCGGGGCACTGCTGCCTTGCCGGTGCCGTGCGGTGCGTCCAGGAAGGAAAGCCTACTCCCCTCCCGGGAAGAGCCAGGTGCACGCCAAACTCCCAGCAGGGTCAGCACGTCCCCCGCCAACGCTGCCGGCTCTGCGTGCTTACTCGGATCCGTCTCCTTCGAGTCAGAATCTATGCCGGGAGTCACCCTGGCCGTACTTAGATGGGTGCTGCTTCTCCCCACCGGTGAAGACACTGGCTCAGACGCCTGCATCCCACCCTGGAAGGGCTGCGTCGGAGTCTTGGCTGCAGCCTCCGGCCAGTGCACACCCTGGAAGCTAGCGGCGATGATCCTGCCACTCACATGGGAAACCCGGATCGAGCTCCTGGCTTGCGGCATCGGCTGAGCCCAGACTGGCTGTTGTGGGCATTTGGGGAGTGAACCAACGCATGGCATCTTCCTCTCCCTCTCCCTCTCCCTCTCCCTTCTCCCCCCTCCTCTCTCTCCCTCCCTCCCACCTCTGAAATTACAGTGAAAGAAAGTCCTTTCAAAGTAAGATAAAACACTGACCACTGCTTGCCTCAGTTTCCTTCTCCCATCAAAGAATCCCTGAGTGCTGCACCCCAGGCACCTGGCCGCCCTCGTGCAGTCCCTGGAGCGGCCGGCGAACTGGCTTTCTCAGGCCCTGTTGCTTTCCATTAGTGCAGGCCCAGTTCTAGCCCTGGGCACGCACACACGTGGAGCCTCCTAGCATGCTGGGAGATAGCACGTCCCACACATTTTCTATGCATGCAGTCAAAGACTGCATTCCCTGGGGCCAGTGCTGTGGCTCAGTAGGTTAACCCTCCGCCTAGTCCCGGCTGCTCCACTTTCCATCCAGCTCCCTACTGATGCACCTGGGAAAGCAGTAGAAGATGGGCCCAGTGCTTGGGGCCCTGCACCCACGTGGGAGACCTGAAAGAAGCTCCTGGCTTCAGATGGGCAAAGCTCTGGCCATTGCAGATATTTGGGGAGTGAACCCATGGATGGAAGACCTCTCTCTCTGTCTCTGCCTCGCACTGTCTGTAACTCTAGCTCTCAAATAAATAAATAAAATCTATATAAAAATGAGTGCATTCTCTGCATTCTCCACCCATGTCCATGGGCATCTTGAATCATCTCTCCGTGAAGCACCACACAGGACACGTCCTCACGGAAGCTCCCCTGACTCCCCTGCTCACACAGCGGCCTAGACGTGCTGTGGGTGGGCAGCAGGGGCCCTACTCCCAGCAGGCAATGGGGCAGTGGCTGAGAGCAAGGAGCCACTGGATGATGACCAGACAGGCCGTGTGTGTGCAGGAGGGAGGGTGAAAGGGGGACCCCAGTGGGCTCAGGACGTCCAGGAGGAGGGGGCCCAGCCACGGCGATCATTGGCTAAGGATGGGATGAGAGATCAGACACAGCGCTGGGACCCCAGGGCCGGGCTCTGCAGCTGTCATCTTCCTCAGAGACGCTCACCCCGCCTTGGGTAACTGTGAGGGAAGCCTGGCTACAGATCTCATCCTGGGCAGCTGGAATTGTCCTGCCCGAGAGAGGTGGGGGTGTGTGTAGGGGGGGTCCCGTGCTCCAAGGGGAACGGGCTAAGGATGAGTGGTGTGGGTGCCCTCGGTACATCCACAGCTGGCGGCACGAGGCGCCCTCGTCCTCTTGCTCCTTCTCCCGTGGCCTCTGCAGCTCCCAGTGCCTCCGCATGACCACGCCGGCTGTGGGGCTGCACCGCACACCGTGCCCGTACTGCCCCTCTGCGGCGGAGACTCCTAACAAGCAAGGGGCTTGGTTAAGCTGCTGGCCCCTCGTCTGGCCCCTCGTCTGGCTCTCTGATCTGCTCGGCTGCGGTCAGCTTGCTCTTGGGGGTCTCTCGCTGTGGCGCTCACTCCAAGCCTCGGAATGGCCCACCTGGGGGTCACAGCGGCAGTCTTCCTTGTCACCTGCCCACTCCTAACACCTTGTCAATCTCCCCGCACAGCCGTCTCCTGAGCGCAGACGTCACCTCTGCTGGCAAAGCCAACAACTCAAAGATGGGATGGGCGGCCTCCGCCGTGCACGAGGTGTCGGGCCCAAGCCCGGACGAGGAGGTGACGTAGCCAGTGCCGCCTTGCCTCGGTGAGCGCCTGGCCATAGCAGGTGTGTTCTCCCCAAATCACGGAGCTCATGGTCCCGGACGGGGCTGCTGCCTTGTGCCCCACCAGACCAGGAAGTCCAGCTGGAGTCAGCCCAGCCCACCCCACGTGCCCGCTTGCCCGTCTTCCCCGCAGTCAGGGCCGGAGGTCAGCAGGGAAAGGCCGGGCCCCTGCCTGTGGGGAGCTCCCTCCGCTGCCGTCCTCGGAGATGCAGCCGGAGCATCTCACAGAGCCAGACGCCGTCCTGCCTTGTGTCCCACCCAGGACAGGCACCTCAGTGGCCAGCCCACCCTCTCTGCTTCTGCTTTCTCCTGCTCTTCCCTGTGGGTAAGGCCGGTCTCAGCCCAGGCAGTGTTGCTGCGATTCTAAAACTGAAAATACAGCAATGAAGATCATTAAAGTCAGTGGCTTAGTTAAAAGTGCTTCCACAGTATTCTATTACACTAAAACAACGGCCAACCCTTGAACTGTTCTGAAACAGGCTGACCCTGAATTAATTATGACACATATATGCCAACTTTATAACACATTAAATTGCAATGTATTTGGAGTACTTTTATGAAAAGAAAGTTTTATTTCTCACATGTATGTCTATGACACACATTTCCTATAGCTAATTTTTACAAAACACACACATCTTGTTCTGATAAGAATTGATACAACCAAAGACAGCAAAGTTTTGCTTTATTTACTTTTCAGTTTTATGTATTCATTTACTTAATTGTCTATTAGAGAGAGAGAGAGAGGGAGAGAGAGCATTTCCCATCAGGTTGACTGATGGTTAGCTCCCCAATTGCCTGCAATGGCTGGGACGGAGCCATTGCAAAGCTGGGAGCTGGCAGTCCAATCTGGGTGTCCCACATGGTGGCAGGGACCCAGGTCCTAGAGCCGTCACCACTGCCCTCCGACGGCAGGAAGCTGCAGGAGTGGCGTGGGGGTGGGGGCACCCGTGTCCTCCACAGGGTCCTCACTGCTGTGCCAAACGCCCACCCCAGACAGCGCACCCAGTGCAGGCAGCTGCTGGCTACGTCTTCATAACCCAGCTCTGACGAAGGTCCTGTGGCTGGGGTGTGTTATGGCGTTTAACCAGCACGTTAGAGCGCACGCTAATTTCCATGAGAGCATGTAAATGCGCACTGCATTTGCACAGGTAAATTGCGTGTCGAGATGAGGTCACGGGTGTTAGCACAAAGGGGTTGTTTAATAGTTATCTGCCAGCCCCACTTGTCTTCAAATATTGTGATTTAGATAGAGCTCTAATGCATGAGAGCAACTTGTCCCCGGAGCCTTTTCCAGAATATAAATTAAGTGATATTATAACAGAAGCCTCTCCGAGCTCAGGCGATGAATATGAAGCGTCATGTGCCCCCGACCAAGGTTGCGGTGTGAGAATGAATTACTCCATTAACGTCTCTTTTAAGGAGCATTAGTGCTAATAAATGAAGAGATTTAATGTAATACTGATAATATTATTCATGCAAAAACAGCGTGCTTTATCTTGTTAAAACAATTAAAATGTGCTTTGAGGATATTTTACACCCCGAAATATGGCGCTGGGAGCGCGTGTTCCACGTTGCTGGGTACATCAGCACGAGCGGGTAATGCCGATAATCTGATAAAAATCGAAAACCTGATTTGTATGCTACGCTAATTCGCGATCATCTTCTTGGCCTAGGCACTGCGTGCAATTGCAGCAGGCTTCCGCGGTGATATTAGATTAAATTGAATCCTTTTGCTTATAATTTTTTCAAAGAAATTACATCCCCTCTTCTTTAGCATAAGCCCTCTTTAGCGGCTCAGCGGCCTAATGCTGCGTTTTAAGCCCGCTGCATTGCGGCTGCCTCCCCAGACGTATTTAAGCTTTGTTGTCAGTTATAGATCATCTTATCCCAATCATGCAAATCCCAGAAAAGCAAAGATCACTTACGGACGTGGCTGGTGACCTTATTCCGGGCGCAACATTAGAACTGTGTAGCTCTCAAATCCAGCGGCATTGAGTGTGTGAACACAGTGGAACCTGCTTAGAACACAGCTCGCTACTCAGTGGATTAGAGTATTTTGTAAATGAAATTGCATTTGCCACAAGAAAAATCTGAACACAGGCAAGCTGGTCACTGGTACGATGTCTGAGTGACAGTGCGGGTGCACCGCCACATTCCAGAAATGTGCACGGCTCAGCCCATGCTCGCCTGCCTTGGCGGGACTCGGCTGTTCCAGACCCCACACTCCCCCTCTGGAGAGTCATGCACTGTGACTTCACGTCCCACACTGCGACCGTCCATGTCCCACACCGTGACTCCACGTCCCACACTGTGTCCCCAAGTCCCACACTGTGTCCCCAAGTCCCACACTGTGTCCCCAAGTCCCACACTGTGTCCCCAAGCCCCACACTGTGTCCACATCCCACACTGTGTCCCCAAGTCCCACACTGTGTCCCCAAGTCCCACGCTGTGTCCCCAAGTCCCACACTGTGTCCCCAAGTCCCACACTGTGTCCCCAAGTCCCACACTGTGACTCCACGTCCCACACTGTGACTCCACGTCCCACACTGTGTCTCTACATCCCACACTGTGTCTCCACGTCTCGGTTTCTCCTCTCCTTTGGTTATTTTTGGCCCTAGCTTTTCCTCACCCGCACCTGGATAACCTGATAACGTCACACAAGTGCACTTTAGAAAGGTCACGGGGAATGGAATTAAAGATCGGTCTGCCTCAGTACAGGAGACACACTGAGACTGCACACAGGTGGGGTCTTCACACGGTCGTGGAAGGGGCGGCCGTTGGCACAGTGCAGTGCCTGCCTCCCACACCTGTCAGCATCCTGCTGTACCACACACACGGGGACCTGGGCTCCTGCTTCCTGGCTCCAGCCTGGCTCAGCCCAGGCGCCTGTGAGCACTGGGGAGTGACCCAGCCGGTGGAGGGTCTCCTGCCTCTGCCGCTCAGATACGGTGAACACCAGTTCTTGGAAAAGGGACGTTGTGAGAAACGTAAGCAGAGATTGTGCATAACTCCGCACCAAAATCAATACATTTTAATTTCATTTCACAAAAGTTTTTAAAATTATTTTTAAAATTTTTATTTATTTAAGAAGCAGAGACACAAAAAGAGAGGAAAACTCCTCGGTGCTGGTCCACTGCCCGCACCAGGAGCTGGGGCTCAACCCAGCTCCCGACGTGGGCGCCAGGAGGCCACCCGTGAGTGTGGTTCTCAGGTGCTGGAGCTGGTCTGAGCCCACGCAGTCTAACAGGGCCACGGTGCCCAGTGTGTTACCAGCTGGGCCAGGCGCCCACCCGTGAGTGTGGTTCTCACCCACGTAGTCTAACAGGGCCACGGTGCCCAGCGTGTTACCGGCTGGGCCAGGCGCCCACCCATGAGTGTGGATCTCACCCACGCAGTCTAACAGGGCTGCAGTGCCCAGTGTGTTACCAGCTGGGCCAGGCGCCCACCCGTGAGTGTGGTTCTCACCCACGCAGTCTAACAGGGCCACGGTGCCCAGCGTGTTACCAGCTGGGCCAGGCGCCCACCTGTGAGTGTGGTTCTCACCCACGCAGTCTAACAGGGCCGCGGTGCCCAGCGTGTTACCAGCTGGGCCAGGCGCCCACCTGTGAGTGTGGTTCTCACCCACGCAGTCTAACAGGGCCACGGTGCCCAGCGTGTTACCAGCTGGGCCAGGCGCCCACCCGTGAGTGTGGTTCTCACCCACGCAGTCTAACAGGGCCACGGTGCCCAGCGTGTTACCAGCTGGGCCAGGCGCCCACCCGTGAGTGTGGTTCTCACCCACGCAGTCTAACAGGGCCATGGTGCCCAGCGTGTTACCGGCTGGGCCAGGTGCCCACCTGTGAGTGTGGTTCTCACTCACGCAGTCTAACAGGGCCGCGGTGCCCAGCGTGTTACCGGCTGGGCAGGCCCCATCTCCATGGACGCTGGGCCCTGATCACACTTCTCTTCCTCCGGTCTTTTGAAAAGACATATGTAGCAGCACACCACCCGCCACGTCACGCCCAGGCCTAACCATATCTGTCGTATAATACGGTAGGTGAAAAACTGGGTTTGGGTTAACAGTGTTCGCCTCCCGCTGCTAATCAACCTCAATGAGCCTGGGCAGGCTCTTGACCCCCGCGGCCGGTTGTCCCCCTGTGGTAACGAGGCCTGGGTGCCGAGGCTGCGTGAGGAAGACGCATCGCCACCCGGGGCTTAGCGAAGCGCCCTGCACTCGGGATGCCGCAGTCCTGGCATCTGCGGCGGTCACTGTTGGGGTCCCACGCACAGGCACCCCATCTTCCTCTAGGCTTCTGTGTCACATGGACCCTCTGCTCCGGCAAGGCTGGGCCTGCTGTGTGACCGACCCCTCGATGTCAGTTTCTCCTCTCCGGCCTCCTCTCAGGCGCCCCCGGCCCCGGCTGTTACAGCCCACGCTCTCTCCGCTGTGCTGCCAGGGGCACCCGCGCTCGGCCACAGAGCACTCAGGCTGCTGGGGTCACGTGTCCTTCTCCAGTCACCCCCACACGGACAGGCACCCCGCTCTCCTGGCCGTGGCTGGGGAACCTAGGGAGCCTCATTTTCCCGGATTTGTGTCTCCGTGGAATCCCAGCCCGGTGTGTGTGCACAGCCGAGCCCCACGGTCTCCCAGAGTGTGGCTCTAGCCGACGTGGTGCGTGCACAGCCGTGCTGGCACGTGGTGAGGTCTCAGCGCTTGTCTCTCTATCTGGGGGCAGAAGTGCGTAAATATTTATTCTGGAGCCTGACCGGTCGTGGATGTGCCCTGAATGTTTATCCAGTGAATGCTATCCATCTCGTTTCCTCATTGATTAGTTCTTTAAAAATTTTTTTCCATTTTGTTTGAAAGAGAGAGGGAGAGACGGAGACAGAGACAGAGAGAGACAGAGAGAGAGGGAGGGAGAGAGAGATCGTCTGTTTGCTGGTCTACTCTCAGACCGAAGTAGCCAGTGTTGGGCCAGGCTGAAGCCAGGAGCCGGGAGCTTCTTCAGGGTCTCCTACGTGGGTGCAGGGGCCCAAGCACTTGGACCACCTTCTACTGCTTTCCCAGGTGCATTAGTAGGGAGCTGGATCAGAAGTGGAACAGCCGGGACACGAACCCGTGTCCGGACGGATGCTGGCATCGCAGGCTCAGCCCATGGCCCCACGCCGTCCCGGATCAGTTCCTACGTGCGCGGTATCCCCTCAGTTACCGAAAGCTTTTCCACGACGGCAGTTTTAACCTCTTATGGGTGGATGCACTGCAGGAACACACTGTGCTGAAAAGCTCGCTCAAGACAGGGAACGCTCCACGTCAGGACCACCCACCGTCCGCACACTCGGGCCACCCCCAGCCCGAGCTGCTTACGGGGTCCAGAGCCCTGTGGACGGCTTCCTGGGAGAGGGGGCGGGGCACACAGCTGGGGGTGGGGTCAGCACCGCCCACAAGCGGAGGCTCTGCAGGCAGCCGCAGGGTGGAGGCCCCGGAGCGCAGGCTGGGCCCACTCTGCAGGTGCACGGGGTGCACTGCGTGATGTGTTCAGGATGGCCCAGGGGAAACGGAGTTTCTCTGGTGCATGGCTTCACGGGTGCCACGCCCAGAAGTTGAAGCAAACCATTGGAGGAGCGGAAGGCCTCCATGCTCCGGACCCCCTGCTGTGTGGCGTCCCTGGTCTAGGGCTGCGGTGGGAGGGGCGGCAGCCGGCATGTAACGCTGCCTCTCTTACCTCCTGAAGTCAGGAGCTGGGTCCCTGACCGGCGGTGTTGAGGAGCCGCTGGGATTGGCGGACGTGCCGTGGAAAGGGCCCGCTTGTCCCCAGCAGCCGGCTGGATGCTGCACACGGCCAGCCCAGCGTCTCGAGACACAAATTCCAGGTGCCTGCCGCGGAGCCCCGGGGGTTGGGACCAGGACTACAAGCCCGGAGCAGACAGAGCGGGACCACGGCACCTGTGCGGGTCTGAAATCCACGAGCTCCTGGAAGCTCGCGTTGCAGGTTCTCTCGCTTGTAGACGAGGTGAGAGCAAGTGTTGAACGTGACATTCAGTCACAGATCGGCCCGTGGGGATGGAGCCCCAGCCTCTTCTGACAGCCCCCGGTGGGTGTGGTGGGAGCCGGAACCCGGACAGACAGCTGCCGTAGGTCACGTCTCTCGCATCGGAAGTTGTGAGGATAACGTCAAATTCTAAGGGTGTGCTTGGCTGTTACGGGAAGATAGCCACAGAAGGGGGCGGTGCAGCTGCAGCCTGCGCCCCGAGGCCTCCTCACAGGACCTGAGCCAGCCTGGGCCACCCAGCTGGCGTTTCTCAGGCCACGCTCCACGTCCTAGGCACAAAGGACGCTAGGCATGGACGCTGGTGTGGGTTTGCCATGAGACACGTCTGCGGGGTGGGCTTTGGAATCCTGAGCTGAGGGGCACAGCAGCCCCCATCTGTGCCACCCCAAGGGTCAGAGGGCGCCGGTGCCGTTAGCCAGCGCCGTGTGCACAGCGGGGCCCAAGGCGGCCGAATTTCCTTTGCGCGCCGTTTGCTCTATGCTGGAAATGATGGATCAGCTCAGGATACGGAAAGCCCGTGGCCACAGTGCCCCGGCCGGGGTGGGAGGTGCTTCCGTGTGCGCCGTCCGGCAAGCTGAGGGACGCTGCCTGAGTGTTTAGGAGACAAGGAGAGAGTCCAGCTCCTACACAGAACGGCAGCACAGGAGAGGAATGGCCCACACAGCGACCACGCTACCCAGTGGCGTCTCCTCTCCACGCGGACGGCTCCATTCCGCACAGCCACTGTCCCTGCTCTTTCTGACGCCGCCCGTGGCTTTCCCGGGGAAGCCAAGGCTTGTGCCATTTTCTGCTCCTTGCCCCCAAGTCCTCCCCCACTACCCGCCAAGCACCCACGTCCCGGCGTCCCTCAAACGCTGTCACCATTCCAAGAACGTCCCGGAGTCCCTCAAACGCTGTCGCCATTCCGAGAACGTGACCCAGGATACCCGAGCCCATGAGCGCAGCCTGGAGGTCGCAGAGGAAGGTCGCAGCCAGCGCGCGCTCTCCCTGCTTCCCAAGTTCTCTCTCCTGTAAGCGGCTCTGCCGCCTCACTCCCGCGGACGTCCACTGCGTGCCTGGTTCCGAGCTACACCCCGGGGTTGGGCCGGCGTGGCCCAGGCGAGGGGTGGGGTCGAACGGCTGGTGGTCCCTCCGGCCTCTCGGACAGCGTCTTTCTCTCCGACCGTGGAAACTTCGTTTCGGGATTCTGCTTCTGCTTTCGCACGGGGTAATTTCGTCTGCTCCAAAGCCTTTGGAGGAACAGCTGGAGGATGTGCCTGGAAGCCGTCACTAAAACAAAGCAGAATGCAAATCATTGGCAGCAGATCAATAATCCTAAATGGAATTTTTTATCTTTATCCTTTGAGAGAGTCTTATTCCGTAGGAGAGTCTGCCGCCGACATTTCTCAGCGCACCCTTTCCTGCGGCTCGATTCGAAATCTCCGTCTCCTCTGAGCCACCCTCGGCACTGTGGAGCCCGCTCTGCTTCCGGTCCCCTGTCCCTGCCTTGAACGGCGCCAAGTCGGGTGTCGCCGAACGCAGGCTTCGCCGTGAAGACCGCCCTGTAAGGAAAGGAAGTTAATTAGCTGTTAGAACAGAGCCGAGAGCTGAGGCTTCCACCTGCTATAGCAACGTCTAGGAGAGACTTACCTGGCCCAGGCTGCCAGAAACACCAGGGCTTGGCATGCCGGCGGCAGTCCCTCGGGACGCCCACACTGTTCGCGCTATCGGTGGAGCCCGTGGTCGGGAGCCCAGGTGTGCGGGCTGACTCCATCCTCTACTGCTACTGCTCGCTGTGGCCGTCAGCCGCGAGCGTGGCAGTGGAAGCCCTCGGCCCACACCAGGGAGTCCACCTTCCTGTGGATGGGGACCCTGGGCGGCGGGCGGTGGGCAGTGGCCTCACTGAGCTCGGCGGGATTCCGTCAGTCGCACTTCCACTGAATTTAAGTTCAGTCGCCGGCTCTCTCTGTGAGGAAACACTGCTGTAACATTTTCAGGGGCCGCGCTGTGGCGCAGCAGGTGAAAGCCCCGGCCTGCAGTGCCGGCATCCCACATGGGCGCCAGTTCTAGTCCCGGCCGCTCCACTTCCGATCCAGCTCTCTGCTATGGGAAAGCAGTAGAAGATGGCTCAAGTGCTTGGGCCCCTACACCTGGGTGGGAGGCCCTGAAGAAGCTCCTGGCTCCTGGCTTTGGATCGGCGCAGCTCCGGGTGTCGCAGCCATCTGGGGAGTGAACCAGTAGATGGAAGACCTCTCTCTCTCTTTTTCTCTCTCTCTCTCTTTCTCTCTCTCTGTCTCTACCTCTCTCTGTAACCCTGCCTTTCAAATAAATAAAAATGAATATTTAAAACAATTCCCAGTCTCCATACATGGTTTTTAAGATAAAATGGCAAAGTCGAGTGGGTTCAAAGAGCGGCATTAAGCGGCAGAGGTGGCTTGAGAATGCGGTGACTGTTTGAGGTCCCCAGCCAGCGGCTTGGGAATAACAAGAGGGGTTAGGCTGCTTTCCAAACGGGCTCCGACTGCCGCTCCTCCGCCTAGCTCTCCGCCACGTGTGTCCCCGCACACCGGGAGGCCACGTGTCCCCAGGCCAGGCCCCATGGCACGATTGGCTGTAGCCATGGCCACACCACCCCCGTGTACATCACAGGGGCCGATGAGAGAGCGAAGAAGCAACCAAACCAGCGGAAGAGTCCAAAGGCCTGGGGAGGTGGTGGCGACACCACTCAGGAGCCCAGGACACGGGGCGTCGGGTGGGTGGGAGGAGTCCCCGCGTGGACCCCGGCCTGGCCCGCCCCATGCTTCAGAACACAGGGGGAGTATCCTTGGTCCAAAATGCTGGGGACGAGGAGTGGCTCAGAGCTCACATCTGTCTGCACTGTGGGGTGTTTGCACGTCGACAAGGAGATGGCTTGGGAGTCTGACCCAAATCTAAACATGAATTTAACTTGCTTTTTCAAAGAAGATTGATACATTTACTTGAAAGCAGAATTACAGAGGGGGAGATAGATCTTCCATCTATGGGTTTACTCCCCAAACGGCCGCGACGGTTAGGGCTGGGCCATGCTGCCGGCAGGAGTCTCCTGCGTGGATGGCAGGGACCCACCCTGTGCAGGCCCGTCCTTGTCTTACTATCTCGGCGAGAACGTGCGCGGGGAGGAAGTGTGCAGGCGGTGGGGGGCGGGGGGAGGAAGTGTGCAGGGCGGTGGGGGGCGGGGGAAAGGAAGTGTGCAGGCGGTGGGGGTGGGGGAGGAAGTGTGCAGGCGGTGGGGGTGGGGGGAGGAAGTGTGCAGGGCGGTGGGGGGTGGGGGAAGGAAGTGTGCAGGGCGGTTGGGGGGCGGGGGAAGGAAGTGTGCAGGCGGTGGGGGGTGGGGGAGGAAGTGTGCAGGCGGTGGGGGGTGGGGGAAGGAAGTGTGCAGGGCGGTGGGGGGCGGGGGGAGGAAGTATGCAGGGCGGTGGGGGGCGGGGGGAGGAAGTGTGCAGGGCGGTGGGGGTGGGGGAAGGAAGTGTGCAGGGCGGTGGGGGGCGGGGGGAGGAAGTGTGCAGGCGGTGGGGGGTGGGGGAGGAAGTGTGCAGGGCGGTTGGGGGGTGGGGGGAGGAAGTGTGCAGGCGGTGGGGGGCGGGGGGGAGGAAGTGTGCAGGTGGTGGGGGATGGGGGGAGGAAGTGTGCAGGCGGTGGGGGGTGGGGAAGGAAGTGTGCAGGCGGTGGGGGTTGGGGAGGAAGTGTGCAGGGCGGTGGGGGGCGGGGGAAGGAAGTGTGCAGGCGGTGGGGGGCGGGGGAAGGAAGTATGCAGGTGGTGTACAGATGCGAATACCGAAGAAGCCGGCGGCCAGAACCGCGGGCGCTGAGTCATCCCAGCTGGGCTCTGGAGGGAGAGGTCGTTCGTTGGTGGACGTTTTCCCCTTTAAGGCGGGTGTGGTGACCCAGCACCTGGAACTGAGGCAACACCCAGAGCCGTGCGAGGCCCCCTGCACGTGAGCAGGCGTGCGCTGGCTCCGAGTCGCCTGATTGTCCCTGGCCTGTCCCTCGAGTGCCCAAGGCTCCTGCCCCTGCTCCTGCCTGTCCCCCGGGGCGTAGCAGCAGCGAGGCCTCCGACACTGTGTTCCAGCACGCTCTGTGCTCCGTAACTGTTTGGGCCGTTACCTCCGGAACCGAATTTGTAAAGAGCAGAACGACTCACATTTCACGCTGGGGCTGGGGCTGTGCTGCAGCTCCAGTCTCTGCCTGCGCCCCCCCCCCCCGCCCCGGCACCGTCCAGTCCTGGCCACTCTGCGTCCCACCCAGCTTCCTGCCGCTGCACACGCGAAGGCAGCAGAGGGTGGCCCGAGTGCTCGGGCCCTGCAGCTCTCCTGGGAGACTGGGGGCAGCCCTGGCCATTGCAGGCATTTGGGGAGTGCGCCAGAGGATGGAAGACCTCTTTCTGTCGCTCCCTCCCTCCCTCTCTCTCTTTGTATTCTGCCTTTCAAGTGAATAAATAAAAACTAAACATTTTTAAAATCTGCAGGGTAGCAGCCTTACATATGTGCATGGTCTCTTGGTGAATTCCTTCTGCACTGAGGTGTTAAGGACTGAAGCGTCCCCGGCTCCCACCCCCAGCTCATAGGTTGAAGCCTGAAGCCCCAGTGAGACTGCACTTGGGGACAGGGCCTGGGACAAGGCATAGAGCCCCCCCCCCACTGCCCCCGCCGGGGTCTGCACCTTCTCTTTCCCCCGGAGTTTCACTTATCCCTGTCAATCATGCTCCAGCCAGAGGCCACGCTGCCTCCTGTGTGCTGCGGTTGCTCTGTGTTACTGTGGCTCTCCGGACCTCACGCCGGGTCTGCACGTATGACAAAGTGTGCACTCACAGGAGCTGGCTTCGGGCACACACCAGGGCCTTGGAAGGTGACCCCAGCGGGTGGGCGCTGCTGTATGTAACAGGGATAAGTGACGTCCTAGGCACAGGGATGAGAAGAGACCCCGCACTGTGCTCACAGAGGAGAGAGGCCCGGCAGACGCAGGGAGAAGGCGGCTGTGCGGAGGCTGGGAGAGAGGCCTCCGCACCCAGAGCCGGGGGCGCCGCATCCGGGACCTGCAGCCCGCAGCTCGCGAGAGTGGACGCGTGCTCCCCGGCTGCCTGGCCGTGCTGCTTGCCGACGGGACACAGCCCTCGCCGACTGCTGCGAGCAGGGACAGACCGGGGCGAAGAAGCTTCCGGTTCAGATGGGAGAGGGGCACCTGGCACAGCGGCACAGGTGTGCGAGGCCGAGCCGGGCCGGGCATCGCCGCGCTAGGCATCAGCAGGACACTGAGCCCAGGGCACCGAGCCCGGCTGCTCTGGGGCCGGGGGGAGGGCGCAGGTCTCCGTCCCCTCCCTGCCTGCCTGTCGGCGCTGGTCGGGTGAAGAAGGGAGGCAGACGCACTGGAGAAGGGGCGAGGACCCCACAGCCCCTCAGCTTGGTGGACACCGTCCCAGAGCGCCACGTGGCTTCCCCGCTGACGTCTGGCTGCCAGCTGCATTACGAGGCAGCGTTAGTCCTTCCTGGTGCCGCTGCTAGCTGCGTTCTCCCAGGAGTCCACGGACGGAGCCCGTGTGAATGTAGACACACAGCCGCGTCCTGCTCTGCGGTGAGCACCCGTGCCACAGCCCTGCAGCAGCAGTGCAGGGAGGAGCGGTGTTGGCCCCAAGGCCTGCACTGTCCACAGCACTGTGCAGAAGTTCTGGCCGGTGGCGATGAGCGTGTCGTTATTCCCACACCCAGAGCCTCGGTTCCGATGACCCTGGGCGTCTACCGCGCCCTCCAGCCGGCGTGGCCTGGAGCTCCTTGTGGGGACCGTGGCAGGACGACTTGCGAGGGCTCACACCTACGGACAAGACGGCGCATCGCCCGTCGGGCCACGGGGACCGTTCTGCAGTTTGCTGAGTGCAGCCGAGGGCAGGTTCCTGAGAGCCACTGGCGGCCGACACCTGCCCTCTCCCTGCTGCTCTGGCACAGGCGTCTGCCCGCCCTGCGGCACGGCTTTGAGCCGGAGACGCCCCTTGCCCGCTCTCCGTGTGTTTACGTGCTCAGCGCTCGTTGCAAGTGCGTGGTCCGTGGTGCCGCTAGGAAGCCCGGCTTCTCCCAGTTGCTGCCTGAGAAGTGCCCCTGCTAAGCGCGCACTCGCCGGAAACGGCTGCTGTTTTGCTTGGCCTCACTGCTTCGTGTCGTGAGTGTCATTGGGCTAGCTAGTGCGGCACGTGTGCTGGTCACATTAGCAGCCAGCCCCCGTGCGATCCGTTTGTGGTCTCAGGCACCGTGGTCAGGTCAGTTGCTTAGTGGTTGTTGACGGGGTTGAGTGAGCAGACAGGTGACCGCCCACATGAGGGCCCCGGGGCCTCCCACCCTGCTGTTGGTGGGTTCAGCATGCTGGGCACTCTGTGCCAGGGCAGCCATGGCCTGGTGAGGCGCACCTGCCACTTTGACATGGGCAGGCAGGGGCCATGAGGACCCTTGCACGAGGCGCACAGCCCCCCAGCTTGCGGCAGGTGGAGCAGGAAGCGGCCCTCGTGCAGAGCCTGCGGCATTGAGACCACCGTCTGGCTCCTGCACGTGAGAACCATGGGCGAGCACGCTTCCCTGGTGGGCAGGGGCTCTCGGTGGTGCCACGTACTGCAGCAGGGAGGCCGGGGGGAGGCCTGGGGGAGGCCTGGGGGATGCCGTGCACTGCTGCCCGCACGCCGGGTGGCACAAGGCACCTGAAGCTGGACTCCCACCTGCATGTCCACCTGGCTGAAGGAGGCTGGAGAGGGGCTTCTGCAGGCCCCAGACCTGTCCCGAGGTCTTTCTCAGGGACACCTACGATGCCTTTAAGGCGACATCTGGAGTCTGGGTTCATCCTGTCCGCCATGTTGGCTGCAAGGCCGCCCTTCCGTGGGTGGGGGTGGGTCGCAGCCCAGCCGGGGGACGGTGTACAGTGCAGGTGCCACGTGGTGCCAAGTGCCCGGGCGCAGCCCTGAGGGAGATCCTGGCGCGGCTGCTCACCGTGAACACCAGGCAGAGGCCCACGGCGGAGTTCACAGGGACACTGTTGGTTCCGCCCCTGCCATGGTGACACCAAGGCGGACGAGGACAGTCACCCTGGTGGAGCCCCTGGGTGTTCCCCAGGACCCGGGAGCCAGGAAGGACCTTGCGGGCCTCAGCTTCCTGCCCAGCCCTGGGGCAGGGGGGACGCCAGGCCCTGGCCGCCACAGCCCGGGTTCCCTGCCGCGGTTCTCTCAGAGTGCCCGGCTCCACACTGGGAGGACAGTGCGTCACAGACCTCAGGCTCCTGCTCTGGCATCCGGGTCCTGCACTGGCCTGTCCCCCTGCTCAGCTGCCCTCCACACACACTGGAAGTCACCAGGCCAGAAGCCGGCAACTCCTCCCGGGGCTCCCATGTGGGTGGCAGGGAGCCAAGTTCTTGGGCCATCACCTGCTGCCTCCCACAGTGCGTGTCAGTAGGAAGCTGGAGTTGTGAGCTGTGCCGGGGCAGCCGGGGGCATCCGCACAGCTGCCCCGCACACCGCACCCTCTGGGCTGCTTGTAAACGGCCATGAGCTGTATTTGAAGGTTGCCATTCGCTGCTTACAAACGTGATGACATCTGTCAGAAACGCAGGACGCACACACACGGAAATATTTCGCTTCTCTTGACAAGTCTCTGGGGGGGACGCCAGTGCTCCTGCCACCCACGCGGGGCGCTAGGGAAGTCATCCTCGACTTTGTCAAACGCCACACACAGCGGGGAGAACGGAGTGCGGAGGAATCCTACTTGGGAGCTGTTTTGTGATTGGGCCGTAGGCGGCATGTGTGAACAGGTGCAAACGTCTTGCAAACTGAAGGGGAGAAAGTTTTGTGCCATCTTCCTAAAGAAGTCAGAGTCGCCGGAAATGTGTTTACCCTCCCGTTTTTCTGAATATTTATTTTATTTATTTAAGACAGAATGGCAGTGAGGGGCCAGCGCTGGGGCGTAGCCCGTCCCTGCTGGCTCCCACGGGGGCTCTGCCCCTCGGCGCACAGCTGCAGTGCCAGGAGCGAGCCCCGGTTGCGTCAGGGACAAAGCACATTTCGCACGGCTGAGCCTGCTGGGCTGCGGGTGATGAGTTAGGGGACAGGGGCCTGCGCCAGCCTCAGAGTGAGGACTTAAGGTATTAGTTTCTCATATTCGCAATGACTGCTTTGCTTATCAGCTGGGGCTTGAGCAGGCCGGGGGAGCACTCGTGGGATGCGCTGCTCCTTGTCACGACGCCCGAAGTGCAGGCCTGACTGCTCCTCCCTCCATCGGCACACGCCGCGGGGCCCTGAGGGCTGCTCTGACACACGTGGCCACAGGCTGACCACTGACACGCGTGGCCACAGGCTGACCACTGCACGGTGCCTCGGCCGAGTGGGACTGGAAGTGGCCCTGGCTGTGGGCTCCGTCCCCGTGTGCTCGGTTCTGTGTGGAGAAAGAAGTCAAATGCTATGCAAATATCGAGCGCCGGAGCAGGGAGGCCTCTGGGCTAAGCCTGCTGACCAGGGCTTTTTGGGAGAGCGGAATTCGGATTCGGCTGCTGTAAGCCTCTGGGGCAGAATCACAGGGTTGGGAGCCCCTACCGCGCCTCTGACGGTGCCCCTCCTCGGCCAGAAGACAGACATAACAGCTCAGCGTAGCGAGCCGAGTATCACACAGCAGCACCACCGCGGCTTAAGTGGAAAGAAACATAAAGATGAGATTCCTCACTGAAACACCCGCAAACTCTGACGCAGGGGACGTGCGCTCCTGCTGCGCCCTGCCTGGGTCCACAGACCCAGCCTCAGCCCTGGCCCTGCCGCCCTCAGGGGCTGGATTTCCCGCAGGATGACCCCACACCCCGACGCCACTGGGCAGATGGGGGCGCCACCCAGTGTGGCAACGGAGCCGCCTCCAGCCCGGAGTTCACAGCTTCTCTTTGATTCTCTTAGAAACGTTAGTGCAGGGTCACCTTGGTGCCCAGCACAAGTACAGAACCGGGCCCTCTGCTGGCGCCCTGCAGGTCTGAGAGTCGGCAACGCTCTGCGCCTCTGTGGCAGCTGGCCGTGCATCTGCTATGGGCCGGGTGCTGGGTGCAACCCTGGGATCCGCCCAAGGACACAGCACAGAGCACGGCTGGGACGCGTGCCTGGGGCATTTCCAAATAGCACTTGATGTGGGGTGAACGTGTGCCCTCGCTGTTTCTAGTCCCGGCTGCTCCACTTCCCATCCAGCTCTCTGCTGTGGCCTGGGAAAGCAGTGGAAGATGGCCCACGTCCTTGGGCCCCTGCACCCACGTGGGAGACCCGGAAGAAGCTCCTGGTCCTGGCTTCGGATGAGTGCAGCTCTGGCTGTTGCAAACATCTTGGGCCTGAACCAGCAGATGGAAGCTCCCCCACCCTGCCTCTGTGTAACTCTGTCAGCAAAAAATAAATAAACCTTCAAAAAAATACTGAGCCCTGGACACTCCTGCTGAGGGGAGCTCATGCTGGCTGCGGCCGGGGTGGGGTGACTGGAGGCTGTGAGGGAGGGGTCACCGTGTCCTCTGAGGCTGTGAGGGGGCTGTCACTGTGTCCTCAGGCTGTGAGGGAGGGGTCACCGTGTCCTCTGAGGCTGTGAGGGAGGGGTCACCATGTCCTCAGGCTGTGAGGGAGGGGTCACCGTGTCCTCAGGCTGTGAGGGGGGCGTCACCATGTTCTCTGAGGCTGTGAGGGAGGGGTCACTGTGTCCTCTGAGGCTGTGAGGGAGGGGTCACCATGTCCTCTCAGGCGTGTGGCTGGGTACACACTGAGCACCCATCATGCTCCCAGGGACCCTCCAGGTCACTGCCTCTGCTGAAGGGAGGGGCAGCCACCAGAGGAGACGTGGCTGTGAAGGCCACCAGGGCCACAGCACGTTACCAAGTTGGTGACAGTCTCAGGCAGGTGACATCTGCCCCAGAGGGTAACTGCTCCACCCCAGGCCTCCGACCGTGGACATGAAGTCATCTGTGGGTCAGGTCGGCTCGTGAGTCTCAGCATCTGTTAGTCAGGGTGAGAGTACGCAGGCTGCACCCCAGCTGTGTGACGTGGGGCTGCGGGGCTGTGACTGAGACAAACCCACAGACCCGAGGTCTGCTCTCCACACCCTGCACACCACAGCAAGGTGGGGCAGTGACTGTGTGCAGGTTGTGTGCCTGTGTGATGTGCGTGATGTATGCAAGTGTGTATGTGTGTGCATGTGTGTGCTTGTGTGTGATTTGTATGTGTGTATGCACGTGTGCATGTGTGTGCGTGTATGTGATATATGTGCTTGTGTGTGGTGTGTGGTGTGTGTGTATACATGTGCCTGTGTGTATATGTGGATGGATGTGCCTCTGTGTATGTGTGTGATATGTCTGATATATGATGTGTGTGACGTATGATGTGTGCCTGAGTGTATGCATGCGGTGTGTTTGGTTTGTGTGATATGTGCATGTGTGTATGCATGTGGTATGTGTATGTGTGTGCTTGTGTATGTGTGTGTATGCATGTGCCTGTGTGTATGTGTGTATGCATGTGTGTATGTGTGTATGCATGTGGTGTGTGTATGTAGTGGTGTGTGTACGCATGTGCTGTGTATGTGTGTGCTTATGTATGTGTGTGCATGCATATGCCTGTGTGTATGTGTGTGTGCATGTGGTGTGTGTATGTAGTGGTGTGTGTATGCATGTGCCTGTGTATGTGTGTGCCTGTGTGTGTATGTGTGTGCCTGTGTGTATGTGTGTATGCATGTGGTGTGTATGCGTGTGCCTGTGTGTATGTGTGTATGCATGTGGTGTGTATGTGTGTGCCTGTGTGTATATGTGTGTATGCATGTGCCTGTGTGTATGTGTGTATGCATGTGGTGTGTATGTGTGTGTGCCTGTGTATATGTGTGTATGTATGTGGTGTGTATGTGTGTGCCTGTGTGTATGTGTGTGTATGCATGTGGTGTGTGTATGTGTGTGCCTGTGTGTATGTGTGTATGCATGTGCTGTGTATGTGTGTGTGTGCATGTGTGTATGCGTGTGTACTGCCCCGTGGGTCTGCCCCAGGACCCAGTCCCCGCCCCCTCTCTCTGACGTCCCCCACGGGCACAGTCCTGTGCTTGTGCCTGGCTGCACTGAGCACCCTCTCTCATCCTCCTGGTGGGAAGCTGTCCCAGGGCCACACGCCATACTCAGCGTGTGTCACTCAGTGCTGAGGTTTTCTTCGGATTTTTACAAAATGTCATCCTACTTTGTGATTTTCTGAGACACAAAGGCTGCAGGAAGCGGAAGGATCTGGAGGTGCCTGTGAGGGCGGCACTGGGACCCGGGCCTGGAGCCCCGCTGGGCTGTGCAGCTCCTGACATCCGTGAGCCATGACACCACTGTGCGGTCCAGCTCCACCCCCAGGCTGTGACTGACATCCCGGGTGTCAGTGTGGGCAGAGACACAACCTTGAAGGGCGTGGCCAAGTCAGTCTTGCTCACAGTCCAACCTGGGCGGTGTCCTTACTGAGAGAGAAACTTCGGGCAGAGTCCCCGGGGACATGGGCCCAGAGAGATGACCCCGTAAGGGCACAGCAAGAAGACGTCACATACAAGTGCCGTAGCAAAGCCTTGGGGGACCCCAGCCCTGCCTGGTCTCAGACGTCCAGCCCCCAGAACCGGGCTGGGGATCCCTGCTGTTTGAGGTGCCCGCTGGCCACCTGTTAGCACCCTCGTCCTCACTAAGTGCTAAAGGCCAAGAGCTGTGCCGAGTGCAGCACTCCGGGTCCCGGGACGCCTCTGGCCCCGTGCCGGGCCATCCCCAACATGGCCCAGCTGGGGCCTCTACAAGGCCAGGGCGCCCCAGACTCCACAGTGCCCTGGGGTGAAAAGTGTCCCCCAGACTCACAGCCCCCAGAACCTGTGGACGGAGCTTCGTTTGGAAATAGGGTCTGTATCCGTGAATCGAGCTACAGGGTTGGGCTGGGCCTGACTCCCATAATGGGAGTCCTCGTCGGGAAAGGGAGGCAGAGCTGCGGGGGGCGGGGCAGCCAGGGCCTGGAAGAGCCGCTGAGGGAGCACGGCCCCGCCCACACCTGCTGTGACCCCCAGGGAGTCGGGGTCAGCGAGAAGCAGACCTGCAGCTCTCCAGGGCTGACTGTGCCCTGGGTGCACGCTCACCCTGGCCCTCCCCGCCCTCGCCAGGGGCGTGCCCACTCACTCGTGTGCAGCACACCCACAGACGGCCCCTCCTGCGTGTGGGGACTGAAGTTTGGAAGGGGAGTCACCTGAGCTGTCTGTGCCTAGCGTCCTGCCTCTGTGTGGCCTTCACCTGTGTGACATGACCTCTGGCCTCAACAGCCCAGGGCAGCTGCCTCCAAGTCAGCTGGGCCAGGTACGCACGTGGCCTCTGCTCTCACAGGGACGCGGTGGCCGCTCTGCTGGGCTCCAGGTTCCAGGTCCGGCTGCAGGTACCCGGGAGCCCTGAGTGGACGCGTCACAGCCTGGGTGGCTTCCTTCCGGAGCCAGACGCCCCCCCGCCCCCAGCAGCTGGAAGTGAAGTGACTCCTCTTGTTTGCAGCAGCAGAGCCTGACGGGGCCAAACAGGGATCGCGTCTCCTCCTCCTCGGCGCTGCAGGTGCAACCCTGGCGCATCCAGGTCACTGCACAGTCGGGGCCACCTTCCCAGGTGCTGAGTCTGTCCCGGAGCCGGCGACCCCCACAGCCCCCGTCTCCAGGTACCTCCCTGCCATGGGCCCCCAGGACGATGAGGGTCACGGCCCCTGTCCCCCAGGTCAGAAGTGGGGTCAGCGGGGTGGGCGTGTCCTTGGATGGGAAGAGGTGACACGGGGCTGCAGATCAGCTGACTGCTCAGTGGCTCCGGGGGACTGACCTTATACCCCTGGCTGTTTCTAGAACAAATGCCGGGTTCCTGGCCATGAGGCTTGCGGGCTTGTTTCCTTAAAATCCTTGGAGTCCGGGACCGTGCCGTGGCTCACTAGGTTAATCCTCCTCCTGTGGTGCCGGCATCACTTATGGGTACCAGTTCTAGTCCCGGTTGCTCCTCTTCCAGGCCAGCTCTCTGCTGTGGCCGGGAAGGCAGTGGAGGATGGCCCAAGTGGTTGGGCCCTGCACCCCATGGGAGACCAGGAGGAAGCACCTGGCTCCTGGCTTCGGATCGGCACAGCGTGCCATTTGGGGAGTGAACCAATGGAAGGAAGACCTTTCTCTGCCTCTCTCACTGTCTAACTCTACCTGTCAAATTAAAACAAAACAAAACAAAACAAAACAAAAGAAACAAAAACAACCTTCGGATCCACACCACGGTGGTGATCCACTCATTTCCAAAGATGCTGGCCGACTGCATCTCAAGGGAAAGATCGCGCTTCGGGACTGGAGAACGAGAACTGTCACGATGCAAAGGACGGCCACGCGGCCAGGTCGGAGTGAGCTCAGCCGAACTGCCTCCAGTGCTTTCCACGAAGAGAAGCCGGGGCCGCGGTGACACGCGTGAGACCCACCTGCCCAGGCCTCCGTGTCCACGAGCTTCCATCCGCGGCATTGCTGTGTCGAGGAGAGACGACGGCGTGTGGGGCGTGGGCCAGCAGGGCGCACGGCACGGGTGAACACGCGCTTGGGTATTTGCTGCTGGAAACTTCTGTTCGGGATGCCAGGGATGTTGTGGGCGGCCGCTAGCAGGCCTCTGCGTGGCCCCCAGCCCACAGCGCCGCTCCACTCGTGAGGACAAAGGGAGCGCAATGTAAGGGGAGTCAAAGATAAAAGAGATTCTGCCAGCAATGGAAGCAGAACAAAGCTCGCCCGCTTGGTGCCTGGGAACTTGGGCCGCGTCCCAGCTAACAAAATCGGGACTCTTGAATTCGGTCCTGGAGCCTGGGGCTGGCTTCAATGACATCCTCTGATGGGCCCCCGGGCAGCGGACCGGGCTCTGTGCTTTCCGTTTGGGCAGCCACGCAGCCACAATTAAGCTTGAACTTGGTGTCAGATCATTACAGGGCTCTGTGTGGGATGGAAGGTGAAACACGGCATGAAGAGGTTCGGGTGCACCCGCCAAGCCTGGCCCGAGGAATCCCGACGTGGGTGGCGCTCCTGGAGCCGGATCGCCCTGAGGTCCCGCCCCGCCACCCCCGAGAGGTAACCTGGGCTTCCGTTTGCGGGCTGCCCACACAGAAGCCAGCCCAGGTGACGGGTGGGCGTGCCTCCCCTCAGCCGGGCCATAGCCCCTGCAGGTCAGGGTGGAAGCAAGCTGCCCAGGGGTAGGCTGTCTGGGGTCGGCCGGCTCGGGCAGGGGACATGGCTGAGGCAGAGCCACGGGCCGTAGCCCCTGCAGGTCAGGGTGGAAGGGTTCCTACCTCCTCACCCCTTTCGGACTGTTCAGCCAGCCTTCCTTTTCCCTCTCTCTCTCTCTCTCAAAGATTTAATTGTTTATTTGAAAGTTGCAGTTACAGAGAGAGAGAGAGAGAGAAAGAAAGAGAGATCTTCCACCTGCTGGCTCACTCCCCAAATGGCCGCAATGGCCAGGGCTGGGCCAGCCTGAAGGCAGGAGCCAGGAACTTCTTCCAGGTGCAGGGGCCCAAGCACTTGGGTCACTTTCTACTGCCTTCAACTCGCACGTCAGCGGGGAGCAGGATCAGAAGTGAGGCAGCCGGGAGGGGCATCGCCCAGCGCCACACCTTTGCCGGGGACCGCGACTGCAACAGGCGGTCTACCATGCACGGTGTCACGCCGAATTCTGATGTGCAAAACCGGAGTGTGTGCCTTTGACCTGCAAATGTGGGAGGCTGGGCCTGCTGGGGGAACTGTGCCCCATGGATGTTTGGCAGGTTTCCGGGCCGGGAGGGGCCGCCCTGGTGAGCCCCCTCCTGGAAGTGCACGGACGGCAGCAAGGTGCGCGGGCAGTCGGCTCTGCCAGAGGCCGCCTGTGTGTTCCCATTCCCTGTGCTCAGAGCCATTTCCCACTGCAGGGAACACAGCAGACACAGCCCACGGCGTCACCGCCTGTCTCAGACATGGACGCAGACAAGTGTCTGCTACTGCTGGGCGATCTCAGTTCAATTCCTTTTGTCTGGTCGCATGAGGAAAATGTCCGCTTCGCCAAGGCAAAACCAAGCAGGCAAACGAACACACACTTTACGCTTGGCAAATGCGTCCCCGAGTCCATGTCTGGTGTCAAGGAAGGGGTGTTTTCTAATCAGCATAGCACGGAAACAAAGCAAGATAAATAAACAGGCAGCTTCAAGAGTTGTAGGGTGCTGCAGAGCTGAATTTAAACACACGTGACTGTCATAACTAATTCACGAGCAGGGCGCGCGAGTCCTGTACGGCAGGGCTGTGGGGCCAGCATGGCACCCGGATGGACGGAGTTGGACGAGGTTTGGGGAACAGAGCCAGCCTCTCCAGGAGTGAGGACTCCGTGGGGAGGGGCACAGCTGTGTGCAGGGGGCTGGCACTGGGTGGTGCCAGGGCTGCAGCAGGGACCTGCCCTTCTGGCCTGAGCCAGGCACCAAATCAAGGCTCGCCTCCCAGCAGTGGTGAGAGGGGCTGATGGGGAGCCAACCCAGCCCTGCGCAGAGCCTGGCAGGGCTGTAGTGGGGGCAGGGTGCTCTGTGCCCGCCGGCAGGTGCTCCTGGGCTCCCGTTGGCAAAGCCGTTTCTCATGCAAACCCTGCACGCAAGGACAGAGATTCAGCAAATGGGAAAATGGATGGGTGGGGGTGGCAGCACCAGCTCCTGAGAGATGGGAGGCCATGACCAGAGACAGAGACCGAGAGATGATTGAAGAGATGAGGCAGGTGATAGACAAATGGGATGAAGATGATCAACTGTGAACACAGCGTGCGCAGCTCAGCTTTGTGTGACTTAACTAAAGTGCATGAGAGGAGATCTTTGGACAACAAAGGGTTGATTTTGGTTTACATTTTGGAGGTTCACAGTTGAAGATCGAGAGGACCCAGTAGTCGGGTAGAGGCTGACTGTGGTGGGGCAGATGCGGAGGAAGGGTCATGTGGTGACCCAGGAAGCACACGTGGTGACCCAGGAAGTGCATGTGGTGACCCAGGAAGCAGAGGCTGCTGGGCCCAACTCAGCCTAGACAAGCAAACCTCTCTGGAGGGTCAACCCCCATAGGCCTCCCCCGGGACCTACAGACCTCCAGCAGGGCCTGCCTCCCGGGTGCTACAATTAGATCAACGATACACTCTTAACCTTTCAACCTTTAACATGGAGACTTCAGAGTTTGTGGGTAGCAGGTAACACTGTCTCTTGCAGCACCGGTTTGAGTCCTGGCTGCTCCACTTCTGATCCATCTCCCTGCTATGCGCCTGGGAAAACAGTGGAAGATGCCCACATCGTTGGGCCCCTGCATCCACAGGAGAGACCCAGATGAAGCTCCTGGCTCCTGGTTTTGGCCTGGCCCTGCCCTGGCCCTTGCGGCCATTTGGGGAGTGAACCAGCAGATGGAAGACCTCTCTCTTTCTCTCTCTCTGTAGCTCTGACTTTCAAGTGAGTAAACAAATCTTTAAATGACAAAAACAGACTTCAGAGTTTAAACAGCTACAAAGGACGCCAAGTCTTGTTTGATCTATAAGAGAGAGATAGATGACAGACACAGAGATCGTAGAAAGCAATACATTAATGGTGGATAAAGAGATACAGCGAGATATGGCGGCAAAGATAGATTATTGACAGATGATTGATTGATAGATGATTGACAGATTGCTTGGAGATACATGTATGTGGAGACATGCATGAGCTAGCACACACGTGTTTCCTTGCTCCGTCTATTGAGAGGGTTCTAGAAACACTGACCCCAGAAGCCACGTGCAGCACCTGTGTCCAGGCTACAAACTGAGCGTGGTGACAGGAAATGGGAAAGGTGGGACCCAGACGGGGCTAGGAAATGGACATGGGGGCCCATGCGGAGAGCGGCTGATGGCCAGGGCTGGCACAGCACATGACACTGGGCTGACCCAAGAGCCAAGCGATTGTCCATTTGGAGTCCATAGTGACGTCACTGATGGGAGATGATGCCGAGTCTGGGACAGATCCCAGGTGGTCCCCGTGGCCCCTCGTCCTGCACCGGTACGGCCGAGCTGCCCACAGCCTCAGCGGGGCTGTGCTGAGCGCTCTGCCTCCAAGATGACCAGGTGGGGACTGGAAACAGCAGAGCAATGGCCGTCCCTTGGCGTTCCACGGGATACCCGGCCACCATTCCTCGGGACTGCCGAGGGGGTCACAGAGGAGCTGGCGTGGGGATGGTCGTGGGCGGCAGCCGCAGGCAGAGCCTTGATGACGGCCGTGGTGTGGGGTCCTGAGTGGGACAGCTGGTGCGGCCCGAGCCCAGGCCAGTGCAGCGGATCCTGGTGGGTGCTGGTCTCCACGCACCCTTCAGCGACAGGCGCCGACAGCAGGGCAGGGCAGGGAGGCCTGGGACGGTCTCCGTGCCACCTTGGGACTTTGCGAGTCTGAGATGACCCCAGGGGAGACAGCGGGGTGTGCCCTCAGGTCTGCTCCGGGCCCCAGTGCCGGCTGGGGTTTCCCTCCGGGGCCGGTTCCCGGGGCTACTGTGCAGCCTGAGGGGGCTCCCTGGCATCCCCGGGCTGTGGAGGGAAGGGCAGGGTGGGCAGAGGTCCTCGGAGCCTTTCCTGATGGCTGCCTCCCCGCCGAGGGCCCTACCTGCGGCCTGACGGGCCCTGGAGCCGCCGGCGCTGTCCCACTCTCCGACACCATGGCATCTGGACATCTTATTTCCCCTGAAAACCCCCGAGCAGGAATCCCTCGAATCTCCTGCCATGCTGGCTTGGAAGCAGATGTCTTCTCTCGAGAGACTGAGCACTGGGCAGCGCCCCCGACAAGGCGGGGGCGTGAAGCAGCCCCCCTGGAACGGGTGGGGAGGCCGTGGGTCCCAGTACCTGGCACGGGGCTGCAGGGAACAATGGGCTCCCGGAGCTGACACGGGGCAGTAATGAGTGCGGGGGAGGGGAGCGCAGCCCCAGCTGCCGGGGGCTTTCTCGGGCCACATCCTCCTCCGGACACCATTATTGTGAGTGTCAGCGTCCGCGCGCGCGCGGCGGAACGGCCAGGGGCGAGCGCCACGGGCGTCCTCGGGGACAGCCTGCCTTTCTCCCCGAGTGACTCTTCATTATTCAGGCATTGTGATGCTCGCCTTTATTTGTGTAAAGATTAAATTGCACATGATTTCTAATGTTTCTGCTCCTCCAACTGTCATAGGTCGGTGACCTTCATGCACGCGAGATAATAGATACATCGGCTGCCGCTCCAGCCGCCGCTGCGCCTCCACAGCTCAGCACTCCCCTATTGTTAGGAGTCGAAAGCAATTAGATAAAAATACAAGACGAGGCACCTGCAGAATTTCATAGACGTCCGTGTGGGACTGGATGGCGGCCGGGGTCTGCGTTACCATCCGAGGGGACGGCGAGGACCGGAAGCCCACGTGGGGAGCCGGACTGCCCATGTCCATGTGGCGGAGTTGTGGCTGGGCAGCGCTCGGTGCCTCGGGGCTCCCAGCCCTGCGTGTGAGTGTGAGTGTGAGTGTGTGTGAGTGTGTGTTTGAGTGTGTGTGTGAGTGTGTGTGTGAGTGTGCATGTGTGTGTGTGGGTGGGTGCCCCCTCTGGTTCTCTCTGGTGCCGCCTGGGCTCTCCCTGTGGACTTGGGGATTTGAGGTGCATTTGGGAAACCCATCCTGGGAAAAAAGTGGAACAGAAAAGCGGTTGGTTCTCCCATCCTTTGAGCAGCTGCTCGAATGACAGGGGTCTTTCTCTCTCTGTTTCGGGAGAATTATACTAAGAGGCCACACCTCTCAAAGTTCACCTGGAAGCCAGTTTCTAGCTGGGCGATGTTACTGAACCAGGTTGGTCTTCAGTACGCTCTGCCAGCATTTTTCCCACCCTGTTTGACCCCAAGAGCAACAAGAACCGCTCTGAGCCTGACCAAAAGCCCCTGTGGCTGACCTTGGATCCAAGTCGTCTGGAACTTCCGCCAGCTGCCCCAGGGTCTCCCTGCTGGGGGCCACACCTGCTCCCCAAGGAAGGCTCTGCAGGTGCCTGTGCTCACACCACACCCTGTTGTAAAAAGCTTTATTTATTTAATTCAAAAGTCAGAGCTGTACAGAGTGAGGTGCAAAAAGACACCTTCCATCCACTGGTTCACTCCCCAGATGGTCACAATAGCCAGGGCTGAGCCAGGACAAAGCCAGGAGCCAGGAGCTTCATCCGTGTCTCTCATGTGGATGCAGGGGTCCAGATGTTTAGGCCATCTTCCACGGCTTTCTCCAGGCACTTTAGCAGGGAGCTGGATCGGAAGTGGAGCGGCTGGGACACACATGAACCGGCGCCCATATGGGATCCTGGCATCACAGGTGGCGGCTTTACCTGCTGTGCTACAAAGCCAGCCCCAATTATGTTCATGTTTGTCACCACCTGCAGGTGCATCACCCAGCTCAGAGTCCCACCTCCGTCATGGGCCTCCCGTATCCCCGGCTTCTTGCAGTGACGGGGTTTGGAGCTCCTCGTGCAGCTGGGGGCCCTGGTGAGAAGGATTGGGGTTCCAGTGCTGCTGTCTCACCTCCCAGTGCAGGGGACAACACAGCCAAAGCTCAGCGCCGCCCACGGTTAGCAGCTCACAGACTCACTCCCCCCCTCACTGCACCTGCCAGCCTCCCAGGGGAGGAGGGCTGAGTCCCGCCCTTGCCGGTTTTGCCTTTGTGAGTGAGCACAGCCAGGGCACAGCTTCACGCTCTCCACGTGCCGGCTCTGGGGGCTGAGCCCGCTGGGAAGCAGACGCCGAGGCCCAGCGGAGAGGGCAGCAGCCTGGAAGCACATGGACTGCAGCCCTGGGCCGGGCCTTGCTGCAGAATCCCATGGGCGCTGCGCCCGAGTGGCTGAGTTTGGTCTTCTGGGAAGTCCCTGCAGGTGCTCAGAGAGAAAAGGGCCATCGCAGATGGGCGGGGCCGGGCGAACAGCAGGTGCACAGGGCAGCCCAGAACGGGGGCACAGTGGCCCGTGCGTCCCGTCCGGCAGGCCCTCACCCCTGCACAGGCTGACGGACTGGGGACCTGGGACCACTCCCCTGCAGACACAGGCCTGCGAAAGAGGATTCGGCGCTGAGTTACGGCCTCGTCTCCCAGCTGGGATCTCACGGCGGAGTTTGCAGAGAAACTGGTACCTGGGACCGCGCCTGTTCCCGGCCTCGCTCACGTCCGGGTGGCAGGGGCACAGAGCCCCAGGCCCGACTCCCTCTGCAGAACTCCAGGGCTCTCAGGGCGCGGCTCTGCCTTCCTTCTCTGTCCTGATGTTTCCAGACCAGGTACATTTCCTTAACTGACGTGCAAAGCAGCTCTAGAAAAAAAAAAAAAAAAAAAAACAAAGGTGCAGGCGCCCGGCACACACTTGCAGGACCACGCAGCCCTGGTCCTGGGCTTTGAGGCTTCTCCCTGCCCACCCGAGGCAGAACTGGCACGGCCGAATGTTCTGGAATCTCCTGACCAGAGCTCTTATCCCAGGCACCCCACACAGGCGCTGCTCTGCACTGGGCCCATTTCTCTCTAGAACTCCACGTGAGCAATTTTGATGACACGCACAGTTTTGAACTTTGGTTAGCTGTGGCTTCTGAGATGCACTGCCCCTTGGAAGGAGACCAAGCCTTGTGGGGATGGAAGACTTTGGAGCAAGATAAATGTGAAGCAGCTGAGCCCTGGCCCCATGCAGCCAAGTTCCCTCAGCACCTGTGTGCCCTCTGTGCACACCGCAGACGCCCGGCCAGCCACCCCGGGCTCCCTGGGCTCCCTCCCTCCAGGAGCTCGGTGAGAAGGGGACCCCACCTCCCACCTGTACGCACCCTGCACCGCTTCATCCAGCCACACAACTCAGTTGTCGCTCATAGTGGAAAACTTCAAAATTATTTTTTTAAAAAAAGCATCCTGCTAACTTTTTCCAACCATTTCCCTAAGTGAAGTTAAATCCAGTAGCACATTAAACAGGTTCGACAAGTGTCTATTATGAACCCGACACTTGGTTTTACGGAATTACACCCACAGATACATGTGTGTGCCTGCAGGTGTGCATATGTGCGTGTGTGTCTGCAGGTGTGTTTGTGCGCATCTGCCCACAGGTGTGTATATGTGGGCACATGTGTGCATGTGTGTGTGTGCCTGCAGGTGCCTGTGTGCAGGTGTGTGTGTCTGCAGGTGTGTGTGTGCATCAGCCTGAAGGTGTGTATATGTGGGCACGTGTGTGCATGTGTGTGTGCCTGCAGATGTGCATACGTGCATGTGTGTCTGCAGGTGTGTGCATCTGCCTCCAGGTGTGTATATGTGTGCATGTGTGTGCATGCATGTATGTGCCTGCAGGTCCCTGTGTGCATGTGTGTGCATGAGCCTTAGTGCAGGTGTGTGTATGTCTGCAGGTGTGTGTACATGTGTACATGTGCCTGCAGGTGTGTGTCCATGCATGTGTGTGTCTGCAGGTGCATGTGTGTGCAAGTGCCTGTGTCAGCAGGTGCATGTGTGTACATGTGTGCATGTGCCTGCAGATGTGTGCATGTTTGCATGTGTGTGCATCTGCCTGCAGGTATGTGTGTGTGTCTGGAGGTGCATATGCCTACAGGTGCTTGTGTGTGCACGTGTGTGCATGTGTGTGCATGTGCCTGCAGGTAATTGTGTGTGCTCGTGTGTGCATGTTTGCCTGCAGGTGCTTGTGTGTGTAAATGTTTGTGCACATGCCTGCAGGTGCATGTGTGCCCATGTGCGTCTGTGCCTGCAGGTGCATGTGTGTGCACGTGTGTGAGTTGCCTGCAGGTGCGTGTGTGCACGCGTGTGCTTGCCTGCCTCCCTCTGATTGATCTGTCTCCCTTTGCCGGGTCTCAGATCCGTAAGATACCCGTCTGCACTATGATTGCTCCGAGCTTACTTCATTACCATCTATCATCCAGTTCAGAGTCAAACGGATCAATTAAAGACCAAAAAATAAAAGCAGAGGAGCGGCTAACTGCCTTCCTTCCTGGTGAATCACACGCAGCCAATCCCCGGTCCCGTAATTAAACAGCGTGCAGCCGGCACCGACCTCTGCCGATCAGTCATATCCATCTGCAGCCTTTGTTTGGGCTCCGGCGGCCCCTCCCCGCCACCGCCGCCCTGTTTATCGTGGTCTCCTGAAAGCCCAGGGCCCACAGGTCAGAGCGCGGCGTTTTGATGGATTATGGGATTGTAACTGTCCCTGGCAGTTGACAGCTTTTATTGGCTAGGAGGATGAGCCTGTAAACCTTTATATAATTATTGTATTAAAGGCACGGTGCCTCTGTGTTGCTGGCGCTTGTTCAGGGATCAATGTGAAGATAATTTCAAAAATGAATAGTAAGTATTGATCGCCGTGCGGCGCAGCCGTATCGGTAGCGGGGGCCGAGGGCGGCGGATTATAACTTCTGTGTCATTCACGATGATATGATGTGCGTTGCCGGGGAGCAATTTAAACAAAGGGCTGATTTAATTCACAGTGGATTTTTGTCGTGTGATGGGTAATAAATCACAATCTATGTAATTTTTAGAAATGAACACATGTTGGCAGTAGTTGAGGGCAGTTCCTGGGAGATCTGAAAATGACCAGGGAGGGGACGCACCCGCCCGCGGCCCCCCTGAATGATTGGCCTGCGCTTGGTTCTGGCATTCACATGACCTTGGGGTCCCTGCTGGCAGCTGCTGGTTAATTTTCTTCGCTGAGGACACAGTTTAACTTTCTATCTGTCTGCCAATTACCTGACATTTTCAACTTATCACCTTCTATTTTTTAAATGATTGGAGGCACATCCACATTTTGACATTTTTTTTAAAGCCAGCGTCGGTTGCATCTGCAGCCGCGGCGCCTGTCACCCCGCCGCAGAGTCCCGTCTTCTCCTACCGAGAATTAACACCATTTACACAACCACAGAGGGAGGACGCAGGCCTGCTTGCTGCCATGTCCAGCACACCCTGGCTCCGCGGCTGAGTCCTGGCGCGGGACCCGAGAGCCGAGCCTCCCAGACAGCCCCCGGGGACAGGGCACACGCACCCCGGGGCTTGCTGGCCAGGGCTTCGCTCAGGAAAAACGAATCACGGTCAGGAAGCCACTGAGCACTGTCGGTGCCACGAGCGGGCTGATCAGCCTCCCTGGGAACAGAGACGGAAGCCAGCGGCATGAATTATGACTTGCTGACTTCAGCTCTGCGACACGGCGGCATATTTCCCATGCATTAATTTCAGAGGGATTCTCCATATGTCAAGGATATTTTGTGCAGATCTGTAGGAAAGAGTATTAAAGGATCAGGAAACTGAAAATAGGCTCCCGCTGGGTCTGTGAGAGGCGTGAGCTCCCCTCCTCCACGCTGATGCTCAGATGGGGGCCAAGCAGCCACACCCTACATTCTGGGGCCCCGGACTGCTTCCCCGTGGGCCGGTCCCCTGTGGGCTGGTCCCCTGTGGGCTGGCCCCCGTGGGCTGGTCCCCTGTGGGCTGGTCCCCCGTGGGCTGCTTCCTTGTGGGCTGGTCCCCCGTGGGCTGGTCCCTGTGGACTGGTCCCCGTGGGCTGGTCCCCTGTGGGCTGGTCCCCTGTGGGCCGGTCCCCCGTGGGCTGCTTCCCTGTGGGCTGGTCCCCTGTGGGCTGCTTCCCCTTGGGCTGGTCCCCCGTGGGCTGGTCCCCTGTGGGCCGGTCCCCCATGGACTGCTTCCCTGTGGGCTGGTCCCCTGTGGGCTGGTCCTCTGTGGGCTGGTCCCCCGTGGGCTGGTCCCCTGGGGGCTGGTCCTCTGTGGGGCTGGTCCCCATATGGTTGGTCCCCTGTGGGGTTGGTCCCCTGTGGGGTTGGTCCTCTCTGGGGCTGGTCCCCCCTGTTAAAACATAGTACAGTTGGACCCAGTGCCCCTAGGCCCCAGTAAAGGAAGACCGCTTCCAGCCAAGGTCAAGGTCGACACTAACCAAGTCAGACTGGACACACGGCCCAGTCGCTGGAGTTTTCCTGGCCTTGGCTCCCTGAGAGTCTCAGCCCCAACGCGGAGCTCAGGGCCCTTAGCCCTGGGGAGCCGACGGGAGACAGCGCGTGAGCCGTCACTCTCGGGCTCTTAGCTGGGTTGTGCCTGCTGCTCACGCATCTTGCCTGTTCTCCACGAGAACCCAGTCTTCTCGCCGGCCAGCTCTCCATCAGCACCACCCACCTCGGTGTAGACCGGGAGCCGTGAGGCTCTGTGGAAGGATTCGCTCCCGTGAGGCCTGCTCCCGCACACGATGCTGCCCTGTGCCAGCCCCTCCCGGGCCCCCACATCTCCCAAGGCTGCCTCCCTCCCTCTCACCCTGTGCACAGCCCTTTAGCCACCTCTGTCTGTCCTGTTCAACTTTCCGAGCCTCGTGGTGAGAGCCTTGCCCAGCCCAGGCTGTCACGGCCTAATTACCCATGGGGGAGCTCGGCGTCACCCCCGCGGCCGTCGTGGGCACACGTCCTGCCAGTGTTCAGCCTGCACGCTGCCCTTCCCTGCACACGGCTCCCGCCCACCGAACCCCTCCCAGATCTACACACACACACACACACACACAGACATATACATATGTGAAAGTTACGGGGGGTGGGGGGGACTGGGCCAGGCTGAAGCCAGGATCCAGGAGCTTCACCTGGGTCTCCCATGTGGGTGCAGGAGCCCAAAGACTTGGGTCATCCTCCACTGCTTTCCCAGGCCATTAGAAAGGGAGCTGGATCGGAGGTGCAGCAGCCGGGACTTGAACCGGTGGCCAGATGGGATGCCGATGCTGCAGGCTGAGGCTTTACCCACGGCGCCGCAACTGCCCCGAGTTTCCTCTGATTCTGACGTGAGTCCAGACTGTCTCTCCTGAGACCACTGACGGAAGCCGGCGCCGTGGACCTGCACCACGTGCTGGGCCCGAGCTGCAGGCTGCAGGCACACAGTGGAGGAGGTGGGGCCCGGGCTGTGAGGAGCTCCTGGCCCAGACGCTGAGCACCATGGCGCCCGCCCAGACTCTGCGGGCGGAGGGCTGCATGTGCCACGTGGTGACCACCCTCCCTGCTCCCGAGAAAGCCAGGGGTTGTCAGGGAGACTGCCTGGGGGAGGAGGAAGAGGCCGCGAGAGGGGCTCCCTGGGCAACAGAGCCTGGGCTTGGTCCAGGGGACAAACTGTGTGCAAGTGTGAACCAGAAGCAGCTGTGGGCGAGGGGCGAGAAGTGCAAAGAGGGAACGTGAAGCCAGGCTGGAGCGTGTACGCCCAGGCCGGATCGGAGCACGTGAGCCCAGGCGGAGCGTGTGACAACGTGGTCATAACTTTAGCGACAAGGGCTACTTTTATTCTCACGTCTCCATATTCCAGTGTTCTGATGAATTATCTGTTTAATAGCCTCCCAAGCAATCATTTTGGAAAGTTATACCAATAAAATACTATGGTCTCAATTTTCCCCAATTTAAGGCCTCATTACCTCCCGTAATATCCATGGTACCGCACTGTACTTAAAACCCAGCGCGCGCTGCATGAGGAAGACGCCTTTCAAGCCGGGCTGCCCGACGTTGTCGGAGTTTGATTTCCAATGCTACTGGGAGCAGATTTTCCAACCTGAACGTGATGGTTCCTCTTTAAGTCAGAGATGTGAGCTCCGTGAAAAGCACTGTGTGTGCGGTCCAGGTGGCTTGGTTTCCGTTTCAGTAGATTCCTGGAATTCTATCCTGGAAGAGGGTGGAACACTAGGGCCTCTGACGCACAGCATTTATTTAATGTCAACAATGACCGTAAATGGAAAGAAAATGGCGTCCAAATCCTCCGATGGCGTGGGTGAATGAAGTTCTGAGCACGAACACCTGTGTTGCTCCTGCAGATGGCTGGTGTCACTGACGCCCTCTATGTGGCATCGGGGATTCAAGCGTCAGCATCCCCTGTCTTGAGTGAGGGTGTCACAGAGAACTTACCCTGCTGCTGTGGTCCCCAGCACAGGAGCAGCCCCTACCACTCGCCGCTCCCGGGTGAGCCAGAGCCCGCCTCCGCCGCTCACACAGGAGCTTGAGGGGCCCGGGGGCAGGAGTGCACCTGGGGGGGCGCCTACCTGGCCGGCAGGAAGCGGAGAAGGGCGGGCTTGGCGCAGCAGCCAGCATGCTTGTTGGGACACCCGCATTTCTCATGGGAGCACCAGGGTTCAAGTCCAGCTCTGCCCCTGGTTCCAGCTTCCTGCAATGCCGCGAGGAACCAGCTGATGGCTCAGATACGTGAATTCCTGCCACCCACGTGGGTCACTCAAGTTGGATTCCTGGCCTCCGATGACTCCCTGGCCGAGCTCTGGCTGTTGCGGGCATTTGAGGAGTGAACAAGTGGATGGGAGAGTCTCTCTCTCTCATCCCAGTATCCCCTCCTCCAGCTGCCTTCAACTAATAAAGGAAAGAAAATTTTAAATGCTATTCTCACAAAGGAAGAGAGAGAAGAGGAGGGTGAGGTGACACACCCTCATGGCCCGGTGACCCCCAGCGGGCTCACCACCCCTGACGCTCCCGCACCCGGGATCGACCCGGCACGTTGGACACGCAAGCCACCTCAGTGCCTGCCCCCTGGGTCTCAGTGTGTGCCTGCCACTGGCGATGTGTCCACGCCACAGCCTGAGGTCACATGGCTCCGGGTGGTGGGGTGGGGAGAGTCCACCTCTGGTTCCTCACCCATGGCTAGCGCCAGTGGCCGTTCCGCTGAGCGGCGACGCGCAGCACTTGCCAGGTGGGGGGCCCCGGCCGCAGGGCCCTCGTCTGTGTCTCTGTCCAGCTGTGGAGACCTCTGCCCCCGTGTGGGAGAACAGACAGCAGCCAGACTGCCTTACGTTTGCAAGAGGTGGGGTGTGTTTAATTTTTATCCACACAGAGCAGCGGCTTCTGAGGAACTTGAACCTGGCCCGCGTCCTGCACTCCCGCAAAGAGAAAAAGTAGAGAAATCCGCCTCCTCCCACTGGGTTCCACAAGCCCAAGGGTGCCCCCTGCCGAGCTGGGACCAGGCAGGCTCAGGCCCCCAGGATCCTGCTGTGCAGTGGCCCCACAAGGGCTGGCGGACAGAGGCTCCGTCTGCAGACGAAGCTCAGCTTCCCCCTCCCCAGGCCCTGTGTGCATGTGAGCAGACACACGTGCGATCCCTGTGTGCATGTGAACGCCATGTATGTGTGTGAGCAGGCACATGTGTGATCCCTGTGTGCATGTGAATGCCGTACATGCATGTGAGCAGACACATGTGTGATTCCTGTGTGCATGTGAACATCATGCATGTGTGTGAGCATGCACATGTGTGATCCCTGTGTGCATGTGAATGCCATACATGCATGTGAGTAGACACACGTGTGATTACTGTGTGCATGTGAACGTCATGTATGTGTGAGAGCAGGCACACGTGCGATCCCTGCTTCTGAACGCCATGCATGTGTGTGAGCAGGCACATGTGTGATCCCTGTGTGCATGTGAACGCCATGCATACATGTGAGCGGACACATGTGTGATCCCTGCTTCTGAATGTCATGCATACATGTGAGCAGACACACGTGTGATTCCTGCTTCTGAACGCCATGCATGTGTGTGAGCAGGCACATATGTGATCCCTGTGCACATGTGAATGCCATGTATGTGTGTGAGCAGGCACATGTGTGACCCCTGTGCACATGTGAATGGCATGGGTGCATATGAGCGGTCACATGTGTGAAACCTGCTTCTGACGCCATGTATGTGTGTGAGCAGGCACACGTGTGATCACTGCTGGTGAGATGCCATGTGTGTGAGTGAATAGGCGCACATGTGACCCCTGTGCGTGTGAGGAGGCACATGTGTGATCCCTGCTTGTGAAACGGTCTGTGTGTGTGAGAGCAGGCACATGTGTGAGCCTGCGTGTGTGGGGGGCACACATGATTCCCCTGCTTGTTTGTGTTAGTGGATAGGGTCAGAGATGCGGATAAATCAATGTATCCGACGATTCTAAAATAATTACTATTGATCCATGGAGGCCCGGCATTCTTGCCTTTATATTTGAATATTGATATATATGACACCCCAGACATCCAGCATCTTTGAAGTAAAACGATAATGACACCTTCTAAAAATACCCGGCTCCGGTGCGCTGCCCATGCGCTGGCCTCTGTGTCTCCGTGTCCTCTGCTCTGGGGCGTCCGCCGTGGCTCAGGGTGGACGCCTCTGCAGAGCGCAGGGCACTTCGCAAGCCACGGCTCCAGCTAGAAATGTGCGAGTCATTCGAATAGGACAGCTTGGGGGGCCGGGGGGCTTGCAGGGGACCCTGTGCTTTGGGTGGGTAGGGCCGGGGTAGCAGAGGCGTCTCCGGGACCCGCCTGTTGGCGGAGCTGTGGTCTGCACAGCAGGGGCCCTGCTGCCCTGTGCCCCGAGGGGACGCCGAGGACAAAGCCCCTCATCTCACCCGCTGCAGGGACGCAGGCTCTCAGGGCTCGCGATGTCTGGGGAGAACTGAGGGGATCTGGGTGTGCAAGGGGAGACCCCTGTCACGGGTGAGTCACAGAGAATTTTGGGACTTCCAGTAAGTGAGCAGTGGCAGCACCCCGGGCTTCAGGACCGACAGCTGAATGCGGAGAAAGCCGTGTGCTTGCTGAGTGATGACCACGGTGAGCCACACTGCCCCTCCCTCCCGGGGGAGGCGCTGGTGGGGGGTGACGGAGGTGAGCTGTGCCTGTGCTGCTTCCGGCTGCCCTCGTGGGGGGAGCCAGAGCGTCCAGTGCTGGACTGCGATGGGTAGAGCATGGCACAGCTGCAGAGCCCCTGGGGGCCGGGGCAGCCGCCCTCGGGGCCTGGACAGGAGCCCTGCGTTTGGGAAGGAGCGAGCGAGCGACACTCCACAGGAGAGAGGAGCGCTGGTCTCGGGGAGCAGGGCTGGGCTGAGCGGGGCCACGGACGGCGCAGAAAATGAGCCGGTGGAAGTGGCGACCAAGTCCGGTGACCGACGGGTTGGAAACGGGTCACAGACGTTGCTGACTAGTTAGAATGGTTCGCAGTGAGGGGCAGAGCAGTCGGAAATGACTCAATATTCCTATTGGCAGGGGACATTTGTGGGGGGATATATGTATTCGCTTTAATTTTATGTTTGTTTCCCAAACTTCTGAGTACGGGGATGGAGTCGTGGCTCAGTGGGTTGTCACTGCCTGCGGCGCCGGCGTCCCATGTAGCTCATGCCCCAGATGCCCTGCTTCTGATCCTGCTCCCTGCTGATGCACTGGGCATGGCAGCAGAAGCCGGCCCTGCCACCCACACGGGAGACCGGTCGGGGTCCCTGTTCCACTTCCGGCTGGCCCAGCCCGATGGCTGCAGCCATCTGGAGCATGAACCAGGGCACGGAAGACCTCTCTCTCTCTGCCTCTCCCTCCCTTCCTCGGTAACTCGGTCTTTCAGATAAATAAATTCTTTAAAAAAATTTCTGATTATGCAATGAACACACTGTGACACAAAACCAAGAAATCCAAGATACAAATAACTACAACCACAGCTCTGAGAGATAGGCAAACGCTTTTACCATTGTTCTGGTATATTCCCTCGGTGTTACGTATTTGGCTGTCTACACGGGAGCTGTGTGCATGGCGTCTGACACACAGTAGGGCCCACTCAACCCCCACCACACACTCCCTTCACAGAACCTGCGGTCACGTGGCTGATGTGGAACCTGTTGGCTTTAAACACACGGGCAGCTTCTCACACGCCATTTGGGATCCCACAATAATTCACGATGTTTTCATCATGCTTTGTCGTCAGAGACTTCAGGTCATTAGAGCTTTCCCCACTCCGTAAGGACGCTGGCACTCTCTACGCTTGTCCAGAGTGAATGGAAACTCACCGTAGCCCATGCTGAGGTCCAGGGTTCGAGAACGTTCTGCATGACGCTGTCCGGCAGGCAGGGAGAAACGGATCGGCCGCTTCAGAAAACGACTGAAAAACAGCCCTGCAGCTCCTGTTCCTCTCATCTCTGTCCCTGCCACTTCCTAGGCAACCCCAGGGAAGCCTGGCGGCCGGCACTTACATACAGCCTGGTCAGACAGGAGAATGAAGACAGAACACACGTGTGCAGACGAGGAGGCGTGAGGATAGGACACGAATGTGCAGACGGGAGGAGGGAGGACAGGACACACGTGTGCAGACGGGGAATGAAGACAGGACACACATGTGCAGACGGGGAAGAGGGAGGACAGGACACGCGTGTGCAGATGGGGAGTGAGGACAGGACACACGTGTGCAGACGGGGAATGAAGACAGGACACACATGTGCAGACGGGGAGGAGGGAGGACAGGACACATGTGTGCAGACGGGGAGCAAGGACAGGATACGCGTGTGCAGACGGGGAGTGAGAACAGGGCACGCGTGGTGGGTGTAAGGAGACACAGGAAGTGTGGAGGCAGTGAGGACTTCCCACAGGGACGCGGGGGCCACTTCCTCTCAGAAGCAGGAGGCACTGCCCTGGGCTGGGAGGTGTGAGGTGGGGTCATAGTGGAGGCCAGGGTGACGCTGCCCACGGAGGAGTGGAATGAGGAGAGGCAGCGACTTCAGGATACAACCAGAGGGTTGTGGACTCATGCGTGTCCGAGCGTGGGGCCCGCAGGGCATCGCCCCCACGGGGTGGGCTGATTTCTGAGGCGTGTTGTGGAGACAGCCTGTCTGCAGATGGACCAAGAGCAGCCTGTGCTTGGCACGCAGGTGCGTTCCAGGGAAGTGTGCGCCGTGCAGGCTGAGCCCGGGCGAGGCGCGGAAGGCAGCCGCGGTGCAGGCTGGGCGCACACACCCTCTCCCGCACGGCGTGTGTCTTACATGAGGAGCGAGCTCGCTGCCGCAAGCCCTGACCAGGCTGATTGTGTTTCAAACAGCTCAGCTCACGGAGAATTCCCTTCCGCTGGTGGCAAGAGCTGGCATTCATTAATTTTCCTTTCTATTATTGGCTATAGACTTTCCCTAGCATCTTCTTCATCCATCACCTCCCTGTTGAAACCAATACCGGAGCTGTGTGTAACTCGTGTGGACTGTGGGACCCCTGTGCAGTAACGCGAGCGCGTCTGAGACTGGGCAGCCTCCCGGGAGGTCGCCAGGCAGGCGTCCCACCTGGGCACACGCCTGTAACAGGTGACACACCTGGGCAGACTCAGCGGGGAGCTGCTACCAGGAGCCAGACCGGCAGGGGCCCTACCTGTGTCCCTGCAGCCTCCCTGTGGTGGGCGCCCGGCCACACCCTGCTCAGCCTCCCCATCGCGGTTCTACCTCGGTTAGACTCCCATTCCTTCTCCTGTCTCTGGACCCGTGCTGGCAGCTTTTTTCTTTCTTTCTTTTCTTATCTTCAGATTCAGAAAGATTAAGCATCATGCCCCACTCATTAAAATATGGCCATCCATCCTCCCTTTGTTTTTTAAGCAGCCAATTTTGTCTTTATTTTTCCAACCTACAGAATGAGGACTGGGCCATTGTAAAGGAATAAATGACACGGTGTGGGAACTCGCTTGCACACGGATCATGCTGTCAGCTCGCTGAGCCCTGGCCCCGCTGTCCCATGCACAAACACGCGCCCACATGTGTGTGTGGGAACGTGGTCACCAGTGACTCTTCCCCGGGTTCCGCAGGCGTGATCCTGGTCACTTCTGGGAAGGATGTGTCCGTGAGTGAGGATGAGGATGGAGGGAAGCACCTGCTTTCTGAGCGCTGTGAGCTCCTTGCTTGGGGCACTTTCAGGATCCCCAGGAGGTGAGACCAGAGGGAAGGTACTTCTCATTTCCTCCCTGGTCTTTCTGACCTCTTGGTCCCAGTCGGAGTGTATCTGGGAGCAGCTTAGACTCTCCACCATGCTGCCGGCAGCCTGGCGAGGCGCAGGGGCGGTGTCCTAGGGAACCATGGTCACCAGCCCCGTGGCTCTGTGCCGCCCAGCTGTGCTCCACCGGGGTGGCAGGGGAGGGAGCCGTCCAGGACAGCTGCCAGCCCGGAGCCAGGGAGCAGCGTCCTGCTCGGGGCTCCCGAGCTTGGCGGTGCCTCTCTGAGTTATGGGGCCAGACGGGCACGCTTTCAATCTCTTGCCTTTGCAGACACTCATCAATGCAGTTAGTCAGGCGCATGACTGCTGGCTCTTACGTCATGACACACGGTGACAAACAACAAACGGGGGGACAGGGGAGGGAGGGGAGCACGCTACGGCCCGGGAACGCGTCCGCCTCCCCGTTAGCCGTGTGGATCACGCTGGTGACGTGAGGCAGAAGCGTTCATTTCCAGCCAGGGGCTGCTTCCGAAATCAGACAGGGGGCTCCTGCGCCAGGGCTACAGGTAGCTGGTGGAGGCCTTTGCTTACTGGTGACCTTTCTCTCGTTGTGCTGTACCCCAAAATTCAGCCATCCAAAACTCGGGGTTCTGATAATCAAAGCTGAAGAGTGAAGCCAGGTGAGGGTCAGACTGCATGACGCCCTGCAGAACGTGAGCGGGGGGAGACACACACCCCAGTGTCCCACATGCACGTGCGTGTGCACAGTTCACGCACACGAGCTGTCTGCAGCCCCACCCGTGTGCGGGCCACGTCGCTACCAGCTCCGGGAGAATCGCTCGAGCCAATGCAATTTGCTCAATATTGGTCAGTTTGACTCCTGACCCGCGTCCCTCGTCTGCGTATCCTTGGCAACCCTGGCCGTGTGTGCAGTCGGGATGTGCTTATTGGCCTCATCTGTGACAGCTGCTAACGGCTGCTTAACATAGCCTGGTTTCTCCGCGGAAAATCAGAAATCCAATAATTTACTGTATTCTGATCACATTGGTGTTAACGTGGGGATAGCCACAGAGGGGTGAGCTTTCCGGGCGGCGCCTGGGGGGCGCGGGCCCTGGGGTCGGCAGGAAATGTGGGTTCTTTTCTTTGTTGTTTTGTTTTGGGGGTGAGGGAAGGCATTAGAAATGCGGTATCACCTGTGTGTGTGATCCCTGCACCTGGAGCCCAAAAGCCCAACCCAAACGTGGCAAATGAGCCTGAAAATTTTGTGGAAGTCGCCCCCTTTGAAAGCCCCACAGGTCTCCACGTTCGTCTCTCAGCCGAGCCGGTCGTGGGGAAAGGCACGGCCGCGTCCCTCTGTGAGGGCCCCGTGGACTTCGGCTCTCGGCAATCCGTGCCCATGGGACCTCGCGCCTGAGTCGCCAGCAAAACTGAAAATGTCACTCAAACAAAGGCTGCGTGGCCACAGGGCCACTCAGACCCAGGCTGTGAGGCCCCGGGGCTGGGGTGGGAGCAGGGTGGGTGGTATCTCGCACCCCCACCAGCCCACAGGCCCTGGGAAGGAGCCCCCTTGGCCTCAGCTTCCTCTGGGCTTCCCAAGTGAGGGCGCTGGCAGTGCCAGGACAACCCAGCCCCCAGGAACACAGCGCAGGGCGGAGGAAGGGAGGGAGCGAGGTGGAGCTGGGCTGGAGAGGCGTCCGCGGACGCGGGAGCGCCAAGGGCGCAGCGTGGACAGCCCCCGGAGGCCAGCTCAGCCCGTCCGGTCCCCTGTGCACAGCATCTGCTGTCCAGCACGCTGCCCGCCGGGGCCGCTGGAGCTGCCCTGGGGTCTGTGCCTTCCTGGGCGGCCGTGACTGGCGAGGAATGTATGTTTAAAAGCTCCCGCGTGTGAGGAGCGCCAGGGCCTGTTTGCCAGGGCGCTGTTTCTCCAGCCGCGGGGACCCTGTCACCGGGCTCAGCAGCACACACAGCCTCCGGGTTAGAACCCCGCTGCAGAGGAGGCGGGCACGCGCTGAAGGAAGCCGTCTCCAGGCTGCGGATTTCACTGCACCTGCCCCGCTCTCGCATCATTTTACTATTGACGCACGACGCTCACCCCTAATGGGCCGAGTGCTCTCTCCGACAGCCCACAGCTGCCTGTGCATTGCTACTCTGGGAGCAAACCCGTGCGCGTGGAGGCACTGTGTTGTCCCTTCCTCCTTCCTGCAGTCCCCGAAGCCAACACAGCTACGCTCGCGAGGGGACACAGCGCCTGGACGAGGCCCAGCCAGGGCCCCGAGCACACCCTCTGCACGGCGCCTGGTCCCCGGGAGTGGGCGCTGCCATGATCTGAATAGAAGGGGCCCCCAGCTGCGTGCCCCAGCCTCTCAGGGCCTGGGGTGGTGGGTGACTGGGCCAACCCCCGGGGGAGCTGCAGTGTGTTCATCGGGGAAGGGCCTGGAAATGCCCCCTGCCACAGGGCCAGGCTGTGACAGACAGGCTGCCCTGCTCCCTGGAAGGCACCCTTGCGGCAGGCGGGGGCCGTCCTCAGGCACTGCCCCCCGGTTCCCCGGCCACGAGGCCCGCCCGGGCGTCTGGTGTGGCGCGGGATGCGTGCAGTCTGAGTCGGACCACGGCCGGACCTCCAGGAGTGGCTGTCCAGTGGAGTGGAGGGCGCCGGCCTGTGCAGGGTGCTCACGACCCCCGTGCCGTGTGTGGCCTGGAGCCGGGCACGCTACCTGCAGGCTGTCCGGAGAAGCTGCCTGGTTCTACCCCGCAGGCGTCCGCTGTGCCACTTCCGACACAAGCACGCACAGGCTGTCTGTCCGGCTCTGCTCTGGCCTTGCGGCCACATGCCCACACTTGCCGGGCCGCTGCCCTCTCCTGGGGTGGGGGCGGCGTCCGGCAGGCTGGCTCTGCTGTCCCGGTACCCGGGCCCCCACCACCTGCCTCCGTCGGAACCACAGACAGCACACGCTACACGCTTAGTGCGGGATTTGCAGGAATGTGCAGACGCCTCCAGGAGTCAGCGAGACGGAAGGGAAGGGACTCGGCTCTGGTGCTCCCGGAGTCTTCAGAAAGTTCATGGAAAACCGGCATTGTGGGAAAGCTATGTACGGATTCGCTCTCTCTCTCTCTCTCTCTCTCTCTCTCTCTCTCTCTCTTTTGGCACCAAAATAAACTTACGTTTCAGTTCCGTCCTCCACACTTTTTGAGGTTCTCCTGTGCACCTCGTGTGTAATTTTCATGTCTAGTTTTTATTGGGTGTTTGTAAGCATTTTACCCAGTAAGCAATCATCTTTCAAAGTGTTTATTTAAAAATCACAACTGCACTTAGATTGTACAGAACCTTGTTTATGCTATTAAGAATTGTTCAAAATGCATCATGGAATTTTATTGTTAAATTGTAAAAAAGTCAATTTTAGTGACAGCTTATCACAAAAATACTAATTAATACCACACTGCTATTTAACCATCAGTCAAATCCATCAACAGTTTATAATCAAGAACCAAATTATATGATTCGAGAAATTCCTTTTATGTAATTCAGCAGAATTTTCTTAAATATTATTGCCACAGGCTGAGGCCACTATTTTTGTGTGTGGTGTGTGTGTAGTATGTATGATGTGTGTATTGGTATATGGTGTGTGTATGGCATGTGGTGTGTGTGTGTGGTGTGTGGTGTGTATAGTAGGGTGTGTGTGTGTATGATGTGTGTGGTATGTGTCATATGTGTGGTAGGTGGGGTGTGTGTGAGGTATTTGAGGTGTGTGTATGGTGTGCAGAATGTGTGTGGCATGTGTGTAGTATGTATGATGTATGTGTGTAGTGTATGGTGTGTGTGGTAAGTGGGGTGTGTGTGTGAGGTATGTGGGGTATATATGTGAGCTGTGTATGATGCATGTGGTATGCGTGTAGTATGTGTGTAGTATGTGTGATATGTATGTGTGATATGTAGGGTTGTGTGATGTGTGTGAGGAGTGCATGGTGTGTATAATGTGTGTGATGTGTGTGTGGTATGTGGCTGTGGCATGTAGTTTGTGTGTAGTATGTGTGATTGTGTGTGTGGTATGTGGTGTGGCATGCAGTTTGTATGTGGTATGTGTGGTTGTGTGTGTGGTGTATGTATCTGTGTGTGAAGTGTGTACAATGTGTGTGGTGTGTGGCGTGTGCTGAGAGTAAACATACAAACGCATGGGTGAGAGTAGGTGTTAGTTAAGCAATCATTGACTTTTTCAGGACCCTAACGTCATGCCGTAACAAGTGGACACTGGTAATTTTTGCTGCGTGCTAACGACATCTCTCAGGTCCACAGTTTAATGTTCAGAAGATCAGATGTGCCCAGTGAGACTCCTCTCTGGGTTTAACGGCTGCAGGGATGCCGCAACCTTCGGTACCCCGATGTTACTGACGCGGTTCTGGTGGAGAGGCAGACGCTGGGTTCTTGGCCCTGCGGTGCCTTCTTCCCACGGGAGCGCGTGTTCAGACGCGATTCAAACTTCCCTCTGCACTCCTGTGCCCCCCCCCCCCGCCGGCTCCTCACTGTTGTGAGAAAAAGCACAAATCCATAAGTGTGTGTGAAGCGGCCGTGCTTTCAACACAACTGAGGTCCTTCCCAACCCCGGGAGCCAGACAGGAGGGCCGTGGGGGAGCAGGCAGTGGGCCGGCCAGAGGCCTGGACGCCCACGGCGCTACACTCCGGGCAGCAGAGAGCAGTGCTGCGCCGGGCGCCTGAGGTTCAGGCGGGGTTGCGGGCTGCAGCGCTTCTGCAGGACTGGAGGAGGCAGGCCCCACGCTGCAGCCATGGACTCTCCGTCGCGGACAATGACAGGAGCCACGGGGACACTGTCCTTCAGGGCTAAGACCTAAGGCAACCCCAGACACGGAGAAGCCGAAACTGCAGCAGTGGCACTCAGTTTTCCTGCAGAACCAAGAGGACCACCCATGAGAGAGGAGCAGAGGGGACAGGTGGGGGGAGAGGGGGAGGGATAAGGAGGGGGAGGATGAGGAGGAGGGGGAGAAAGAGGGAGAGGGAGAGGGAGGGGGAGGGAGAAGGGAGGGAGAGGGAGAGGGATGGGGAGGGAGAAGGGAGGGAGAGGGAGAGGGAGGGGGAAGGGGAGGGGAAGGGAGGGAGAGGGAGAGGGAGAGAGAAGGGGAGGGAGAGGGAGAGACTCAGAGGCAGAGAGAGGGAGACTCAGAGAGACAGAGACAGAGAGAGGGAGGGAGAGAAGCAGAGAGTCGGGGGTCTTCATTGAGGACTACCCTGTCCTCCACCCTGTCCTCCACGCAGGGGCCTCCTGAGCCGGAACACCAGCCCTGAGCGGTGGGTGTACATAAGCTGTGTAGACAATAGCAAATTGTTCAGAATCTGTGTCCGTGCACACTGCGTGTTCTGTATGTGTGCTATGTGTGTTGCCTGCATGTGCCACGTGTACTGCATGTTCTGTACATGTGCTGTATGTTTACCTGTGTGTCTGTGTGTACTGTGTGTTCCATATATGTGCTGTGTGTGTACCCATGTGGTGTGTATGTGCTGTGTGTTCCATATGTGTGCAACCATGTGGTGTGTGTGCTGTGCATCCATACATGTGCTGTGTGTACCCATGTGGCATGCATGTGGTGTGTGTTCCATATGTGTGTTGTATGTGTACCCATGTGGCATGCATGTGCTGTGTGTTCCATGTGTGTTGTGTGTGTGCCCGTGTGGCATGTATGTGCTGTGCATCCATACATGTGCGGTGTGTACCCATGTGGCATGTATGTGGTGTGTGTTCCATATGTGTGTTGTGTATGTACCCATGTGGCACGTATGTGCTATGCATCCATACGTGTGCTGTGTGTACCCACGTGGCATGTATGTGCTGTGTGTTCCATATGTGTGGTATGTGTGTACCCATGTGGCATGTATGTGCTGTGTGTTCCATATGTGTGTTGTGTGTGTACCCATGTGGCTTGTGCTGTGCATTCCATACATGTGCTGTGTGTGTGTGCATGTGGTGGGTGTGTGTGCTGTGTACCCATGAGGCCTGTGTGCTGTGTGTGTGCCCGTGTGGCGTGCGTGTGCCTGCAGGTGTGCTCCCAGCCTTGCCAGCACCTGACTCTAAGGCAGCCTCCCGCTAATCCATGACTACTAAGGAAATCCCTCCTGGCGGTCTCGCCCAGCGCGCCCTCTCTTGCAACCCCATTTCCTTGTACTTGTTTCAAGAACTGATGACTGCCTGATTCTTTGTCATTGCTTTAATATATTAAATGAATTGCATATTTAAATTTTGCGAATAATAAAACACTTTAATTTTGCCTTTTTTCCTAGAATTTTGATCCAACTAAGAGGCCTTCAGGTTAATTCCGATGTGTTTATATGCGTAGGTTCATTCATGTGATCACTTAAATCAAGTCCCTAGCGACACAAATATAGCAGCCCCTGGGTAAGAACCCACGGCCGTACCCGGCGCTTAACACAGAGCGTCAGAGCAAGGCACCGGGCTGTCTCCACACGCGTGTGTGACGGGCGGATTCCATGTGGGCCGGATGTCTCACGAATCATCCTGGGGTCACCCGTGCCCGGCTCTGCGCGCGAGAGGCCCAGGGCCGCCTGACCCCGAGCACTGGGGGTTCCCCAGGATTTCAGCGGATGAGAAAGGCCGCCAACTTGGCCTTTGTTCAGCTCTGTGGGGACGACCGCGGTGGACTCGGCTGCGTCCATCAAGGCCCGGGGACCTCGGGGCGGCAGGGCGGCCACCTGCTCCTCGCCCGGCACTGCCCAGGCGCAGAAGCAAACTTGGAGCGCGGCCCCTTCGTCAGCCCCCCGCCCCCGTCCCTCATTAAATGACAGAAAATTGCTCTTTGCCAGGTCTGTCGGTGCCGCTCTCCCTCCCAGAAACCCATTTGTTTCCCTTGCGAGGGCCGAATAGTGCAGGCAGCTGCAGATTCCGAGTGACAAATCGCGCTGCGTCGGGCGTCTTCTGGGGCTCCGGGGTGTGGCGGCCGTGACTTGCTGCAGGAGGCCCCGGCTTCTGCACCCAATCCCTCCCCCCACGGGAGGAGCAACAGCCCCAGCCCCCTGCCGTGTACCTCGCCGGCTCACTGGATGTGTCATCTTTCTTTAGCAGCTCTAACGGGGCATGCTGGCGAAAGGATTTATCTTGTCTGTTTTCTTCTTTTTTTCAAATGCGTTAAAAGCCCAACACCTGACAGCCTCTGAGAGAACAGTCCTTCTGGAGTTTTTCAGGCAAGGAAGAACTTTCCCGGGCAGTGGGGCATGGCTGCATGGGACGCGGGTGCGAGGCCAGGTGGCACTCGGGGTGTCCGGGACCGAGCGGTCATCGCCATTCGTCCCCAAGACCGGCCCCTTGCCGTGGCCGTCGAGACCGCGCGGGGGTGAGGGGCTGTGCACAGCTCCCAGAGCAGCCGGGCCGGCCGTGCCCAGGAGAGGCGGCAGACGCAGGGCAGCACGCGTCCAGACAAATGGGGCCGCGTCCCGGACTCAGCCTGCAGCGGCCGTGCCCTTTAATTGCCATTTGCATAGGGGGCCAATCATTAATGTCTGATGCACCTATTACTCACTCACGGCGATGCTTTGTCAACGTCCTTTGGGGGCGGTGCAGCGAGCATGGGCCCCACGTCGCCCCGGCCTCCTGTGATTCCGGGGGTCTGGACTCTGTTCCGACCTCCGAGGGGCCCTTCCTGGGCCCGGGCGCTCTGCACTCTTGTTTGGATATGATTTATGGTGCTACGTTAACCCTTCACTGACCTGGAGATGCCCTAATATTAACACAGTTTGACACATGGCAAAGCCAAAGCCCTTTTATTGAAAGCGCTATTGTCCGCATCATAAGCTTCCTCAAACTGACGCCGCAGCCGCACCATCAATTTCCCTCCGCTATCGAGCCGTGTATTGGAAAACCAATGGACAGAATCCTTTGTCATTTCTGTCCCAGTGACCGGCAAATAGCTTACAGTCTCTCCCCGTATCACTGCAGGCATTCCTAAATGACACGTTTGAGATAACACACGAGCGAGCGTTTTAAGGAAAAAAAAAGATGGATTGGAGTTGAGGGGCTGGTCCCCTCACACCCGGGGAACTCTGACTTTGTTCTCTCTCATTTCGTGCCGGGGAGTTGCTGGAAATGGAATCGAGGGAAAGTGCCTCTTTTAATAGACAGGAATGACCACCGGCGGCAGAGAGCTTGTGGGCTCCGGGGACAGGGCTGCGTCCCAGGGGGACGTGTGAGTGACACGCGTCTCGCACGGCGGCTGCCGTGGATTCCGACGGTGCCCCTTGTCGGTGGCCGGTCCTGTCCAGCGCGCCCAGCAGGGTCTCTGGGAGTCGGCAGCCCCTGTCCTGAGGCCACCCCACCCCCAGCCCCGGGGGCGGCCCCCGCCTCTGGCCATCCTGAGCCCCGTCCTGGCCAGGCCAGTGTGTTTGAATGTGGCGAGCTCGGAGCAGGACGGCGGGATGGGGGCTAATCCTCCCGCCGTCAGGGGCTCCGTATTTACACAAAGAGGGGTAATAGGCTTACGCGTGTTACATAAACATCTGATAAAACCAGCCGGGCAGAGGTCAGAGTGCAGAGCGCCCGCAGCCGCGCGGGGGAAGCACTCTGCTGGCTAGATGGCCGGGCTCCTCTGCAAGCCGGGTTCTCGGTGGGCACGCGGCCTCCGGGTCGCCCACCGGCCTGCGCCGCCGGAGAGCCCTGCCTGTGCGCGCCGGGTCATCCATGCTGTGCAAATGCGGAGGGCCGGGAGCCGTCAGGACCTCAGGCATGAAATTTAAAATTGAATCCTGTCAAATCATAGGAACTCAAGTGTAATTCTCATTGTGCCGATGACAGCGGGCTAATTAGTAATACCAGGGAGCGCCACCCTTCACCTCTGAGGTCACAGGCCCGTGTACTCCTCTTGTTTATTAGTTTAACACAAAGGCTCCTTATGGTAATCCCGCCCCTCCACGGAGCAACGCAGCTTCCGAGAGCGGCCAGTGTCCCCGTGCAGCCCCAGCAACTTGGCAATTAGTATTTTACTGCCTTTGCAAGCATTTGCAGGGAGAATTGGGCTTCAGGAGGTCCGCGCCTGGTCCCCCTTTTGTCTCCGACTTGGGAGGGAGAACGTAAGAGACAGGCCGGAGCGCACGCTGCACTTTCCCCATTACGGTTTCTCTTCAAAAATTAGAGTCTCCAGGGACAACGGCTTCCCCATCCATCTCCTGGCTAAACTTGTTATTTTTTTCAGTACTGTACTAAACTGCCTTAGCTATTTTATAAGAGCCAAGTATTTCACTAAGCTCTTGCAATATTGAAGGAATCTATATTCTGAGAATTTGAAAACATGTCAGCTCACCTAAATTACATATTGATCAGGTTTAATTGCATGCCACCCATCAGTATTAGGTTTGAAAATTCATAAAAGAGAAATAATGTACTCTTTGTGGATGATTACTTCTGGGGCATTTAAATGAATTCCATCACTTAACCTGGGCTGAGACAGATTATCGAGCCCGGCCACACAGCCACTCAAAGACCAGCACCGCAGAACACGCCTCTGCCTGGCAGAGAGCTGCCGAGTGCAAACAGTATAAATCCATATGGATTTTCTTTTAAGGAAAATAGCAAAGTGAAACATTAAAAGTAAACCTTCATTTTTCAGTCGCTTCCTGGACCCCCGCCTCATTGTCGCCGAGCAGAAGCATTCATTTTTAATTCTTTTTGGGTCCCAGGCATCCTTTGATTTCAAGTAGTAATTCACACTGCAATTAATATTCAGGAATGAAGGAGATAAGCAGAGATAAATGATTGGCGGCTTGCCTTTATTTGCTAGGGTTGCGTTTTTATGCAACGGAATAAAGGGCTTTTAACGCTTATTCTTCGGGGGACGGCCATTTCATTTTTGTTAAAAATAAATAGATAAGCAGAGCTGCAAAGTTTGGCGTTGTCCCTGAGGAAGCTGGCTTCTCAGAGGTCACATCGGACAACAAAATGAGCTCATCGTTAGTTTCAGGATGTTCCTAACACTCAGAAATTATGTTTGCGGGTATTGGTTGTGTTTTGAGAAATTGTGCTGGTGTATGTTTTTCTTTACAGATCATCAATACCAAGTAAAAAGAACCGGCCAACATCATTGGGCTTCCTTGGGTAATAGTTTAAGAGCTACATTTTATTCAGACACCTTGAGGTCATAAATATCTGTGGACATAATGAGCTGTCTTTATCTGGGTCTGGCCCTGGAGGTGCAGCCTAGGACCTTCCCCGGTGTGTGTCTTTGGCGCCGATGCCCGCCGCAGCCTGCAGAATGAGCTGGGTGTGTCGGGCTGCCAGGGAGGCGAGGATTTGCAGCCCCGAGCAGGTGCAGCACCTTGTCTTAGCTGCGGCACACAGAGCTCCGCGTTTTCCTCCTGATGGAGCAGAGGAATCGCTGTGCACAGGGCTGACTTCATTGTTTACTCCACGGAATTAACAGCTGTGGGAGGCAGAAATAACGGTGTGCGGGGGACAAGGGCACAGCTCTACCGCAAGTCCTCCCCTGGGTCACAGCCGCATCACGATCCCCCGGGACCAGCGTCTGTCTGATCTAAGGCAGCCCGGGGTATGGGGCCTTGAAATGTCTGGTGCTCCTGCCTCGCGTGGGTGGCAAACCCCACTCCAGCCGTGTGGAGGAGAGGCATCCTCCCATCCCCAGCGTCTGACGTCCACAAACCATTAACACCGTTTCTACACAGGGCTGTGTGTATGCCGCTGCCCTGCTGTGGTCTTAGGGGGAGAGACAGACGAAGGCAACAGCCGGGGCTTCTCCCAGGGGTGGCCAAGGCCCGGGCTCTTCCTCCCGTGGGGCAGTCAGGAGCTGTGCCGACAGCACCATGTCCACTGCCACGTCCGACGCGGCACGAGAGGAGCATGCGTTCACTGCTGATCTACTGTCTGCTCCTAATGAGCTGTGTCTTGCAGGAGTGCACCCACCTAAATCATGCACTGGGCAAGCCACTTTTTTTGCGATTCTCTATTGAAAATCAGGAAATAAACTCATAGGAAAACTTTGAATTTTCCTTCTTTGGAACCATTAAAATCCTTCCCTGATAGGTTGTCATTAGGAGTCAAGGAGGGATCGATTTTACTTTTGGCTATGCAAACACACAGCACAGACGAACTGTTTGTGGAAAGACGTTGTCTTCGCGTGTAACTGGGAAGTTAAGGGCGGGGGTGGGAGGTGGAGGGAGAGTCAGGCCTGGAGAGCACACGGCAAACGTACTCACGGCCTGAGAGGGTCAGGATGACCCCCGAGCGGTTTACACACACACAGCGGGATTGAAAGGCAACACAAACATGATGGAAGAGACTCCGCCTGTCCTCTACGTCGTTGTTGACCTTGGCGAGCGAACCTCCCGTGGGGAAAAGTGAACCAGCACTCTGCTGATCACTGGGTTGAATGTGAGCAGGTGTCTAGGTCCTGTGGCAGAAGCACACCACAGAGGCATTCTGGTTTGTTGTGCTGGCGCCGGTGGTGGTGGAGAGGGCGATGGTGTTGGAGGTGACATTGGTGTGGCTGTGGTAGCTGTAGTGGTGCTGATGGTGGCGGTGGTGGCGGTGGTGGTGAAGCTGTTAGTGGGGGTTTCGATGTTGTGTTGGTAGGAGTGGTGGTAGTGGTGGTGGTGGGGTTGATGGTGGGTAATTCTGACCTGCCTCCTAGGGGAAGCCACATGACAACTTGAAGTCGCCTTATTGGTGTGTGTGGAGGTGGGAGCAGCACACAGAAATGTTAGAGAACCTTGAGGAGGGACCTCCATACGAATGGCACAACCAGCTTCCACAAGAAGCCACTAGCAGCACAATAACTTCTAATGTTTGAAAATTGTCTTTGCATTTTACAAAAACGAAAACCTTCGCATGCGGGAAGAATGGAAAGCTCACACACGTTGACCGGAGGACAATGAGTTTGAACCTCACTCTTGCCCCCTGTGAACCTGGCCGGGTCTCTCAGTCTCTCCCAGTGCTGTTTCTCTCCTGTTAAATGATAATCCTAACAGCGTGGTCTTAGGTGAGAGATCAGTGCACAAGTAACAGCACCTGGCACTGGGCGCTTGCTGACCGTCTCCCTCATCGCAAAACCAGTGTCATAGACGCAATCCCAGCAGTCAATGCGGGGAGGGACCACGGTGATAACTGGTTTTCCAGTTCTGTACATCCACAAAGAATTGAGACCCACGTCTGTGATAATAGGAGGGGGACCTGAGAGATCCGAGAGTTCCATCATTTCCTTGACTCCTCCCCCGGAAAGAATGACAAGGACACCCCCACTCTGTGGCTGTTGGCCCAGAGCAGATGGGAAATGACCAGGACACCCCCGAGTCTGCTGCTGTTGGCCCCGGGGCAGATGGAAAGTGAGACAACTGTACCAAAGCCACCTGTAGTGGAAATAGTGGGAAGATCATGATGGAAATTATTACACTACCATGAATCCCAGTCTTGGTTTATGTCCCGCATTTCAAATGTTTTATGTCCTAAAGAAGGAAGACATTCCTTCACAATCCACACAGTGCTGTGGCGATGTTTCTCCGGGCCGGTGGAGGCACAGCCTGCTAAGCCGCTGCCGGCACTCGCATCAGACCACCAGCCGGAGTCCCGCTGGCTCCACTTCCAATCCACGCTCCTGCTACTGTGCCTGGGAAAGCAACCAGAGGTGGCCCCGGTGCTGGGGCTCTGCCACCCATGCGGGGGGCCGGTGTGGATTCTGGCTCCTGGCTTCCACCTGGCCCAGGCCTGGTCGGTGCGGTCATGTGCAGAGTGAATGAGCAAATGGAGTTCTCCCTCTCGGTCCCTCTGCCTGTAAAGAAATAGTGCGTCTTAAGAAGAGGTATTTCGCACGCACCATCGGGAATCCTTCGTCTCTGTGTCGCTGGATGTTTGCGTGACAGAGGCTCAAGCCAGAGCAGTCCCCAGGAAAGCGACTGTGTTCCTACAAGTAAAGGGAGCGCGGCTCTCGGCGTGGAGCGGCACCCCCCCGCGGCTCGCAGCTGCCTGCTTCTGTCTCGTCTCTTGCCGGGGGACGGTGTGGGAGAACAGTGCCGTGAGAAGCCCAGCTCTCCCTGCCCACGTTCTGCCCCCTAAGCGGGGACGTCGGGGACCGCTGTCCCGGGGGAACCCGTGGCTGGCGTGGGGGGAGAGGCTCACAAAAGAGCCGCCTCCTGGGGCAGGCGAGGCAGCAGTGCCCGACCCAGCAGCCCAAACAAGTGCCCGGGCGCCGTGGCGTCACCGTCAATAAAAACCCAGGTTTCAGTCCGGCTGCAGAAGGAGACCCCAAGGAGGGCTGACGTCCTGTCGTGGACCCTGAAGAACCGGTGACGGAACACTGAAGGTTAGAGCTACGCGGGACCTCGTGCCACCAGGGCCCGGCTTCTCCTGCACGCCTGGCCCTCGCAGTCCTCTGCACCCCGCGCACAGACCGGTTGCAAATCACTTCTCCCCTGGCGCCTGGGAGGGCCTTGCGTGCTCTAGGGTGTGCAGAGAGAGACAGCCCTCACAGGTCACGCCCACGCCCCGCCAATGCCCTGTCTCTCGGGCAACTCCATGGCCCTGCCTCTGGGCAGCCATGAGGCCGGGCTGGCACCAATGCCCGGATCATGTTCACAGAAGCCATGTTGTGGGGAAATGTTGAACACAGCTGAGCCTTGGGATGAAGGCGATCTATGAATGATCCCCCTTAGCGGCGTTGGCTAAGTCCTTTCCTTGACTGAAAGTTTTAGAAGAGGCGCTACGGCAAACCGTGCCCCCACCCAGAGACGGACCCGGCCTCAGTAGCACCTTGCTGAGAGACAGGGGGCTGTGTTGGTGATGGAGGGAAGATGGCATCACCAGGGTGGGCCGTGGCACAGGAAGGAGACGTGGGCACAGGCAGACTGGGGCTGAGGGACAAGACGAGGAGACAGGAGGAGCAGGGAGAGTACCAACTCCTTGAACCGATTCTGCGCTGCGTGCGCTTGAGGCTGCCACCTGCCCTGTGCACGTAGCGCCGGCGTGAGGACCGTCTGAAGGTCACGGTGCTGCCTTGCCGTCGTAACTGACCAGCGGCAGGGTGTGAGCTGCACCTCCCTGGCCGACCCCACAGACAGAGTCGGGCGTCGGAGACGCTGACGCTCAGGGTGGATGCACTGGTAGTGCAAGAACAGGCAGGGCTCCCGGCAGGTGTCTTACATGTGCACGGCCTCCGTGCGAATGTGCAGTCCCCCCATCAGTGTCACCCAGCCCTGACCAATCAGGGAAACCTGAACTTCACTTGGCACAGTCTCCACTACGCGTCGTTGGCAGCACAAGCGCATTCCTGGAGGTGGCCTGCAGCATCAACACAGAACTGCATCTGAAACAAAAGTATCGTAGCAGTATTTTAAACAGTCATGCCACGAGGGCAGAGCTCTCCAAGGAGAGTGTGGCATTGGCGGGCGCTGCCGTCACTCTCACCACAGGGGCGGGACACTGACAAGGGCCGTCCCCAGTGCCCAGGCTCCACTGGCGGATGCTGCAGGAGGTCGCGCACACGAGTTCTGACTTTGGTCCTGCGCAGGACTTTTAAAATGGAGCGCTGCGTTGACGGACAGAGCTCCACTGTGAAAATAAGTGTACAGTGGTTAGCTCAGCGTGTGCACACCGTAGGAAATTTTCATTATTATTTAGTACAAGAAATAATAATAGCACATCTATTCCTTCACGCTGAGAGCGTATTAAAATCAATTTACAACGAACAGATTTAAGGGCAGCATTACCTTGTGCCTGCTTTAGCTGCTGTATGAAACTTGGGCTAAGGCCACGCGTGAACCGTGTGTGCCTCGCCGAAGACACCTGCTGCGTGCCAACACTCGTAACCCACTTCCCTCTGCAGGTGCTGCTGTCTCCCCAGAACAGCTGCTACGTGCCAAGCCCTCTGGGTTCTGTGCGCATGTGGAGGTCCTATAACAACCCTCACGTGTGGCGGGGGAGCCGCCCGCGAGCCTGGCTGGGGACTGTGCAGGTCTCCCCACAGCCGTGTGAGGCCTGCGACACCCCGAGGCCGGCCAGGCGCCGTGGTGCTGTCTCCGACCCCTCGGGCTCCAGATCGGAGCCCTGTGAAATTCTGAGACCCATACGCTGTCCAAGCCGCGCACTGAGGGACCCACGGAGTTTCTTCCAGCAGACATCCGGGAGGGTGGGCCTCTCTGCTGTGCAGGCTATGAGTGTCCCCACTTCCTTCTGGTTCTAATGGGAGTTGAGGTGGCCAACCGCGGGAACCGGCCACAGCCAGCCGGGCCCCGAGCCTGCCACGGCCTCCCTGGCTGGCGTATGCAAGGGTTCAGACGCGCAGAATTGGGAAATGTCTGATGGCAATGCTACCAGTACTGACACTTAACTTTTTTTTTTAACATAAAGCGTATATTCTCCCCATAACTTCTATCTCTGTTGACATTGTCAGCGCGACTGCATCCAATGTGAAACCCACGATAAACAGATCGGCTTCGGGCACTCGCGTCCACTTCCGTTCCAGCGACCTAGACTTTGAAGCAAAGGTGCGTTCTGTGATAGCAAATTCCTTCAATTTCCAAGATGGGCTGTGCCGGGCACCAGGCTCTGAGTGGCCACGGTTCCAACGTCGCGGTGCTGAGCCAAGGCTCCCGTGATCTCTGCCAAGGGGCCCCAGCTCGGGCTGTGTTTTCCCACCTTTGTTTTCCTCTAGCATTGCCATCGGGAGCTGGCAGGTGGGTGGGCGGGAGGCTCGGGTCAGCACCACCGATCCATGCTGCTGTCCCTCCGCCTTTCCCCCTCCGCAGGGGACTCGTTGGGGTCCGCGGCACTCGGCGGACAGTCTACCCCTGTCTACAGCGCGCTCTGAAACTCTGCCAGCGGCTCACCCAACGGCAGAACTCCAACAGGACGTTACCGAGCGGGGCAGCCGCGGCAGGGATCTGCCTGGAGCTCTCTGAGCCCAAAACGAACGTTGGCGCTCACAACCCTTCTCCTGCCTCCGTACCGCTTAGTCGGTGCGCCGGGCGGTAGCTCTGACTTCCACGGCGGGGGACAGAGGCGCCGCCGTGCAGAGGGTCTCGGTCTGGCTCTTCCCAGCGGGAAATCCTGGCCGTCACACCCGTCCCTCCCAGGGCCGCTGTGGGCAGCGGGTGGGAGCCCGGGCGGCTGTTCCCGTCCGACGTGCTTCTTGGCACCTAGCAGGGAACGGCCGCGCGGCAGGATTCTCCTCCCCTCTTCCTGGGGGTTTGCTACATCAGCCACGGAGAAGTCCACCCCTGCAGCTTCTCCTTGCAGGCTGTCACAGGGCCACATCCGTGACTGCTTTTGTGCGCGGGGCCTGCCCGTGTCTCGAGGGCTCTGATAAGCCAGGGCCCCCTAGAAACGCCCGGCATCCCCTGTTGTTCCGGGCAAGGGTGTCTCATGTGTGCTCAGCCGAGCTCTGTGAGCATCGAGCGATCTGAATCTCAGTCTCACAGAATCCCGCGTCTCCGCTCCGTCGCTGTCTCACGAGAGGAAGACCACAGTTGGTCCCAGTTCCCAGGAATCACCCCGGCCTGCGTCTGGTGTTAACCCTAACAAGTCTGTCCTTTTTTTAAAATATCTTTATTTATTTGACAGGCAGAGTTAGACAGTGAGAGAGAGAGAGACAGAGAGAAAGGTCTTCCTTCCGTTGGTTCACTCTCTAAATGGCCACTAAGGCCAGCGCTGCGCTGATCTGAAGCCAGGAGCCAGGTGCTTCTCCTGGTCTCCCATGTGGGTACAGGGCCCAAGGACCTGGGCCATCCTTCACTGCACTCCCAGGCCACAGTAGAGAGCTGGCCTGGAAGAGGAACAGCCGGGACTAGAACCGGTGCCCCTATGGGATACCAGCACCGCAGGTGGAGGACTAACCAAGTGAGCCATGGTGCCGGCCCCAACCCTAACAAGTCCTCACCCAGTGAATTCCAGATAAGAAACAGAAAAATGCAAAACGGGAGTTGCAAAGAAAACCTCTTTGTTCCTGAGTGCCGCTTGGCGTGAATGTGAATTTCCACCCTCTGTGGGAGAGGACGATGGGTTTCCACTCTGGAAAGCGGCGGAATCAGAACCTCCTGCGCGTGCG